>NW_028321883.1:9822142-10142500 GCF_036245765.1 Copidosoma floridanum
AGCCTCCCTATCTCACTCAAACCACATGATCTATGCCGATGACACTCAGATATATCTTCATTGTTCATTCACCTCCATCAATCAAGGTATTGCACGTCTGAATCGTGATCTGAAATCGATCGCATCTTGGGCACACCAAAATGACCTTAAACTCAATCCATTGGAATCCAAGGCCATGATTCTAGGCAGCCTTGCTTACATCTCTCGACTCGACTTATCATCTCTCATCCCTATTCACATCCATGATGAACGGATCCCCGTTGTAGAGAGAGCGACGAATCTGGGTGTCATTTTCACATCGACTTTATACTGGACTCCTCAGATAAATAAAATTAATCAGAGATTGCATCACACACTGCGGTCTCTTAGATTCCATAGACATGTCCTATCACGTGGTTTTAGAAAGTCGCTCGTTGAGACCCTGTCCTTTCCTCACCTAGACTACGCATCATCCGTTTTCTTTAGCCTTGATGCCACTCGGAATCTAAAAATGCAAATGCGGGCTATTAACACATGTGTTCGATTCGTGGTGGGCATGATTCCGAGAACCTTACATGTTACACCTTGGCGACTTCAACTGGGCTGGCTCTCGGCTCGATGCAGACGTGAGTACCATCTAGGGTGTCTAGCTTTTAATATCATTCGTCATCAATGTCCCACCTACCTCGCAAATCGATTTCGTTCGGCACTTCACAGTCACAAACCAACGTACCCTACGTCGTCCTCATCTCATTCTCATGGTTACCCCTCACGCACCTGAGCACGAGACGACGCTTTCTACATCCCAGCCTCCGACCTTATAAACTCCTTGGCACCTATCAACCTCGATGACTATACATACCAGTCCTTTAAAGCCATACTACATGATACCCTACTAAAACGCGATCAGAGCGAGTGGAACGAGCGGGTGGAGTGCAAGTGCATAGCATTACAGGCATCGCCTGCCAGGCCTTCTGAGAATGCGGGTAGCCTGGTGGTATAGTCGACAATCCGCCACACTCATGTGCCTCACAAATAGTCATCTTGAGCCCTACGTCACTCACCCACTTTGTTACGCACCATTTTTGGTTCGATATCCTCTGACATTCCACTTGCACCTCACCAAACGTCATTCCAAGCAATATGGTATTCTCAACAACTTTGTCCCGCGTCATTTTCAACTCACAAACATCCTCATCTTACATTTGCCTTCCGCACAACACACTCATCAACCTTTTTCTTGCCACCACAAATCGATCACCCAGCATTCTCTAGCCATCACAAATTATTACCTTGCCCTCTACTCGTGCCACTCTACCACGTTAAGTACCTCCTTTGCTTTGCTGAAAAAACTAGCCATACTTTATTTCCTTGTTCGTTACTCAAGGTTAATTGCTGTTTTTGTTAATTTTTAGTTAGTAAGCACTAGATTTTAAGTTTGCTATTACTTATGTACAATCAATTTTCGACCAGATGAAGATCTTCCCCAAAGCGTAATAAATTTCTTAAACTCTCTCTCTTTCTTTCTCAATCTTGCTCTCTACCTTCATACACGACAAAACACGCAAACAATGGTGGCACTCCCAAGATGCTCCTCGTGGTCCCTCGTTCACCTCGTCTCGTCAACCCACACACTACTTCCCTCTTTCTCACACTGTCTACTCTACACTCTTTCTCTTTCTCTCTCTATCTCTCTCTCTTTCTCTCTCTAGCCTCACCTCCTGGTAAAACGTCCGCGAGTCCAACCCAGCGCGATGTCGTCCAGGATCCTCGAGCGGGTCGTTTGTCCTAGAGCTTCACTCTTTCTCTCTCTTACCCTCTTTTTCTTGTCTTAGTGGCTTCCGTAGTCCTCGACCTGGAGACCTCGTCGTCCTGGGAGAACGCAGCAACTGCTAGACTCACACGCACACTCCTCTCTCTTCTCTCAACACTTTACGCCCCTTCTCGAAAACTCTCAACTCTCTCTCTTTCTCTCTCTCAACTCTCTCCACAAAAACCCGCAAAACCACCGCAGCTCTCGCTGCTCGCGGTTAAACGTACAGCTTGAGGCTCTACTCCAGACTGACTCACGATCTCTCGCTTGAGCAATGGCCGCCGCCGCTGCTGCTGTGGGTCCCGGTAGTTTGCCTTCGCATTCTTGTTGTCCTTTCCCACTGGCCCTGCTATGTCTGCATCTCAGCTGGTTGTCTGTTGGCATCCTCTTCTCCTCCTCTCAGCGTATATACAGCTCCCGAAAAACAAACAAATTCGGAGAAGCTTTGACTTTCAACTCTTTGTATTTACGTTGCATCAGCAAGAGCATTTTGGAACATGGAGGCCATTTTGCCTCGTTACAATACAATACAATTCAATTTATGTATACATACATATGACATAAAATTTCAATACATACATGGGTTCTTACAACGAGACTGGCCGTATTATATGTCAGCATATTATGAAACATTTACCTTAAAGATAATACACACACACGTATGAGCTCCACTTGTCATATGATCTTGCTGTATATACACAATACGTCTTGTATGAATTTTACGGATGAATTGCGTTTTTTACTCATAATATGATTCATCTGTATCAACTCGGGATGTCACAGACTTACCAGCACATATTTTTAATTTGAAAATGAGTGAAATTGTTATGTTAATAAGAAACTTAAGTATATTTGATAGTTTGTGCAATGGAATTGGACTTCGCATAAATAAATTATCTAAATATAACACTTAACAGAAATAATAACTGCAGAAAAATCAGTCAATAAACTTTTTATATTAAGAATCATTTTGAATAGGAGTAATAATTCATATTTACTGTTTATATTGGACAGAAAACATTTTTATTCGGTTTCAGCTTTTCCTATGACAATTAATAAATAACAGGGCCCAAGTTTCGATAAATTCGGATATTCGTATAAAAAAATCTTACTTTCTCATAGTCTACTTTATGTATTGCTTTCAAGATGAAAGAATCTTAATAATATATTTGTACAAAATAATTAAATCAACCATTGAAAATATGGAATGAAAAGAAATTTTTTATGTTCCAAAATTAAACAACTTTTTTTCTAATTAACAGCCACAGAAAACTCTTATACTAATGAAATTGCTTTTTACAGACGACCAAATGAAATATTTTCTTCTTCTTTTTTACACTACTCTCTTCTGAGATTCTTTACACCAATTGTATTTATTACAAATTCAACTTTTGTATGAAATATGCCATTATTTACAAAAATAATAAGAAATTATTAATTGCAGCGAGTTAAAATTTTACAGAACTTGAAAGCTGTATACGAGAACATTAGTAGTAATAAAATAATCTGAAAAAATTCAATAAAAACGAAAATAAACCTTAGGTAACTACAGAAATTACTGGAATAACAATAGATAGTGTAAAATATGAACATACTAGAAGAACTTCACTCTTCTACGCCTTCCACGAGCCAACCTTCTATCTTTTTATTATTTAATAACATGTAAATCCAAGAATAAGTTGTTACACAAAAACTGCTCTTGATGTACTTATTTGTGTCTCCCTTTTTTTATTTTCTTTCCCTATTAAAACTCGCGTTTTACATTAAACTGAGCATTATGTATATATGCATTTATACCAAGCACCAAAGCTAGTTTTTCGCGACGCACGTGTAAGGAGAGAAAAGGAAAGATAATGATGCAAATGCTAGTTTCTCTATCATTCTATCTTTAGCAGTTGATAATTTTATACAAATATCATCTGATTCAGCTCAATGATCAAACAAGTGAACGCAGAGGACAGTGTTTTTAGTCAAACATTCACCTAAGGTTTGTCAACTACACCCTACACCTTTTTCCATCTTCCTCTTTTTTTTCACTCTTATAATCTCAAAGGCCATGTAGCCAACATAGCGATAATTGTAATGCGACTTACTTTTGATCACATTGGTACCGCAAACGGGAGAACTCTAGGATCAGGATCGCTGTCATATGATATTCCTTAGCGAGTAAGCACATGTCCCTGAAAATAACAACATCATATGAAACGGAAGACGGAAGAGATATAGACGAATAATACTCTTTCCCTGCCACGAGATGATGTAAACTAATTCTAAGAACTCATGTATATCTCATTGTCTTTGGCTATTCAAGTGACTATAATGATGCAAGATTTTTGGCTACATAATCCAATGATTTTTGTCATATGGGAGGCATTCGACGGTCAAGCAAGCTTAGGTGTAATACCTGCAACAGTGCAAAAGCCAGACTCAGCACACTACCTAGAGAGCTTAGTGAGGGCGTTTGTTTACTAAAAATTTTAATTAAATCCAAACACAAGGATCGTTACTCATACAATGATTTAAATACATAAAATAAAAAAAGATAATACTAGTTTTTTCAAGTCAATTTTATTATACCTTACTTATATTTTTCTACCACGTGAAATCCCTCATTGTGTGCCACTTAATCCAAGCAGGCGGTTCAAACTTTAATAAAATATCAAAAATCTAATAGCTAGGTTATGTGCCAATACAGAATCCCCTTATACTGGTTAATTATAAATGCACAGTTATATAATAATCCCATAAGTCTATTGCCACTGATCAAACGAAAATAGTTAATTCCAGGCAATTTTTAATATTGCAAATTTTCACTGAAATTCATTATACGTTTCAACAGTAAAATAAAATGTAGTAACCCCATAACCCATCAACTCAGTGATGCTATAACCCCATAACCCCATATCAAACGAAACTTGTTGATTTTTGAAATTCTGTTTCAATACATCCACTTTGTGATTTATAACTAGAAAAATTATGATTAGCGGAAACAAATGTTATAAACTTATAATACTACTAAACAATGATAGAGCCATCAGCATTAGCATTACATTGAAGTAAATCACGGAAAAGTTGCGTGATCAGTTTCTCTTCTGTTTCATATAGCCCTTTTTATAGGGCCATTTATGATATGATTAGCTTAAAAAACAAATAGGGGAAATAAAAAAAAAACAAACGACTTGAATAAAAAACAAATGACTAGAATAAAAAACGAATGAAGTGCCTAAGATGAACTGCTCTCGATTTATTTGAAGGCTATAGAGTTTTAGGGTTACGAGATCATGTAATAATAGAGTTATAATTTAAAAGTGTAATTTGATTATTGTATTATAATTTTAAGAGGTTAAGGTGTTTTATATGAAAGTTTTATTATTTCATACGTTCAAAGAGCTGTTTTTTTTAATTAATAATCAACCATAGATCGATGTAGTTATTTTGACCCCGAATTCTAATTCGGCAACCTCACAAACAGACATATGGTAAACATGGTCTGAGCCATGAACCAAGAAATTGTTTTGTGTGGATTTTATTAGACACCTCAATTTTTACGATTACAACCGTATTAAATGCTTTAATTAATTATGGAATGAGCCGTTAATTTGTTACAAAAGGCTTGATTCCGCAACAACATTATGGTATTTATATTAGTGATAAAATTTAGTATGGTACATACGTCATTAGTAGTGGGACAAGAACCTACACAATCAGTTGAACGATAAGAGTTATTTTAGGTTTATTCTTCCTCAGCCCCCTCAACCATTCTCAGCCCACCCTTATTATTTTGAGGCCCCCCTGCAGTCCCTCAGGCTACCTGTGTCTCTATTATATCTAACAAATTTTATTATCTTTATTTAGTCATATTTATCAAGTTTTACATATATTTAATTTACATACGTAATAAGTAACAAAAGATGTGATAATTACATGTATAAAGTAAAACATAGTAATAAAAAAAATTTAGTTTGTAAATCAATAATAGTACCATATAGTACATCCTTCTGGGCACTTTTTACAGGGCACAGCAATTGTCTTAGGCACACCCGAATTATTACCTAGTTTAATGAAAAAATATTTTTCAATAAACTGTCTAACTCACTGTACTAACCTTTGTATAACCGATGGTGACTTCACCCGTTGAGCTGGCCAGGTGTTGGTTTTCCTTCCAAAAAGTTTATAAATAATGAAACTATGAAGTATTTATTTTTGTAAAAACATTTTGGCCTCACACTATAATTCAAGCGATAAATTATATGTAACATATCTCATTTTGTATTTATTCAGTTTCCAAATATAGTTACAAACTTAAGTCGAGTCAGGATGGAGATTCAAAAAGAAAACACATTTTTTTACTTTGAAACAATCAAAGAATAAAGTGAATTTTTAATTATATTTATCAAAGAGGTGATGCAGCATTATATAAAATAACGAAAACAGATGAAGGTGATAAAAAAGACGATATAGAAATTTTTGAAAAAATATTAGAGTATGCAAATGGTTGCTATTGAAGCCCTATAAAAGCCGCATGGCGATTGCAAGAATTTTCTCTGTGTGGATGAAGTCATTCTGTAGTTAACTTACCAAAACATTTCAAAAATCAACGAAAAATAGTTTTTTAAAAAATTAAAATGTTTAAAGATGTAGAAAATTTCGAAACAGCATTAACGGCTTGGTTTAAATTAAATCATTAAGATAGTTTCGCGAAAAAAATTAGATACGTAAGTATTCTAGAATATTACTGTTTTAATTCGACGCTGAAAACTTGGATTAGTAGAAAAAGAGTTAGACGTAATTTAACAATAGGACGACTGAATACAGTGTCGTCTAAGGACGTCTAAGGAGCCTTTTTTTAAAATTAATTTTCAATCAGGCAAGTGGAGCTAAATCTTTTGAAAGTTTCAAAACAGTAAATAACATACTTTACAGTACGTTTAGAGATACTGCTATTGCTTAAGGTTTAGTTAAACACAACTCTCAGGTATATGAAATATTTGAGAAAGCTAGCAACGTTATGCTGCCAGAGATTAGTATATTATAAACATCAAACAACAAACTATATGTTTCGAATGGATCAAGCTTATATTTTTAAAGTAAAATATATAAAAGTTTGTCTGTCATGTATGTGTTGTGAAGTAAAAAAAATGTGTTCGAATGAAAATGACGAGTGTTGTCATGTAAAAAAGATTTTGTTGATTTTGGTTAGAAACGTTCAGTTTTGCCACTAACTTCAATGACACTGAGTCACATTTTGTTTGGCAGAAATAAATAGCCTTAAAATTCGATAGTTTCCCAAAAATGTTCCTTTCTTTGCGCAAAGCTGATTTTGTCAGCTACATTTTGGTGCCGAAGCCCGGGACTTATAGTTGTATCCGGAATTCGCGCAAGAGAGAACATGGGGGAAAAAAAGCAAGCAGCTCCAGATAATACTTCAAGAACACAGCACTGCAGCAACAATGACAGCAGCGACTGCACCAGTGACCGTGACAGTGGAAGCAACAGCATCCTCGATGCAGAGGACGAACCACCACCACCAACTCCTACATGATCTCGTGCACCATAACGTGTGCTGTCACCTTGTCACCCTAACCCTACTGCACGGCAGTGCGTTCGCGCACGCCGTTTCCTTCACTTTCTGATCCTGCTAAGCGGCAGTGCGTTTGCGCACGCCATGTCCTCATCGTCCGGATCCTGTTAAGCGGCAATGCGTTCGCGCACACCGTCTCCTCATCGTCCTGATCTTGCTAAGCAGCAGTGCGTTCGCGCACACTGTGTACTCATCGTCCGGATCCTGTTAAGCGGCAGTGCGTTCGCGCACGCCGTCTCCTCGTCGTCCTGATCCTGTTAAGCAGCAGTGCGTTTGCGCACGTCGTCTCCTTCACTGTCTAATCCTGCTAAGCGGCAGTGCGTTCGCCCACACCGTCTCCTCGTCATCCTGATCCTGTTAAGCGACAGTGCGTTCGCGCACGCCGTATCCACGTTGTTTATCTCCTTATTTTCCTAATTTTTCTGAGCAACAGTGCGCTTGTGCATGTTGCGTTCTTTTCCTGCAAGTAATACACCTGCAGCTGCATTGAGGTCATACACACTACGTTGTTTATCTTTATTGTGCGAAAGAATAATTGTGGGACAAGCGTGCGAGTAACATTGTTACCCGACTATGTATAGGTGCAATGTATTGTATTGCATCCCCAACATCATTAAGCTGCATGTCGGTAACATAATTCCCTTTTTTCATGCGTCTTTAAAAAAAAAGTTCTGTTACCGTCACGTTTTGAATATTTGTAATCAGAGTACTGTACACATTGTAATCTTGAGTGGGTGCATTTAATTCAAACGGATGTGTAAATTTAAATTGATTGACTATGAGCATGAACCAGATTTGCTTTAAGTATGATAGTCTCATCAGCCGTGTCACTGACTGGTGATCTACCGTGAACATGGTTGGTAAACGCATGGCGGGAGAGGCCGGGCCAGTCAGTGGTCACGTGATACAGGATACCGGGCCCACAACGGCAGGGGAGAGCACCCCAAGCAATGAAGGACCCGGACATGTATTTTGAGATCGACCCAGATCGCGATGGCAGAGATGCGCTTCTCAAGCAGTGAAGGTCTGAGAGTGCTAGCGTGACGAAGCCTATCGTAAGGGAGGTTGAGATTTCCTTGGTGGGATGCCATATTAGTTGACCTCATTCGAGCAAAGTCTTCTCTTGTAGGTTTAGCACATTAGTTATTGATATTATCGAGATTTTCAAAATTGTCTATCATTTGATTCTACTATTTCTAGTTGTCAGTTTAGTATAGTTTAGAACAAACATTCATTATAAGGTGTAGATTGTTTAGGATATGAGATAAACACGTGAATGCACATGAAGTTTGGATGCTTGTTTTTGCAGTATGAATGTGATACGATTGTGACACATTTAGTAGTAACAAAAGAACATGTTTTTATTTTTGTATCTTAGACGAATCGTAGTCAGAATCTTCCAGAAGTCGCTTATTACAGCTAATAAAAAAAATGGTTTCTCTTTCTTAAATTTCCCAAATTTAGACTTTTGTAATCACAATCTTCCAGAACTATCTCAATTCGAATGGTTATTTCAAGAGAAGTTCTCTTTTGTTTCGATGAGGTTGGCACTTGGACAGAGAGATCGAAGGTAAAATCAATCTGTGGCTTGATTGGCAGTGATACTCACCAAGGAGTCTCTGGTTTACGATGGAATGTAGTTTGAAACACATTTTATTTTAAATAATTATGGCTGTTGACATCTGAATTAAAAATGAGAAATTTTGTATTATTTAAAAAATTGAAAAGTGTTGGCAAAGACAGTCGTTTCAACACTCACGATTGAAAGGAGTCGTTTGTGTGAGCTGTAGTGTTACGGAAACTCTGAGAGTTGTCGGGAGCACATCCCCTGTAGATTCTAGGGGCACGGGGTAACAAGCGTAGAGGCTTGTTGCGGACGGTTAGCTGTGAGGCGATTGTCTTGGCATATTTCAAGTTGTTGAATGAAAGACTTCATCTTTTGAAGTCAATTTGTTTTCTACGAATTTAATGAACCCACCCATCAATTGTAGACTATTTATAATTCATCATGATTTTAAGTTTGAATTGTTCGACTAAACTTATAATTTTGAAACGTGTTGCAGAGATTATTTTAAAATATTTGTATTTGTGTTCTAATTTAATGTTTGATTATTAAAAATTAAATTTTTTAAAATTATTAATATTTAAAAATAACCTTTTCTTCAAATTAAAGATATACAACGAAACTTAATAGTTATCGTAAAAAAAATATTTACACATACCAATACAACATAATTTTTTATCTACTCTAGTTTAATTAACGTCGAAAACTTCTTTCCAAACAATGTTTTTTGTTTTCAAATTATCATTACGTTTTACTAAAATAATTATTTTATTTTCATTTATGCATCTCGATAACGTTACGTATAATTGATCATGCGAAAACAGGGTTTTTTTTTTTAAATATAATCCAATCAAAATTTTAACAGTGAGATTTATTAATAGTCATGGAAAACGCTTAGACTAAAGGAAATGATTATTTTTGTAAAATAAAAGGTAATGATAATGAATTTTTCATATTAAGATTTGTTTTTAGTATGAATACTTAAAAAAAAATTTTTTTTTCAAGTTATAATTTTTGCTTTAATATTGTACTTGAGAAATTTGGTATTTTTTACTCTTGTACCATTACATAAACCTTTAACTATACTCAAACTTTATATCAACGTAACAATTGTTTCAACTTTTAAATCAGGCTTATGCGTAGGTAAGCCTTCACAAATTTTGTTTGGGAATTCAATTGAACAGTTTATATAAATATTATCATCAGATTTATCAGCACCCTTGTTAGAAGCTTAATCTATGATGTAGTACGTTTTTTTTAGATAATCTATAATTTGATTTTAAAAAAAGAAAGTATATGTTTTATCAGAAATAAGTTCAACGTTACCTATTAAAAAGTTAACATCTTTATCAAAAATACTGTCTTAAATATCAGTTGATTTTTATTTAATTGGCACTTGAATGATTTAATTTTTCTTCTCTCTTATATAATAATGATTGTGAAAATGTTTTGTTAATTCAACGAATACTAATATTAAGTTTTATAATCCGAAACAGTGTCAGAAGATATAATGATTTAGTACTTTCTGGTATACTTATGCTTCTATAACTATTTTTTTAAACGAAAAGAATTTGTTAATAATTAATTTATTTCCAAAATGGATATTTGAATCACATAAATCATGCAACGTTTTTTCAACTATTTCTGAGGCTTTTGTGGAAGTAAAATTAATTATGTACCAATATATTGAATGCTATTACAGTTGTGTTGCAGTATTTTTTCTTAACTGTCGAGTTGAAGATCAATTTTATTATTGTCGCATGTTGAACTTTCTTGTTACATCTTTTAATTTTTTATCCGTTTGATGAAATTGCGGCTGGGACATAAAATTGATAAATTGGCACTATTCAAATACCTGTATGATGACTAGAATGGATTATAACAAAAATATTTTGCATCTCTATACATCAAAGTTTCTAAATTCTGGCAAGATTAATGGCTGGTCTTGTTTTTCGACCACATTTGTGCATCTGCTTTTGGTCCATCAGCAATAATAGATTACGGTAATGCTACGTGATGGGGTGACGCTACCGTCAACGTGTACTATCACGTGTACTTGATGGCCAAAGATAACAACTACAATTTTATCATTTTGATTGTTTGTTTTAATATTTTTATCTTCACTAGAAACCAGATAAAAAATTGTCTTATAGATTCTTAAAAAAGTGTTGATCAAATTTACAGAACCTCTCCTTTGATTCTTCAACTACTTCACAAAGTTTTTTGTATTCTTTCACTTTTAAAAGACAAACCAAAAAAATAAAGTATCTAACTAACATCTAAAAATGAGGGGGGTGACAAACGGAGCGCGCAGGGGGCGAAGCCCCGCAACGTATATATCCGTTCGCCAACCCCCTAATTTTTAGATATTAATTAGATATTTTATTTTTTCAGTTTGTTTTTGAAAAGTGAAAGAATATAATATAAACATACATGTACATACAAAAACCAATATTATTAAAACTTTGACCTTGAGATATATTAATAGTCACTAAAAATATAGAAGTATAGAATAATATAAAGAAAGTATAGAATAAAAGTTAAAGATGATGAATTTCCTGTATATTAAAGTTATTTTTGGTATAAAAACTCTCCTTCCAATTATTTTCCGAGTTATAATTTTTGCATTAATATTGTATTTAAGTAATTTTGTAATTTTCAATTTTTTACCGTTAAGTAAGCCATCAACTATACTTAAATTGTGTATCAACATACCCATTGCTCCAATTTTTAAAGTAAGCTCATGCGGTGGTAAGCCTTCACGAATATTGTCTAGAAATTCAATTGAAAAATTTATATAAATATTATTTCTCAGATTTATTAACAATTGTAAGTACCATAATTTATGCTGTAATGTTTTTATTTCTCTTTTTACATGATTTTGAATTATATTACTCAAAAAATAAGTATATTCGTTATGATGAGTATGTATAACGATATTTATTGAAATGTTAATATACTTTACCAAAAATATTGGAACAAACATAAGTTGTTTTTATTTATTCAGTACTTGAAATGATTCAATTTTTCCTCTTTCACTATCTAATAATAATTTTTCAAAAGTTTTGTCGATCAAACGAATATTGATCTTACGTTTTAGAATACGAAACAATGTTTAAAGATATAATGATTAAATACTTTTTTGTACAATCATGCTGCTATTACGTTTTTTTTAAACTGTAAGAATCTATCTGAAATCGCCTTTTAAAACAACTAATTTATAACTAAAATGGATATTTGTGTTACATAAATCACGTAATGTTCTTTTAACTATTTTTAAGGCTTTTTTATGGGATCATAGAAGCATCGTCTTGTATAATTAAATCTACTTCTTTCAATTTTTTTTTTTTAATTCAAATTCCAAGAACGAACTTTCTACATTGTTAAAGTATAATGGTAAAAGAAATGTTCTATGACTGTTCATTCCTTTTAGAAGTAATATTGATGCTATTAGTCTATGCCATAGATGAAATTTTTTTTTCAATGAGAAATAAAATAATAAATTAACGTTTTACAGAGTAATGTTTTTCCTAAACCTCCTGGGCTATCAATAACAAAAATTTTATCTGTTCGTTCACATACAATTTTGAAAATCATCATTTGCAATCAGGGAGATTCATAACAGCCAGAGAGTATAACCACCATTTTTTTCTATTACTTCTTTGAATATTTTTAATTGTACTTATTATATTAATATTAGGCCTAATTAGAATTCCATAGTAGGATGTTGAAGTTAAGTTAAAAGAACCTATTAGACCTTTTTTCTGGAAACACTATATAATTAATTGAATGAATAAAATTGTTTTTTAAATTTTATCTCCTTCGATATTTTCTGCGATTAGAAACGAGGCAAAAAACTTTCTTAAAAATGTATAAAAAGATTTTTATTTAACTTACACTACTTGTGCTTTGACTTTTAAACTACTTTACAAAGATTTTTTATTTTTTCAACTTTAAAAAGCAAACTGAAAAAATGAAGTATTTAACTGATTCAAAAATTAGGGAGTTGGTTCGCGGAGCGCGCAGGGTGGTGGAGCCCCACTAATATATATATACAAACTTGTGTGTGTGTGAGTGTTTCTAATATAATAGAAAACGTTTTCGTTCTAATCACACAAAATATTGTATAAAACAAAATGAAACTACTTTATTTTACATTAAAAAATATTTTTAAAATGTACAACGCAGCACATTCAGAAATTTTAATTCGCAATAATTGGGTCATTTACCTTAATTTTCAGATAGCATGATGTTCAAATTATTTAAAATCCTGCCTTAAAATTGCACTAATTAATTTTAAGAACACATGCTATTGAAATGTACACAAAGTACAAAAAAAAATATGGCTACGGCAGCATTGTAGTTTAGGCTGCAATTCTTGTAGCTCAGGGGGTTTGGTAAGGCATGCTCACGAGTTTGTGATCCAGCCTTTACTTACTTGGCTCGCACCTCTGAGAATTTACTTTCTCATGTGGGTATTCCAACTGTGGTCCGAAGGTTCGAAATCTATGTAAAATAAGGTTTCCTTTGTTATGTAAGTGATTGATGTCACAATTAAAGCTGAGGCAGTTTTTTACTATGCCAATGAAGATAGCATATACATGCATAGTAACACAGCATTGCAGACTCTATTAAGCTCAGTTCTCAGAAATGGCTGTGAAATATTTTTTTTTTAATCCTCTAGGTAAAAACACTGTACACTTTTTAAACACTTATTTTATAATTCTTAATTTTTTACTATAATGATACTAGACTTTTTTACTAACTTTGATTTATAAACTGATTTTTATACCCTGACTACATACTTTAATACACATTTTATAAAAAGATTACAATTATTTAAAAATTTCAGAAAATGCAAAAGCTGCACATTTATAATTCAATTTTACTTTTATTTCACATGTATCGTATTAAAGATTTTTAAATAAATTGAAACTACTTTCAATTCATCTGTCGTCCACACGTGATTGTCATTAGACTTTTGATTATACACTCATTAAAAGCAAGTAGAACAGTTTTTTTGTGGGTGTATTTTACAGCCATTTCGACAAACTGCAAGTATAAAGGCTCTGCATTGATGTGTAACTCTTGCATGTATACGACATCGTCATTGGCATATTAAAAATTGCCTTAGATTCATTGTCTATCAATCACTTACACAGCAGTATGAATGTATGATTTTACATGGCTTCTGAACAAATATATTACGACTGAAAAGTAACGGCCAGGTCTCAAAATCGTGAGCATGTAATACCAAGCCATCAAGCTACAAGAACTACAGCCAAAACCACTTTGCTACTGTGATCATTAATGATTTTGTTAATGCTTCTGTTTTTCAACAAATACCTTACTTAACAAAATTACTCATTAATTACTTTTGAAGCAGAGTTTAATTATTTGGTAAATAGTTAATTAGCATCATAATTTTTTAACTCCTGTTACGTAAGCAAACTAATCATTGGACAAATAAGTATTCATGATTAGTGACTCAAACTTCAATTTTATTGATTAACAAAAGCGATTTATTATGACGCAAACAAGCAACCTCATAAGTAACATAAGAGTTTAACAGTATTACTTAAAAAAAATTGAGTATCAGGCAAGCAAGCAGAGGCGATGCATAACAAATCATTCTATTTTTTAGTATTGTTGTCGAGATACAAATCAACATCTTTAACATGCAAGCTAGTACCAAGGATAAGGGAACGTATTCCGGGCAAAGAAATACTCGCATACTGTTATTTGTTCCACGAAAGCACTTTATTTACCTAATCTTTATTACTTCACTGAACTTTTGACTTTCTTATTTTCTGGTTTTTCTAATCAAACTTTCTCTAAAAACAATAACTTTTATATTTATTTATGAAAAGAAAAGAACAAAAAAAGGAAATCCGTTGAGTAAACCTAAATATATGCATAATACATGAAACCAGATTTTAATATGTATGACCTAACTAAGCGAGAGACAGAATAGAAGTAGATGGAGAAGCAGGCAGCGTCATCGCGCTTTTCCCCTTTGTTGCTCGTGAGCAGTCTTAGTTAAGGAGGTTTGTGTTATTGGGTTATTCAAAATGTAGAATCGTGCCAAAAAAATTTATGCTATATTTGAGCATATCTGGAGTGCACTTGAATATTTCAGACTTTTCACGAGGGGAGATTTTTGAGAAAATAATTATTAAATATTGGCAATTTAACACGGTATTTTATGAGAGAGAAGGTCAAGTTGCCTTTTACTTAAAAATTAGGGCTCATTATAAATGTGTTAGATTTAAAAAAAACGTTTTTATAGATACTTTAGTACAAACTAAAGATGCTCAACAACAAAAAACATGACTCGCCAGGCATTTTTTAAAAATAAAATCAATTACAGTCGTACAGTTTGAAGTTTGTAAAGTGCAAGAAGAGGTGCGCGGTAAAGGTGGCACATCTGCGCGGGTAGAAGGGGCTTCCCGTTCCTCACCTCTCTGAATGATACTCCCAAACCTCCTTAAGGTGGACAACATTCTGTTATTAAGCGCGGACGAACTGGCGCATCAAGTCAAACTTAGTACTCCTTTCCTTGGCAGCCTGTCCAAATTAGTCTCTTTAACTACTGCTTACTGTAAAAAAATAAAAATTATTTACAATCATACTTGTTAGTCAAACATGAGTCTCATAGCGCAAAGGCTTTATCACAATATCAGCAACTTGCTCCTGGGACTCGATTCAGCCAACTTTAACTGGATTTCTAGCTACACATACTCTAATATAATGTTTTTTCACGTCTATCATACGTCCTAACTTGTTTCTGTTACTAACTTGACTACTAGCTTCAGCAACTCTGTTATTGAGTCGCAATATCGTAAGCAGGAGTTGGTCAGAACTAGTTATAGTAAATTCTGAAGGGATACCATCTCTTGGCAAACATCACCCATAACCACATAATTGGCCTGACATGTGGACATAGCTACGTATAACTGTTATCTGGTGCTTCAAGAGACTGCGTCATTAATCAGTTTTATTTCAGAGTCGTTAGTCGTCAGTGAACCTTTGCAGTCTGGAAAGTTGGCATCTAAAAAGCCTTGCAGATCATTTAGCTTTAGCTTAAGCTTGATTCCCAATTCTCTCGTATGCTCTAAATAGCTGCAGACTTGTTTTGCTATTTTCCACTCATTTGCAGTAGGACTGGCTTAATATCTACTTAATACTTTCAAAGTTCATGCTATATCTGGGCAAACTGTGTTTGGCAAAGGACCCCGCACAAACCCATAGGCTTTGCGATCTCAGTCAATCTGGCTCAAATTTTGATACGTTGAAGATTAAAATCTTCGGAATAAAATTTATCGTAAACACAAGTCCCAATAATGGACAGATTTTAAGACAATAAATGTTACAGACTTTATTTCTGATTAAGGTTCGTAAAACAGGCGCCACAGTAGAGTAAACATATATCACTTTCAACATACAGGATTATGTATGAATGACACATGCTTACAAACTACACATCTGATAACAGCAGCCGCCAACATGCGTAACCACATGTATGTGATCTCCAGACGGTAGCACTAACGTATTCGACAAATAGCAGTGAAATTTGGCTTACACACCCACGAGTCTGAACTATGTATTTCACCTAGAGAGATACGGACCGATTTCTAATGCTTCTACTATACTTGGTTAACATATTGATTGCTAGTAACAATGTTGGATAGTTAGAAGAAATAAAGGACAAGTTAAAGTCTGAGTTTGACATGACTGACATAAGAGAGCCTAAATTATCTTTAAGTACGAAAATAAAGCGAGACATATGCAAGCACACTATAGTTTTTACTTTAAAAGAGTACATTGATAAATTGTTCTCTTAAGAGAGATCTCTCTAACTCTCTATAGGGCTTCTTTTTGTTTAACATTACTGAATACGGGTTTTTTAACTATTTAAATTTATAATTGATTTTCTAACTCTGCTTTGTCTTACTTTACTATTTGCACCTTGTTTGGTGACAATGGATGTTCTTTGGGAATGCATCTCACTATAGCCGAAATGTTTCAACACTTTATCAATGTACTCTTCTAGAGTGAAAACTATAGTGTACTTGCATATGTCTCGCTTTATTTTTAGACCTAGAGATTATTTTAGCTCTCCTATGTTAGTCACGTCAAACTCAGACTTAACTTGTCCTTTATTTCATCTAACTATCCAACATCGTTACTACACTGAGAACATATTGGGGCTTGCGCAGCACAAGTGGTAGGGCTGCCATTGTCGTACTCATACTAAAGCAGAAGACGCATAAGAATAGTGCAATTTGGCAGCAGCTGCACAAGTCTTCTGGTGCGCACGTTGAGTCAGGAGTATGGTGCAATAGTAACACTTTTAATTAGGTAGCTGAATATTGTTATATTAAACAAGCATAAGTCGTATTCTCACTGGAATTTTTTTTAATGAGGCTGTAATTCATGAAGCTGCTCTTAATGTTGATTATATGTTTTATTTTATGCTGATAACTTTTATTGCAACTAGTGCATTAAAAAGTTTATTTACACCTGTAGCGGCTTTTTTTGTTATTATTCTATCAATCTTTTCTCTCTTTTTTTCTTTCATTCTTTAGCTAAAATCAATAAATATTGTTAATTAAGTAGGTAAGTAGATGATTTATTACTGTATGTCAATAATTAACTTACTATGAAGCTGGATATCAATTACAGTAACTTTAAAATTGATTAAAATACACTGTGTTTACTTTCAAATAACAGAATAAATGATTTTCAAATCAAAACAACACAACTTTGCTGTGTCTCACTTATCGGGCCAAAGGCATAAAGATGAAGTGTACGTATATACGGTACATGAATGCTGTACCATTAATCGGGACCTTCAAATTTTATATGTACGTATACTGAGACATGGTTATTAATAAAAAAATTCGCATTAAAAATACTGATCTTTGTTTTTAAATATATTTAAGAACACCTAAATTCGTGAAAAAAAAAAAACATATCTCGACAAAGAATTCAATCTAATTAAGAAAAAACTCAGTAAAGTGAAAGTCAAAATAGGCGCAGATTTGTATGTCCTATAGTACTACAATGGCAGAGTTGCAAAACATAAACATTTTTTTTGTAATATTCTATACGTACTATGGCCTTGAAAATAAGATATATGATGAATGTTTCCACGTATAATTTAACGAAATTTTTTTCAATCCTATATATTCGCCATTATTTAAATATTAATTAATTTCAAAACATCCCACTACTTGGGACGTTGTCTCACGATCAGGACATTTACCTTATTGAGGTTGGATAAAAATCTGTCTGTCATGATTACTCACATATTGGTGCACAAGTGTATGACTTAATTACAAATTATAAGCGGTAATTAAGTCATGACTGACGCATATACTCACATGCACATTAAAACAGATTCTGATACATGAGTAACTATAGTGTCAGTTATCCCGTAATACTAGGTCACTGCCATCCAACCCTAAAGTGCAAGCCTCCCTGACTTGTGCAGCTGCTGCACAAGTGACTGAGGTAATAACTAAAAGGGCACTTTGTGAATTGTATTCACATGTATTGGCAGAGGATGCCCTAATATTTTTTCAGTGTAGAAATCAATATGTTAACCACGTATAGTAGAAACACAAGAAATATGTCCTTATCTTTCCAGGTGAAATACGTATTTCCAGCTCGTGGGGTTTTAAGCCAAATTTCACTGCTATTTGTCGAAATTTTTCATTTCATGTTTTTGGGCTTATCTTTGAGCCATATTAGATTTATTGTATTTTACATTCCTTTTTAACTTGGTTTCTGCAGGAACTTCATACCCGACAGGTATGTCTATGTGAATTTCATAATCTATCTTTCCATTATAAAAAGAGTTTTTACGTCTGGCTGGCATAATTCTAAGTCAAACTTATTGAGAATGGCCAGTGCCGATCTGATAATCTGTATGCACGAGACGGGCAAGTATATCTTTTACTAAATTGATATTCATTTCTATCTTTGAAACCTCTATTGACTATTCAAGCTTTTTGTGTTGTCAACTAGTTTTAGCTTTTTTTTAAACACCCACTAAGAATAAATTATATTTGGTCCATCTTTTTCTCTGGCTTATGGTCTACCTACTATCTTCTTCACATTATCATTTGTTTATCATCAGATAACATGGCTTCTTTGTACGTTTATGGATCTACACGTGTTTCTATTAAGAACATGGTTTTATTTTTAATTTATCGGAATCGGATGTCAACAGTTTTGTCTTATCTATCGTTCTAAATTTAAGTCTATTATAAGCCATGTCTTCTGCTGCACCTGAGTCGGCTATACATCTTCCTAATTCTGTATTTTCATCACAAGAGCATGGGTCGAGCTTATTATTTGTCAAAAGTTTCATTACATTATTTATATTACTAATTTAGTATTTTGCTTTTCATTAGTGGGTTTTCCTTAATCTTCATTTTGCGTGTTTTTGTCATGGCCTCTGCCTTGATCCTACCTACCCCTACCTTTGCCTCTGCCCTAACTCTTTTCCAGCATTCATCTTTTCGGGTCCAATAAGTCCCAAAGATTGACGCTGAGCCCACTTATGCCTCCCCTATAATTACCCTTGTACTATAAATTAGACTTGTTTGTGCCATACCTATTTTCAACTTTTCTTGACTCCAGCTGTACATACATGTAAGGGCAGGAGACTGCCAGATGGCTCTTGTATCGTCTGCACCTTTAGCGTCATCCTGATCAGCACGGGCTTTAGGTTTGGAGGATTTAATTTCGCAACTTTTTCACTAGAACATATATAGCTACATAGAATCTAGTAAGAAAGTACCGACAAGCAGAAAGGCTGCCGCAAGAGAGCGGAGGGAGCTCAGCGGTCCCCGTGTTGTACATTGTAGCATAATATCAGCCGCAAAATTCAAATATTCAAAATAGTAAAAAAAAGTAATATTAAAAATTAATTCAAGTAAGGCAGTTAAAAATCATAATAAGTTTAAATGAACATAATTACAGTAACAAAAAAATTTTTAAACCATTATTTAAACAATGACTGTCAATTTTCTACCTCGGATAAACAAATATTTTCCCAATATTTCAATAAACTTGGGCCTTGCAGAGTTTTAATTAGTTCCTGAAATAATTATTGATCAGCACAATAACAAAAGGTATGATTTATTTAATAATCAATTAAAATTAATGTTAAATTGCACGATTTGATGCTTGTATAAAACATGTACTGGAGTAAATCTGTATATAGATGTATGAAACATCAGTTTTGTTACTCGACAGTTGGCAGCATCTCGCAAGCTGACAGACAGCCAAAGTAGGGTAGTAGAAAACGTGCTTTCCGTTTATTGACGTTGTCGGCAAGTACTGCGCTATTAAAACCGAATCTTTTGATTTGTATTCATTTTTATTTAATAATATGAGCATACAAACTTATTAATTTCATACGGTTGTCGAAGAGCTAGTGCTTAGCTATATACTCGATGCTTGGAAAAGTTAATATGGATTAACCTATAATATGTCAGATAACTAAAAACATGTATTCCTTTATACAATAAACATTATCCTTTTAAAGAATGAGTTATATTTTAATTTTGTGATAAATGTACTTTGTTCAAAATTACAATTACAGATGTAATCCTCAACAGTACTTTCTAAATTAATTGCAGTTTTCTTAAAGGAGTGCTTAAGCGTGGCTACTGCTTATGCTTAAATTCTGGATTCAGTTGTTGGGCTCATTTACAGTGCTTGCTGGACCATGCATACATTAAAATCAATCAATTTGTACTAATAACCAAAAAGTAGTGAACTTATCTTCATCGGCGCTTGTTTCCTGAAAATTTAATTTAGTTATTGTTCATAACTCAAACCTCTTTTACAGAATAAGCTCGCCCAAGCATTTATTTACTTATTAATTATCATTACAAAAAGTTCATAAAGACGTCAGACTAGCGCTCACTTTATAAAAAATTATTTTTATAACAATCCATAAACGAAAACAGTTAAGCTTCTCATCACCTGATCATCTTCCTTGAAAACCTAATGTAGTTATTATTATTAGAGAGCTGGGCTCCTTATCTACAGCGCTTGCTCATTCAAGCATTTATGTGTTAATTAATTTAACAAGAAAAAGTTCATGTAGTCGTTATAGTAACGCTTGATTCCTTCAAAATTAATTATTATTTATCAATAAAAAACAGTTAAACTTCTTATCACCTAAGCTGGTTCCCCGAAAAACGAATTGAAATACGCTTTGAAAATTTTCACTGCCTAAGCGGATATCCAAACCTTATATAAAATGTTTTCACATCAAAAATAAATACAACTGAAAAGGTTCGGTTTTAATACCGCAACACTTGCCAACAATGTCAATAAACGCAAAGCACGTTTTTTACTACCCTACTTTGGCTGTCTGCCAGCTTGTGAGATCCTGCCAACTGTCAAGTAGAGATGAGTAGCAAGATTGCTAACGCCAATGCTACTTTTTGGCACTGATCGGGGCGATTTCCATACATTATTTCTTAATCCTCCCATCCTTAAAACATTCGCAAATCCATCAATGTTTTAAAAAATATGCAGCTTAAATTATTATTTAACGTTTTCAGTACAGCTTTAACCACTAATTTATTAATTTTTCCCATCCTAACTGCTGCGAACTGTAGGACAAGCTCTGGAGAATATCTATGAACATATATGTGACTTCGAAAGAGAATTCACTAGTCCTTCGGATAGCTAAGATGAATAAGGTTCATGCCGCTTCAGGGATCGTTTTGCACTTTAGGGTTCAAATCCACATCATAGTAGATTTTTTTTTTCACATAACTGTTAAGGATTTGAACATAATTTATGCCATCTAAAACTCCTAAGAAATCATCAACATCCTATTTGGGACAAAAAAAAGCTGGAGGCAGAAGAAAACTCATATTTTTACTACGATTATATAAAATATGATTATGACCAGTAAAGTACAATTTACATCCAATTATACGTGAATATTTATCTATATACATATACTATATTTTTTGGCTTATATTTACATTCCTTATTTAAACCTTGTCGTTATTACAGTGACAAACTTCGTACTACATATATATGTACAAACATTAGGACAAATTCTTCAGTCCTTATAAACAGTGCTTATTTTAGATTAAAAATTCTTACAGAGACTGAATAGAACTTTTCTTATTCAACACATACTAGTTTCTACCACTTGTAACTTGGAGTATGGATTTTAAAAAAAAGTTGTATTATGTGTAAAAAAATTAATCTGTTTACCTACAATAAATTGTAATTGTAATTTTACAGAAATACTTACCAAAATCTTTTAACAGCGCGTAAATCATACACAGATAACAAAAATTTTTTTCTCTGTTTCGAAGGTGGCACTATATTTATTTTTATAGATCAATTACTATAAAAAATATTAGAATTCCACAATTTACATTGCACTTTTAATCCTCGCAATCGGTGAACTAATTTTACATTTTATGCAGCACACAATGATTTGCACAAATTTATCTGATTGTTTGTAGTTGATAAGATAGACCATCGAAAAACACCTCTAGTCATACAACGCAAGGCAGCTAATTTCTTTTTTTGTAGTTATACTTAGTATGTATCATAGTCGTACTGTCGATATCTTCATCCACGTGACACAGGTTGCTTTTAATAAAAATCTCACGGAACCCTCACGATGAGTAGCTTAACAATAAAAATCTTTAAAATTCTTTTTTAATAGTTCTATATATTAATTTTCGAGAATTATGGCTTGATTAATTTATCATAAGGAAGTAGGCAAGTAAATACAAGAAACTAGTTTGAATACCTCACGATTTCAAGAAAAAAATGGAAGACTAGGATAAATTGGTCGATTTTTTTAGAAAACTGTAGATTTTTTAAAGATTTTGCACTATGAATGTATATGTTGATACTATTTTAAGGGGAATGTCGTGGTACAGTCAATTTCAAATTCCGTATTAATATTGTTTTTGTTATGATTATTCTTAACAAAACAGGTAAATAATTTAAAAACTAGATGTATAGAGCAGAAAAATGCCCAGGAAAGCAAACTCAAACGTTAAAGCAACAAATTAACCTAACTTTCGTCTCAGACTGTACCACTATACAGGTATTCTAGTAACATTCTGACTGGATTTCAAACTGCTATATTTTAAAACGGTGAGCCTAGGCTTCCCTTATTTTTGTTAATAGACCTTAACATAACCGTTTTTTAAAAAATTCTTAAAAAATTTTCCAAAGTGACGAGTAAAAACGTGCATTTTCTGACAAGTCCTTCATGAGAGCATGTGTATAAGCGGCCAACTTCGCGATTTTATTTCTCAAAAATGGTTAGGCTAGGTCCTTTGACATTTTAATATGTTATTTATAGTACTAAAACATACCCATACAAATTTTTTTGTCAGGTTAGCATAATAAAGAAACTTTTTGGAGTAATAGGCACTAAAGAGCCTTTTCAAACTAAATATAAAGAAGAGCCTTTAATTTTTATTTCTCCGATTTTAAGTTGGTACTACATTTATGTATGTATGTATATATATATATATATATATATATATATTCCTAAATTATATAGTCTTAAGAGTTAGAGCGAGGTTTTGCTCCCCCCGCTCCCCTCCACCTCCTTCCCAGCTCCCCCCAAATAAGGTAGTTATTCTTTCATTTTCTTGCATTTTTTGAGTAATCCTACTTTTATGCTAGCTCCCCTCCACCTCCCCACTCCTCCCCAACTTCCCCATTATAATGTAAATCTATTCGTAAAGCCTTATATATTAACTGTTACAAGTGGTCTAATTTTCATATATAATTTTATTCGACCATAAAAAAATTTTTGTTACAATTATCTTACTTACGATGTTTATTTTGATTACATACTGTAAATGTCTTTTTAGGTGCTCTGCTCTTACATAACTTTTTCCACAATTTTGACAAATATTTTTTTGAACGTTTTTTTCATGACTTTTCAAATGTCTCTGTAAGTGATAATTTCTTTTAAAACTTTTTTGGCATTAATACACTTAAAATTTTTTTCAATGTTTTAGCATTCCTTTGTGTGACGCAAATAGTTTTTCTTGTCTACTATTATAATGCTACACAGATCACATACAAAAAATTTTATTTTGTGAATTTTTTCGTGCAATGATAGACACTCTTGATTTGAAAATTTTGAGTTACATTTGTCACACTGATAAAATTTTGCATCCATGATGATATATCTGAAAACATATTACAAAAAACGGATTGTTTATGATTACATAAATCTGGGTACTAGACGGTACTGAAATTTGCTTTTTTGATTAAATAGAAAATTTGCAAGAAAGTATAAAAATAGTAATGAGCTATAGAAGTTTTTCTGTGACTCTAAAATTTCATTCCAAACAACATTTTTAATTACAAATTTGTTTTCTGATTCAATTTGGATAAAAATTTTTTTTGGGTTTCCACATCTAGACAATGCTTTTCAGTAATTTTAATTATTTAACAATAAGTTTCTCACACAGATCTATCTCCAACTTTAAATTTAGACTTCAAGTTCTCTGTAGATGTAAAAGGAAGAATTTTTTGTTTCGTTGCAATTTGAGAGTCTAATTCGCGGTCAAATTTTCGTTTAGACATTTTGTAATTTTTTAAAACAAATTTACAAAGTAAAAGTTAACGAAGAAAAAATTACTAGTGAGCCAAAATTTTGGTTGTAAAAATTTACCAATGGGCCAAAATTTTGGTTATAAAAAATTAAAAGAAAAAAAACAATCAACTAACGATACTGTTAAAATAAAATCAATTTGTGATTCTAACAATATCGTAATTTTGTAATTTTTGACGATATTTGAAATCTTTCAATACGTTGTCGTTTTAAATATATAAAAATTAGGCATTAGTCTCTTATAATAAAGCTCACCAACAAAAAGTTAAGGGCACATCTCTCTGTCTATATAAACTTTACCACTTTTATTTGAAATTAGCAGCTTGTTCTTCATATTTCCTTAAAAGCAGACCAGTACTCACCCCCCAGCGTAGAAAATTTATTCCCGAGTATTTTCGAAAAATGCCATAGTCTTCCGAATTTTGTAAAATATACTTCAACATATTATTTTCATACTAACGATTAATTTTATCATTTTTTAAGGCTTCAAAAAATATTAATACAAACCTTATTTTAAAAAAATTACACTTATAACACAATAAAAGGGGGGGTTGGCACGCGGAGCGCGCAGGGGGGCGGAGCCCCACTAGTATATATATATATATATATATATATATATATATATATATATATATATATATATATGAATAAATAAAGCTTCAAATCATAACAGTATCGCAAATTATTAGGTATAAAGGGCGCTTACTGAGCATCTTAATAATCAATAAAGCATTCGTTGAAAACAGAAGCGCTTATCACCAATTAACATGGAGTACTTACTGGCCACCACAATTATTGGTCAGTAGGCGGTCCACGGTAAACCTAGTAATTTGCGCTTGTGTTATTAAATAATGCTCGATTGATTCAATCACTGGCCAATAAGCACCCTGTGATATCTAGTGATTGACGATAGTGTTATCAACTAATGCTTCAGTAATTGATCTATAAAAATATATACATTATCACCTTAAAATAAAAGTTAAAAAATTGGTTAAGAAGGCGTTTATATCTTTTGTTGAACTTTTTACCAACCGAGAGCTGGGTGAGGAACAATTAAAAACCTAAAAATGTCGGTGAATAATCTTGAGCAACGTTTCGTTGGGCTTAATTGTACCTATCGACGACTGCTTAGTACACGTACCTCAGAAAATCTCTGTATAATAAGGCTTTCTCTTTAAGAAGACTTTCTTCTGCCTGAAAAACTAAAAAGGCTCTTTGTTGACTTTTACTTCGAAAAGACTCTTTCTTGCACTCACCCGATGGTATCATTGTTAAAAGTATTACGATGCTTTTCTTGCATTTAATATAAATTATTTAACTTCCTTAATAATCTACAGCCTAAAAATAGCTTTACCCTTGGAGGTAATTCCTTTTTTTTATTCATTTATTTTTTTTTGTTTATTATTATTTTTTTTTTTTCAACGAAATACTGCGGTATTTTGAAAAATAATTTGTCCCAGAATCTTGTCGAATAATTTTAATTACTTATTCCTCGAACTGTTTCATTCATTATTATTTCTCTGGCAGTCTAAAATTCAATTAAAGTAGCACACTTTATTGAAGATTTGCAAAAAATTTTTAAATGTTTACTAAACTATTTTCCATTTTGTTTATCAAATTCATTTACTGATTAAAATTTTAACATTAAGTTAATAGCAGTAGACGGGTGCTGATGATTGTAATCTAATTTAAACTTCTCCCTATCTCGAGTTATGACGTCATTATTGACGTTATTTGTGACATCGCAAAATACGCCATTCATGACGTCATAAATAACATCACATTGACGTCAATATGACGTCATTTTCATAGGTTGTTGTTCAACAAAGGGCTGTTTGAAAGCATTTGATGGCCTTGTTGGTGCTACCATCAGGATGGTAATATCAAAACAGGGGGATTCAAAGAGTTTTTTATTTTAGAAATTTTTTTCCCTATTTGAGGAAAAAAATTTTTTTTTTATTATTGTAAAACATACCTGAACCGCCCGGTTTTAAGACTATTCGTTTATCCGAGTTAACAAATTGACAGTCATTGTTTAAATAATGGCTTAAAAATTGTTTTGTTACTGTAATTATGTTTATTTCAACTTATTATGATTTTCAAATGCCTGACTTGAATTAATTTTTAATATTACTTTTGTTTACTATTTTGAATTTTTGAATTTTGCGGCTGATATTATGCCGCAATGTACAATGTGGGGACCACTGAGGTCCCACCGCCCTTTTGCGGCGGCCTTTCTGCTTGTCAGTACTTTTTTACTAGATTCTATGTAGCTATATATGTTCTAGTGACAAAGTTGCGATATTGAATCATAAACTCACTACTGGTCCAGATGAAGTCTTCTTGCTTGTGACTTTTGTTGCCGCACTTTAAACACAGCTAATCAGATCATTCCACTATACGACTAGTAAATGCTGCAGTAGATTGCTGCTCTTGTCTCTGAGTACTTTGCCTTTTCCTTCAAGCTGGCTCTTGCTAAATAATATAAGATTTTAATTGATCTTAGGTTAGTTCTTTTCTATAATGATAGTAGTATAAACTTTTTGTTCCAAATTTTGAGTAGATGACTTGTTTGGACTTTGTTGATCCTATAAGGCGAAATAAAAACTTGAAATAGTTGATATTACATAAGAATGAGAAAAATATCTTTTCCGAGTGCAGATCGAACGCACAACCATCTGTTTACTTGACAGTTGCTCTACCACTTGAGCTACCAAGGAGCCGTACATTCACTCACACCGTAGGTTTGGATAAGTTCTCGTTCTTAATTTGAGCTGTTTTTAACTCAAGCTCAATTGTTAATAGGCATATTAATATACTGGTGTGTATCTGCCTGGATACCTCAGGGTAATCTTTTCTGGCCTGCTGTTGTTGCACCAGACTGATCAGTAGAAAAACCATAATGCTCTGTAGCGTTGGAGCTAGTTATAGTGCTTTTTCCCAATGCCTTGTGGTGTTCCGCTGGAGACGTTGGTGTCCACAGCACCTTCTTTTTTTCAAGAGCTTAGTCGTTTTGGTATTCCAAGGTGGGGAGACTGTCTCGTTTGCTCAAGTGTATATCTCTTTCACACCTTCACAGTTAAATTTACTCAGCGCAGACCTGAAAGTGGATCGGTGATTCCTAGCTAGACGCTTAATGCAGGGCCAACGATAGCCGGATTTCGCAGCCTCGTGACGAACAACTCCGATTGTGACGTCTGCCAGTACATGAGCGACTTGATTTTATAGTGGCTGGCTTTATATACTTTTTAGGTGGACGAATTACTGTCAGAAATAGTTGTAAAAATGTATTTGTTGGCTAGGTGTTTTAACGTTAGATGGCTTTAAAAACAGCCGATGAAATCTATGATGATTTAGTAAACGTAAATACTTATTATGACACTGGAAAGGGTCAGTTGTGATTCTTTCAATCATTCCTTATTATTGTTGTTGTTGTTGTTGTTTTTATTCTTATAATTTTGAATAATGAAGTGCCAGCTGCAGGTAACTTGACTTTTATTCTCGGAGTCTTTGCGTACGGACATGGTGCTGGAGGAGGATATGCGGCTGGCCGAAGGATATCTCGTCTTTGGGTCGTTCCCCAGATAACCAATCGCTTACCATCAGTTGGGAAAGAGGGAGTGAAGAATATCTTCTATGTAGGTCTGCCGTTAGGACAAACCTTTGAAAAGGACGCTGATGAAATTTCCAGCCAATGTGGCTGTCTAAGCTCCTCGAGGTTGTTTTTCTTGGCGCTTGTGACGTTTGCTGTTGTAGCAAAAGGTGCTTTAGTAGCACCAGTTGGAAGAACTGCCACGAAACTCTGAGGTGTTAGATCATACTGTGCACGTTCTACACCGGAGACGTTGGCGTTAAAAAAGGCATTTGATAATCTTAGCGGTTTAGAGTGTAATTCGATGTAAGTGGCTTGCCTGATGGAGAAGAGTGTTGTCAGTAACCGGATTAACGACTAGCAACTTCTTTCTTAATGTGCTGCCAGTAAAAAACTATGGTACTAAGCTATTTACTCGGCAACATTGAAACCAGACGCACTTACGTCGATTGCAGGTGGCTTCGATTCTACGTTGACGCCACCTAGTGAATCCTAATGATCTAAACTGAAAAGCTAGCGTATTTTTGAAAATTTTTGATATTATTTCTTGCTATTGTTATTATTTTTTTCAAGATAAAAACTATATGAAAACTATCTAGGAAATTTTAAAAATCAGTATGCGAAATCTCAGTAAAATCGGCTGAGTAGTTTTTGCGGTTAGCTGTTACAGCGGTTTTTGGGACTTTGCTTTTTATATTAGTAAGATAAAAGTATTTCTACACTTTTAGTCACATTGAGAGATATATTTCTAGTCATATACATATTTGTAAGAAAAATACATTATCAATGGGTTTAATAATCGATGTTTTATAGTATAAAAACACAATTATAATATTTATGTAGTCAGTCAACGTTTTCTATTTATTTACTGTTTTTTACTAGTGGTCAACTTATCAATTCTTATAACTTTGTTTTAAATTAAAGCAATTTATAGTTATCGTAATTTGCTTGTAATCATATTCATGAAACCATTACGTTTTGTTTTGAGCAATGGCGTGACTTTCTGATAAACATATATATTTGTATGCAGATAGATACATACATACATACATACAAAAAATGAGTAAAAACAGCTTTTAACTACAATAACTACGACGGTATAACATGTAGTTGCGCACAAGGCTTATACCAAAAACCTTTTACTGTACATATATATGAATGTGCATGTGTGTGTTTGTGTTTATATTTTTTATCTTAAAAACTAATAATTAAAGTTATTAAGATGAAAGACTAATTAGGGAAGTAACAATTCAACAATTTTTAGTAATTAAATAGTATGTTCATGGAATTAAAATTTTATGGAAAAATTTCTCTGCATTGCAGTTGTAAACAATTAATAGTTTAAATAATTTTATTAAATCATTAAAATCATTTTGTAATCTTCTTATTTTTATGTTTCATAGTCAATACTGTTTTGTCCCAGTACTCTTAAATTTGCTTTTGTGCTGGCAGATTTCTACTGTGATACTCTTGGTTCGCTTCAAGTCCTCTTAGTACTCTCTACAGTCCTTTGCATGTACTTTGCGAGGTACTTCGTGTGGTTGGCACAATTAAAATGTATCGACAAGGACCTCTCAACTGTCATACACCCTTACGTTTAAAGGAAAAAAAATTCTCGTGACTCACTTCCTAATTATAAAGCACAATACGTAAGGCACGACCGATCCACAAATTGCCACATCATAAAATGTGGTTTAAATTAATTAATTTTATGTTGAGACCATTTTTATAGTTTAGTATCATATCCAAACAAATTTTATGTTATTTGTTATTTTTAATAAAAAAACTAACACAAAAATCTGAAAGTCAATGTCAAATATTATAAGAAAATTATATTTAATGAAACAATCATTTGGCAAAATGTATCTAAATAAGATCTATTTCGTACTTAACGTTTTGTACACAAGTGAAATTAAAAAAAAAAGGCATGCTATCAAAAGATTTGATGGCTGTAGTATAGTATATGTTCACATATGTATGTATGTATGCGTCAGATGTTCTGCTAGGTAAGATTAGCTATACGTATTGAGCAGGGAAAATAAGTTAACGACCAGCTACGGCATGCGAAGCATCTCTCTACCTTGCTCTTGTATTACACGTGTGTTAATAAAGACATTATTAGATATATCGTGTGTTTTGCGATTCACCCCCCAATGAATCGCACTCTCAATATATTACAGTGGCGACGAGGTTAAAAAGAAAAAACAAAAAGGACAATGAATAAAGAAGAAGTGCAAAGGGTAATATTCAAGAAGCAAGCGCTGATCGACAAATTTCGCGCTGAGAGAGATGAACTCCGGGCAAAAACGAGGCAACTGGAAGGGCAGTTGCAACAAGGGAGCGACGGGGGAGCAGTAGCTCCACGGAATGTACACGTATACTCGACCATTGGGTCGATGTCCGAGTTCAAGGTCAGTGAAGATTGGAAGATTTACCAGGATAGATTAAATCAGTACTTTATCACCAATCTACGAGGTACTGAGCCGGGAGAAGTTTGTCTGGACTGCGGCAGCGAGCCTTTGATGACGTCAAGAGGGAATTATCAGCCGATCGGAATCTATTGTATTTCGACCCAGAGCTGCCAGTTAAGTTGGCCTGTGACGCGTCACAGCATGGATTGGGAGCGGTGCTGCTGCAGGTGTTTCCCGATGGCACCGAGAGACCCATTGGTTATGCCTCCCGAACCTTGCACAAGGCCGAAAAAAACTATTCAGTGCTGGACAAAGAGGCATTAGCCATTTACTGGTCAGTAAGGTACTTTTATCAGTATTTGGCGGGCCGGCGTTTCACATTGTGTACTGATCATAAGCCCTTGGTAGCGATTTTTGGAGAACACAAGGGCATACCGCAGGAAGATTGCAGCTATGGGCACTGTTCCTCAGTGGATTCAGTTATGATTTGATGTACGTTAGGGGCAGGTCCAACGGTGCTGCGGACGGATTGTCCAGGTTTCCACGCCAGATGAAAGAAGAAAACGAGGCAGGGTTTGAGTACGTGAATTTTGTTGAGGATCGAAATCCGGTGAGTTTAGACGAGCTGGCTAAGCAGGTGCGAAAGGATGTACAGCTCTGCAAAGTGGATGAAAGTATACAGCCGTTCGCGCAGCGCACTCAAGAGTTGCACATAGAGAGCGGAGTGATTATGTGGTGCTACCAGGCAGTTATCCTGGAGGCGTCAAGGCAGCGGTTGCTGGAGGAACTGCACGGAGGGCACCTTGGCATCTCTAAGATGAAAGCGGTGGCAAGGCAGTTGTTCTGGTGGTCCGGATTGGACAAGGCAATCGAAGGCTGCGCCCGGTCATGTTCGGCTTGTCAATCGGAGGCTAGCGCGCCGGAAAAGGCTAGGTTGAAGAAATACCCCGAGGCAGATCGAGTGTTCCAGCGAGTGCACATTGATTTTTTAGGTCCGTTTAAGAATATAATGTATTTGATTGTGGTGGATGCATTTTCACGATGGCCGGAAATACTGGAGATACCGGGGAATAAAACTGACTCTAAGACCACTACAGAAAAATTAAGAGAGGTTTTCGCCAGGTATGGTCTACCTGAAGTGCTGTTGTCGGACAACGGTCCACAGCTGGTGTCAGAAGAATTTGAAAAGTTTTGCAGAGCAAATGGCATCAGGCACAGGATCTCGCCTCCGTGTCATCCAGAAACAAACGGACTAGCGGAAAATGGTGTCAAGTCGTTCAAAAGAGGCATTGAGAAATCTATCAAAACAAACGTGAGTGTTGAGTCTCTGAACACCTTGATCAGCAGGTATTTGTTTGCCTATCGCACCGCTCCGCATGGCGCGACAGAGGAGTCACCGGCGAGCCGATTTTTACAAAGGACGCCGAGAACACGGTTGACTTTACTGCGAATAGCGAAACCAAAAGAAGCGGTGGAGAGGCAGTGCAGGTACTTCAAAGGACACCGAGATGTTGAGTTCCAGGAAGGAGAAGAGGTGACTACCACAACCCAATGAAGCCAGGATGGAAGCCGGCGGTGGCGGAAAGAGTGCTGGGTGAGCGCACCTACATATGCAAGCCCTCAGAAGTGCCTGGTCAACGGTGGAAAAGGCACACAGATCAGCTGAGAAAGTCAGGCTCATTCTTCGAGAAAGAGGCCAGAGAGTTGAGCGGAGGGTCATCGGAGGTGGCAAGCCACGATATAATCGCGAAGGCGCGTGAAGAGGACGGAGAAGGAAAGTCGGGTGCTGCTGATGGGCCAGAGGTAAAAGAACTTGAAACTAGAGGCGATCCGGTAGTCACACCAAAGAGTTCGCAGATCTCAGAGTCTGTGGACCGGCCCAAACGAGTGATTAAACCCGTGCAGAGACTCAATCTGTGATAAGTAGCTGTGTTTAAGCCAGTTCTATGTTTTCTTTGTGTAGCTCAGCAGTGATTGTGTTGATCTCGTATAATAGTATGTAAGAAGTGATGTAATCGTTTGCAATTAATAATGTTGGACTGATTTCATTATATAGACTCTGTACCAAAGATTAAAAAATGTAAACCTTTTAAAAGGGGAGAGATGTAGTATAGTATATGTTTACATATGTATGTATGTATATATGCGTCAGATGTTCTGCTAGGTAAGATTAGCTATACGTATTGAGCAGGGAAAATCAGTTAACGACCAGCTTTGGCATGCGAAGCATTTCTCTACCTTGCTCTTGTATTACACGTGTGTTAATTAAGACATTATTAGATATGTCGTATGTTTTGCGATTCACCCCCCCCCCTCTCAATGAATCGCACTCTCAATATATTACATTGGATTTTTTAATTTGACTTTCTTGTTAAAAGTGTCTAGACAACATGCATAAAAATGGTATAAAAAAGTGTTTTTCGTAAGATTTACAACTTTTGTACTTAACTTTTTGTTTACAAACGTAATGTAGAAGATTAATATGCTATAAAACGAATTTTTGACCTTTTTACAACGATTATTACCGTTTAGTGTAAAGATGGCACTATTGAGAAAAACTTCCTGAACAATAAGTTTTGTTTCAATAAGCTAGAAAATCACTGTATTGAAAGATTCGTTGTTAAGTTTCAATTTCTTTCTCACGTAAGCAAAAAACGATTCTTCCGTAGTTTTCGTATCTATTTTACGTTATAGTGCATTTACGCTTTGTAATAGAGTAATACGTGTCAAAAAAAGTTTCATTTTTTTAAGATTTACAACTTTGTGGTTAAACGTGAACATGTTAAAAGTTATGAGTAAAAAACTGCATTTTCTGTTTTGGGGCACTGCAATAAGTGTTCAGTTTTTATCTCCTGAATAAAACTTGTCTAATTTTAGACCACCATTTAAAATTTTTAACGCAAAATCGTCTAAAAAATTTGTGCTCAATGGAATAACTATCACATGAGTTAGCAAAACAACTTGATCACGTACATACCTACACACATCTACGCATGCATTGTATACGTAAACAGTAGTAGACTAACTCTGATGAGTGTGTGTGTGAGAGAGAGAAGATGAAAATGGAAAGTTTTATGGCAAAAAGTAAGTTTTTTATAGTAAATGTGAGGTATGTCTTATACTCTTGTAGCCTGCTGAGTTTAGGTTTCTCTCCATTTTTTTCTATGCATTAGTCAAATTTAATTGAATCAGTGTATACATTGTCTTGCCTATCGGAGCATGAAATATTGATTTTACTTATATTTACTTTAGTAGTATAGTATCGATTTAAAAGACATGTTAAATATCTTTACATTAATTTACAAAAAATTAAAACCTGTTTTTATTAAGAATGACAGCAAATCAGTGTACAGTAACACAAAAATACGGAGTTAACCCTTAAAAATATTATAATATGACTGCACAAAAAATTAATAAGTAGGAAGAAAAAAAACACAAACGGGAAATAAAGAAAATTTTTAATACAGAGCAAAATTACCTTTTTTTAATCCCAGCTGATTTTCACCCCCTGCTTGAAAATCATACAATGCGACAAAAAGTTGTGGGTCATCTTCTTCTTGAGTTAAAAGATTTTCTTTACTTGTCCATCTAAAATTTTAAATTAAATGATACAGGTGCAGGTTTTTGAGGAATTTAAATGATGTATAAAAATCTATCAACCTATTTGCTGCTTCAAGAAGGCCACTGCTCGATGAAGATGAATGTGGATCCAAGTTAAGCTGTTGAGACATAGTTTGAACACTTGAACCACTTGGAGGATCTCCTTCTGGTAGAGCAGGTATGTGAGGTAATGGTCTACTTTGAAGTAAGGCTTCTAAAATAATAATAAAAATATACTTCAGATTATTAACGAAGCTTTTAAAATATTAATTAGAAATTTATTGTTATGAAAACTTTAAAAGTAAAAACTCCCTATTCTTAAAAGCTTAGTTCACTAAGGGATTCGTTCTAAAATTTGCACTGTCCCATAATTTAGTTTTGGATTAGTCAGCTAAAGTAACTGCAGTTTATCATTCCTATCTATAAGTGATATTATTACGAATTTTCCCGAATTAACTTATGTACCAGTTCTTGCATGTATAATTTATTTACATAGATAATTTATTTAGTACAATAAGAAACGTAACAAAATAGTAAAATGAGTGATGCAAGCAGATAAGTTGATTATAGATGTATTTTTATTATTATTATTCGTTATCAGAGAATAATGCATAGCAATATTAGGACTTTTCCTGTTTTTATGCGGAACGCTGAAGGTTTGGTAGATCGCATTAGGATCTAGTTTCTAAAAGTCTGTGTGGCGAAATAATGTTCGTTCAATACGCTCATTTTTGTTATATTTATCGAAACTACTTATTAGTAGAATAATAAAATTTTTTAATAAAAAAAAAATCAAAACGTTCTTATCAATATACAAAAATATCATTGCCATCAACAAGTAGTACAAAATAAAATAAAAATAAAAAAAATAAAATTTTTATACGTTTATCTTGTATATTTTAAAAAATATTTAGTACAGTTTCAGCATTATTTCTAGAGCTAAAATACATATTAGTGACTTGTGCACATAACACTCTACGTTTCTTATGATACATCATTATTCCTTCATCTACCTTAGGATTACCGATTACTTACATACTTGCTCCATCACCTATTTGAACTAGTATAACTAAAAACGATACGCTTTGAATTTGTCTGTTGTTGTTAATATTATTAATACAATGTTTAAGAAATTAAATAATTTAAGTACGCATAATAAGATAAATATAACGTCAGAAAAATAATCAGATCCACTAATACATCTTACAATGCTCAAGTTCGGCTACAGCAACTACAACCATGGAAACAGTACAATAAAATCTGCTCATAGAATATTTTGCAGTAAGAGGAAACAATTTAATGCAAGTAAACTAACAATACACGACTTTTGAAATTAAAAATTTTTTTACATTAAATTTCATTATATTTGAAATAAAACCTTTTGTTCCAGATGCGTTTGCTCCCTTATTTTTGGGAGATGCATTTCTTTCACATTAAAAAAAAATCAATACGATATTCTGCACAACACTGTTCTTGTATAAGTTTTCCAATATGAGCCTGCGTGATTTTTATTACTTTAAAGCTTACATTATACGTTCAAAACTATTTAGAATTTCACTATGAATGTAGTCGGATACTATAAAACAAAAATAAGTGCTAAAAAACCAAATCATGGGATTCCAAGGCCCCTAAAAGAAACAAAACTGCTTCGCTATTTGTACCCAGACTTGACAAAAATTTTAAAACCCGCTGACGTCAGAGGATTCAAGACTCTGAAAAGTAAGTGTTAAGTATTTAATACAATTTATAACAGAAAATCCTACTTAGTCTATTACTTTGGAATTATTAGCTCCCGTTTTAAAAAAAGCTATTACACAGTGTTTTAGTGCCTATAAAAGAAAAGCTGATAAGGCTGAGTTTGTTTCACTGTTAAATAAAATTCCTGTAACTGCAACTTACGAAACTTTGCATCAAATTTTTAGGGATAATTTATTGCGTAAGTTTCAAATACTTGATTCTCAACTAGATCAATATAATACGAAGTCATCAAATATTTCAGCACACAATTTTGATTCATACCCAGCACAACCAAAACCTAATATACAGGATAGCAGTGAATCTTATGATTTAAAGTACAATAAGCTACACTCGTTAAGTTTTGAGGAAATTCTTTTTATTTTTAAAAGCGAGCTGTCATGTACATCACATGATACGTACAGTGAGAGTGAAAGTGAGATTTTTCTCTACATACATGTGTACAACACAAGTATTGATCGGTCAAGAAACTTATTGAATGAGAACTTTATAAAAATTAATGGTTGTTTCAGTGAAGAGACAAATAATAAAACAATGAAACAAAGTGAACACTATGAAAACGATTCAAGTTCTAAAATACATGCTGTTGCTTGAGTTTGAATTTATTTTTAAGACAAAAGGCTCAAGGCTTTATGTCACCTTGGCAAATACATAGAAACAAGATAATGGTTGGGATTGCGCACAAGCAACAACCTACAAGATTTAACAAGTTACAATGACAATTTTAATTATAAAAAACCATAACACTGTTATGACCCGACTTGTTCAAAGTATGGTCTTAACCGTTTTATTTTAATGTTATTCATATAGGTTTCTTAGGATTTAGCTCGTAAGCTTTATTTGTTCTTTTTAGTCAAGTAAAGATAATTATTTAAATAATATGGATAATTTAATCAATGTTTGATTTTTAATTCTTTTATTAAAACAATTAAAAACAGGTATTCTCTTTGATACCGTCTATTCAGATCACTTCACAGATTTTGATATTAATTATATTACTGATGAAAAACTTACATCTATCACTGACTGTTGTTACTGCTGCTTCGGAGTTCCCTAAAGCTTCGTGCAGTAATTTCCAGTGATTACTTAAACTATACAAATGAGTTCGTGGCCTATAAGATGTTGCGGTTTTTGCCTTCTCTGCTATCGCCAAAACCACTTCCGTTGTATCTCGCTCCTTAGCGTAGTCTGATATTATTGATACTCTCGAACTGCACCCGAGTTGCCTCAGCCAACACGTTATGCCTTACGTGTATAAGGTACTCACGAGTCACGGGAGTCAAAAGTAGACTAAAACTTTAGAGGACAGGTGACGGACGTAAAAAGAACAATTTTTTCTCTTGATGGTGAGTTTTTATAGCGTCAGAGCGAGTACAAGAGGCCTTTGGTTGAATTAGGTCAACCAATGAGCGATGTTCTTGCAGATTGCCTTGACAAAAAAACAGTAGGCTTGCACGATGATGTTACATGTTATGATTTTATATATTAGGAAATAACTGTACAACAGTAGCAATCGCATTTTTCTAACAAGTGCGATTGAGTTTTTTGGGTCAGTGATGATAAAAGCTCGCATCAGCAATATAAGAACGCTAAATACAAGCCTAATTGTGACAGTAAGTTTACAAATTTCGAAATTAATCCTTCTGGGGATTTTACAATCAATTTTGAATATAACGAATACAGTGTGTTAATTGAAAATTTAAAAATCGGTGTTATTAGAAGTGGACAATCAATGCGCAAGTAAATTATTCACTCATAGATACAATACGATTCATTCGTTCATACATATAATACGATTTTTAATACATACGTGCATTCTTACAAAGAGTCTGGCTGTACCATATGTCAGCATATTATTGAACGTTCACCATAAAGCTATTACACACACGCATATACATAACGTATGAGCTTTTCTTGTCAAATGAGCTTGCTTTATATTCACAATACATCTTATCTGAATTTGAGGGACGGATAGCTTTTAGTTGTATATAATTCGTATCAACTCGGGAAGTAACAGCACAAACAATAATAATAATAATAATAATAATAATAATAATAATAATAATAATAAAATATTAAGAATAATTATGAACAATAAACATAAAACATCGTAAAAATAATCACTTAACGATCAATAAAAACTAGTTTACACATTTAAAAAATGGTGAGAGAATATGTTAATTTAAGACTGTTATAAATTAAAAGCAGATTTTAATAGATATTTATGGAGGTAAAATTTAAAAATAGGTTGATTAAACAATAATTTTAATTCGGCAGGTAAACTGTTCCACACACGTGGAATAGCAACATGAAGTGCATTGTCGCAAAAATTAGTGAGTGTATTAACCATTGATAAATTATAATGAGATCGGCCTCGATTGGCACGATCTGTCTTCTAGGTCTAAAGGTTTTTTAGATTTCAAAATGGAAACCAATAAAGATAAAGTAAAATGTATGCGATGCTCACGAAAAGGTAAATTAGATAAAAATATTTAAGTTGGCGTAATATGATCTAATTTTTTTAACTCCTGAAACAAATCAAGCTAACCCGACATAGACCCATCCGACGATTTAACCACTTGAGATATGCCTGACAGAAACGACTCAATCCAGCAGCAAACTGAATTAGAGAAGCCCATAGAGCGTAGTTTGAATAATAAAATTTTTAATTTGACAACATCAACTGCACGTTTGAAGTCAACAACAACTAACAGTGTTATTGAAGCTGTTGTTGATACATATAAATGTATAATTTCATCTGCTATTGATATTACTAGTAATGACTTGTCTGCATGTAAAAAAAATTGAGTCTCATAACGTACTAGACTTATCACTTATTAAGAATAAGTTCAAAAACCTAAGCTAAATTTTTAAATCGACCCCCAACACTAAAACAGAAGGGTAAAAGATTTTCAGAAAAATTATACATATGCGATTTCATCACTTGAGAGTAGATTAAAAGAAGAATTGAAAGTCAAACAAATAGTACATTGCATTACAAGGAACGAAGCTTGAGGATCCGCTCCTAGCAGAACAGTTGTCCCCCCCCTCCGAGAGAGCAAACCACCGGAGCGAATTATAGAGCGACGTCCCGTGTAGTGTATACTATTTTTCTTACTGCTTCAGCTGAAAATTCATGGTTCATTAGCTATTAGAAAACAATTAGCTTCAGTGGCGAGTATATGGTAATAGATTATGTTTAGGGCAAAAGTGAAGGTCCTGTATCATCCGCTAACATTTACGACCCGAGCGAAGCGAGGGTTGTTTGTTAGCGGATGTTAACAGGCCCGAAAAGCATAAAAAGTCGGTCAGAACAGTTTAATTTTATCAAAAATCTTTTAAAATTTTATTAGGTATTAAATAAAATCTTATAAATTTTGTTATTTGATAAAAATTTTTGCATATTTACATGCATTGAAAGATTTATACGCTAATGTAATTATTTGTTAGACTCCTCGGCATCGGATGCTGCAAAAGTCACATGTTTGATTTTCATAAGATTTTTCAACAATCATTAAATCATTGTTTCTATATTCAAATTAAGGTTAGAAATTTACTAAGTTGCATACTATCGAAAGAGATTACATGAATTACACGACAAATTTATAGTCATACTCGTATTGGGTGCATGATGTAAAAGTTTCCTACCGCTAGAAAAAATCAATCAACACAGCGTAATAATTATGCACTTTTGCACTGCTGCTCGCTGTGCAAAATGTACACGTCGATAGAGAAGGAACATTGACTTTCGTCCTTATACACTGCCACCGAAACTAGAATTTTCGGGTGAGGTAGTAAGAAAAAAGAATTTGAAACAAACGGAAGAGATAAAAAAACAAGAGTTGTTAGAAAAGAAAAGAAGGGTTTAAAAAGAGAATAAAGTAAAGAATGATAATTATATTGCCAAAAAATGACAGTAAAAAAAGTACAATTAAAAAAAAGATGACGAAAAAAAATAGTACTCTGTTAATCAGGAAAAGTCTGAGCTGCCAAAAAAGCAAATAAACAAGCTAAGAATTATGAGTCTTCAAGTGATAAAGAAGGCAGTTATATCTAATTAATACTATGACTGATTAATTTATAGATAAAGAAGATTGTAACATATTTTATTATAATGTTATTATAATATAAATTTATATTATTTTTTTGTGCAGGGAAGATTACATGTAACAAAATATCAAGATATAGTTTGTATTTAAATACATTTCTTTTTTCTTACGATTATATACATGCGTTATAAGATTTTTTTTTTTAAAGATCTGCCCCAACCGGGAATCGAACCGCCACGCGCCATCCTTCGGCTTCCAAATTAGGTTCTGTAACCACTAGACTACCATATGATGTCTGCATTAGCATCAATACAGTACATATTAGAACGTGTACTGTTTATGATACACACAATAAAGTTCAAAATCGAAATGTTCCCTGTATACTACGGTGAGGACCACGGATAATTCGTCGATTGATAATTATTTGTACGTATCAAGTAAAATCCATATCAATAAAATTCGGTGTTCTTTAAAAAAAAAAAAAAAAAAAAAATAGCTTGGATGTTTTGTTAATATACTCACAATTATTGGCTTATTTGTCACATAAGCAGTTCAATTATTTAAAAAAGACATATTTTTCATGGTACAAAAATTATTTCATGAAAAATACTCTTTCATAAACAAATAGCTACTAAGTAATGAGGTAACTATTCACTCATAGTTTAACGAATATATGTAATAAATATCACTATTAAAAGTTTTTTACTAAAAAAAATTGTATACTGTAAGCTGTTTGTTATATTGTAGAACATGTTGACACAGACACCTATGTATTATGTTATTATGAGATAAATTATTCAATGTTGAGTGAATTCAAACTTGAGGGCCATGACATTTAGTTTTTTAATTATGTATGATAATTTTTAATTGACTAAACTAAAATCAATAATAATTCAGCATTTTTTATGAACCATTAACGGACATTTTTTTACGTATTACGAGTTGGTAGATAGAGCTATCACGTTACTACATCATGAGAGGCATGTGAAAATGTTAATGGCAGCTACCTAATAAATAATAGATGTATATTCATATTTTTATATGTATGGCACAACATGCACTGTGTGTTTTTGGTGCCGTGGACTACTACCAAGAGAAGAGAAAAAGATGAGAGACACTAACAGAAGTAATATGCTTGTTATGTGTATTTAAACTAGTCAGTAGAGAACATCGAGGGAGGAGCGTGTGCATCCATATGTATGAATAGTATACATGCAATGCAGCAGTATGTACCGCTTTAAGCATCAGGTAGAGTTGTCGAGAAAGGACAACAGTAAGAGAGAATAAAAAAAATGACAGGATAAATACAATAGAGTAGAGGGAAGTGGGAAAAAGTCGTAGAGGAGAACATTGGACTTAATATTTAGAAAAAGGATAGATTGAAAAGAGAATAGTGTAATAGTAGCGAATTAATTAGATTAAGGTGTAGGTAGTAAGTGAATACAGAGGATCTCAAGAGATGGAGTGTAAAGTAAAGGATAAAAAAGGGGCAGCAGAAACAGAGGATAGAATCGCCGGAAGTCGGTCGTGTAGACAAGCCATCAGCGAGACGGGGACGACTTCGATAAGCCAGAAGGTGACCGTGAGAGCACAGATGAAGTAGGTGTGCAATGCAATGGTGCAATAGAGTAGTACGGGGACGAGAGTGTTTTGGGTGATCCAAGTGAGCAAATGTGTGTGTGTACGTAGATGTAAGAGAGAATAGAGAAAAGCGAAGGCAAGTGTGTCTGCGTGTATGATCGGTCGCAACGAATAGAATCAGGACGACAACGGGCATTTTTAGCCATTTTAAGACGAGCATACGAGGAATAAAATACCAGGTGTACGTGTGGTTCAGCGAAATAAAATAGGTGTAGGTTATCGACACCAAGGCAAAGGAAACGCCGTGATAGAGAGGATTATTCTAACACGCAGGAGCCAGCCAAACTTTGAATTGTGTTTGTGTGCCTATACGGAAGCGAGCAAAAGTATGTTAACACAGAGCTGTAATAAGAAAGCTGAATTTAGTGCACCAGTGCGCAACTAAATTAATTCGAATAATTATCTTGTAGTACTGCATAGATCCGTGTCCCATGATGCCATTTTTTCATTTTCTTTACAGGAGTTTCTGGCATTTCCAAACCGGATACCTGCGAAAGACCTCCTAAAGGATAGATTTCCAGTTAAGTGGGGACGAGGTAGTTGTAATAAGTAAAGCTTTTTACCGAGGTATTGAGACGGCTATATCCCGGCCAGAACATATATTAAAGCAGCACGTCTACTTGTATAACCAATTTATGCGAGTAATTTGCAGCTGGTTCGTAATAAATGTGTAGTAAAATTAATAATTTTGTAGCACCAACATATCACGAGATACGTATGGGTGTCATATATCATATATGTCTGCGATGCTAAACACACTAAAAAATAAAACAAACAGAATAATATGTGGCTGATTTTTGGTTTTTAGTTCACTTGGTCACATTTCTCTAAAACACATCCATATCAAAAAAAGAGCGTAAAATTATAGAGACATTTACTAACCAGCCAAGAATATTTGTCAGAAAACTATTCGGCAATTTGTAGCTCATTTGTAGTCAAGTTATAGTGTGACTATTTATACACTTGAGTCTATATGGCACTAAAAAGACATAGATGCGCCAAATTAACAATAATGCAAAACGTTTCTCTGTAATGCTAAGCATACGGGGGGATGAAATTTCCGATATAATATGTGGCTTATTTATAACTTTCAGATCAATATTTATGTTACTTTACAATAGACTACTATTAAAATATGAATGTAATGTGATGTAGAGATCGGTAAATGTAGCCAGTGTTATTGGCACTGGAATAGACTAAAAGATAATGTGTCAATTTTTGTAGTAAATCTGCAGTATATCAATTTGTTTACCTATGTTATGTATCTCTTTATCAAGTCACGCGTAAGCGCGACGAAAAAGATTTGTGAAGCAGACAAAACCTTGGCAACCATACGACTGTTCGTTTGAGAATCGCAAATTCAAATTTTTAAATAAAGAGAAAAATAATTTTTTATCGGTACATTTAATATTTTTCCTTTCTATTTGGCCTATTTTCTACTAAACTTTATCTTCATCGAAAGATATGAGATAAATAGTTGTTGTTGTACAAAAAATAAGAGATGAATGATTCAAAATGTTCATTTTAAGATTTCTTTACATTCAGTTTTATAATGTAGTTTTATCGTTCAGATATCTATGAGATAAATTTTTGCAGCGTAGTGCATATAGGTGTGCTTTTTAAGCAGTGCTACTAACTCTGTAGAGTCAAACCTAAAGTAGTTTTGAGACAGATCTGTTGGAATTGCAGTTATTTTCTGTAGTCACACACCAAAAAGACTGTCAGCAAAGCCCACTAGTATACATATGTATATATATGTATGCTTTGCTGACAGTATTTGGTATATACATGCGGCATTCCACGTGAACGGAGACAAAAAAGAATTTTTTTTTCTAAACTTTTGGGTTCAATAGTACTGTATAAGGAAGCAATACTGTAGTTTTTCCAGATTTTTTGACCAAGAACTTTGCTGTCAGTGATGGTTACAAATTGCGAACTTTTTTGTTGACCTCTAAATTGTGAATTTTAGAAGAAAAATTAGGCGGTTCAAAAAAAAATTTTAAAATAAGTTTACGTTAGCAATTTTCTCGTAGAACACGATGCAAATATTTTCAAAAATTTGAGGTTAGACTGTTTTTTCTTCTTCAAATTTTAACGTTAAAAATCGATTTTTCAAAAAGTATGGCACATTTTTTTTTTCAATTTTTTTTTCTCCTTTTTTAGCCTAATATGTATTCTCAAAAAAAAATTTTGTCCTGTGATGGAAGCTGCAGGGATGTAGGCGCTAGAGGGCACTGAAGATAAAAAAATCACTGTTTTTACGTTTAATCTCTTTCTGTAGTGTAAAAAAAATGTAGAGATACCATATATTATTTCAATTATAGTAAATTGATACGTATCTTGCATAAGGAGAATGAAATTCAAAATCACGAATTCAATATGAAGGACGTTATTTAAAAATTATTCATTTTTAAAATTTAAAAAATCTGACAGAATCCTGCATAAAATTATGAGAAAAAATGTATCTCGCGATTTTTCGATAAGAGTTGTCGTTTTTTAAAAAAGAATTCAAGAATATTGTTTATTTCTTTAATTTCGGTAAAATTGAAAAACTTTCATCATTTTATACATTTTTTCTTAAAATCGACATTTTATCAAAAAATTTGCGAAGGATAACAAAAATTAAGCAAACATAAAAATTAAATTTTTAGTGCCATACAGTTGTTAAGATTCTTTTATTTAGAATCTCTTGTGAGATTCAAAAAATTAAAAATGGCAAATCTAGTATGATTGCCAAAATTTCGAAAATTTTAGGAATTTGAAAATTTGTTAACCCATAACCAAATAATCCGATTACCCAATAACCCTATGTATATACTTACAAAGGAGTTGATAAAACAGATGATAACATAAATATTAATTTTCCAATAGAATTTTTAAATAATATCAGAGAAGGTCTTCCACTACACGAATTAAAATTAAAAATAAATGCTATAGTAATGTTAATAAGAAATTTAAGTATATCAGACAGTCTCGGCAATGGCACAAGATTAAAAATAACAAAATTATTTAAGTATAATATAGGAGCAGAAATAATATCGGGAGAAAAAAAGGAAGCAAAGTTTATATTCCTAAAATAACATTGAATACTGGCACCTTATCATCATTACCTTTTATCTTCCATAGAAAACAGTTTTCTTTTGTATTACCATTTTCTATGTTTATCAACAAATCACAAGGACAGAGTTTTGATTCTTTAGGATTGTATATTAAAAAACCTTTATTCTCTCACGGACAATTATACGTTGCTTCATCAAGATGTAAGAATGCAAAAAGAATTTTTATTCAAATTGAATCCGAGAGTAAATTAGAAATTAAAAATATTGTTTAGCAAGAAATTTGTCAGTAATTCAAAAATATATAACTTTGAAGATCGTCGCATTTTAACAAACATATATTTATTTATAAATACCATGGAAAAAAAGTATGTGAAAAATGTGGAAAGGGTTTTAAAAGAACAGATGGGTTAAAACGACACATGAAATGTCACAACATTAAATTAATAGAATGAATTATTGTTTTAAAAGCTTATTTGTGTTTGTCTATTTAACTATACCTTTTCCTGAATTCTGTCTTTTGGTAGTGTAAATAAAGTTCTCAGTTAATCAAGAACTTTATATTTGGGTAAAGTACGAATGGACCAGAAAGAGATTCCAAATGTTAAAGTTCAATCAAGTTAAACAAATAATGGTCCTTCAGAGACATAGAGTAAGTAAGGGGGAGAGAATAGACACAGGGGACCTATGATCAGTGACTTGAAAAACTCTAAAAACGAGGTATGAGTTGGGTACTAAATTACATATATTTTTTAACATTTCAGATAGTAAAATATTCTATAAATAGGTATTTTTGGGGGGGAGGTGGTGGGGGAGCAAGGGGAAGCTGAGAAAGAGCGGGGAGGAGGTTACTCAAATATAACTTGATCAAAAATGACGTAAAAACAAGCAAATAACTATGTGAATCAAGGGGAAGCTGTGGGGGATCGGGGGAGCGGGGGGGCTGAGACTCACTTTCGTCAATACAACTCTATAATATAGGGAGATATATATGTATGCTAGTGGGCTTTGCTGGCAGTCTTATTGGTGTGTGACTACAGAAAATAACTGCAATTCTAACAGATCTGACTCAAAACTACTATAGGTTTGACTCGACAGAGTTGGTAGCACTGCTTAAAAAGCACACCCATTTTTTGTCTTCGTTCACATGGAATTCCCGATGTGTATGTATATACACTAGTGGGGTACTGTTCCCCTACTGTACCTCCTACTGTTCTAACTTAAAAGGAGAGTCTTTAAATTTAATCTATTAGTGGGGAGAGGTTGGTGCCCAGAATTTCGTGAGGAAGAAGAGTTTTGGATCTACATCGTTAAGCACTAGTTATAAATTTATCAGTAAATTTCCACACCACCTAAATGGTACTATTGTAGTATGTTGAGAGTTTTTTTTAGAACTCTCTGTTATGTTTAGAGGAAAACGGTATACATTATTTTTTTAATGATTCAATTCTTAACAACAAAAAGTTTTAATCACTTTAATCACATTTAAATTATTAAATTTTCATATAACATATACTTTATTATATTTTTGATACTATTATGCATTCTATATTTTATCAAATAATACAAGTGGTTAGAAAGAATTTCTCATTTTCAGATTCAATGACAAATATGGAAATAATTTCTTCACAGTGTTCTACACTGTAAATTGGAAAAATCGTTTGTACTTTGTACTATAAAAATTTAATTTAAAATCAAACCAAATATTTTTAAAAATTTTAGAAATGAACAATATAAAAGTTAGCGTAAAAGGGGACGGAAAATGTTTGTTTAGAACTTTTTCTCATTTTCTCTATAGTGACGAAGATTTCCACATGAGAGCTCGTTCTTTAGTAATCAATAATGTTGTAATAAAAATGGCAAAATTATTATGAATTAATAGTAGTAAACAATTATTATTAAAATGTAAAAAGTAGTGATACGTATATTAACATGATGTCAAAAAATGGGACTTATGGTACAAGTATTGAAATTAAAAGCTTCTCAGATTTATTACATGTTCACGTTATAGTTAATTTCTCGAACGATATTCAAACAAATAGAAATTTAAATAGTAATCTTACACTAAAAATCAATCTTAAAGGAAAAATATAATAAAAAATATTGCAATTGGTCGATTAAACATTGTATCTCCAAAAGATCATGAAAGATTTTTTTTTAAACTTGTATTAAATGAAGTAACTAGTTCGATATCGTTCAAAGACATTAGAACATATGAAGGAATAACTTATGAAACTCTTAAAGATACTACAATTGCAATGGGTTTAATAGGCAATGATGAAAAAATTGATGATATTTTTAAAGAACCAATAGCTGTTATGTTTCCATATCAATTAAGACGATTTTTTGCTTGGTTTTTAATTTCAGAAAATGTTTAAGGTGATAAAATATGGAATAAATACAAAGAATTTTTTACAAAGGGTTTGCTTAATAATAAAAATAATTTAGCTCTTTTACATATTAACCAAATTTTAGAATCAGAAGATAAATCATGTGGATGCTTTAATTTACCTACACCAAAAAAATGGAGAGTAAAAAGAAGATATAGATGATGAAATACGTTTCAGCAAAGAAATGTTTAACTTAATGTATAAAAGTTTGAATAATGACCAGAAAAATATATTTCATATTATTGGCGAACAAGAAAATAATATTTTCTTTATAGATGGTCCTGGAGGGTCAGGAAAAACTTTTTTATACAAAACGTTAATTTATTTTTTCATTTGTCAAAATAAAAAAATCATGTCAATGGCATGGACTGGTTTTTGCTTCCAAAGGGGATGACCAGTCATAGAACTTTTAGACTTCCTTTAGATCTTAATAATATAGAGAGTGCATTTTAAGAATTCGAGTCAGATTAAAAAAAATTTAGAGAAGTTGATTTAATTATTTGGGATAAGGCTTTAATGATTCCAAAAAGAGCATTGGAAATAGTAGACAGAACGTTAAGAGATTTATGTGATACTAAAAAATATTTTGGAAGTAGGTAAATTAATTATTTTAGGAGGTGATTTTCGTCAGATTCTCGCAATGATAAAAAAAACGGTAATAGAAAAATTATTCTTGAACAAACTATTAAATCTCCATTTTTATAAAACTCATTCCAAATTTTAAAATTAGAAATCAATATTCGTTCTAGTGATAAAAAATTTTCAAAATTATTATTAAAAATTGAAGAAGGGGAAATAAAAACTTCTTACATTCCTAAAAATTGGATCTCAAATGATGAATGTTCTCAAATATTTTCTAATATCTACAATTGTTCGATGAATAGTGTTATACTTACATCGCATAACGAGAACACCTCTTATTTGAATAATAAAATTCTCAAAAAATTAACTAGAGAAATTAAAACTTACTATAGGATAGATAACACAACTTACAAGGGTGTTGATATATCAGACGATAATATTTATTAAAATTTTCCAGTGCAAATGTTGAACAATATTCGTGAAGGATTACAACCTCATGAACTAAATCCAAAAATTGGTACAATAGTGATGTTACTGAGAAATTTAAGTATATCAGATGGACTCTGTAATGCAACACGTTTACGAATCACAAAATTATTACAGTATAATATAGAAGGAGAAATATTAACTGGAAAAAAAATTGGAAATAGAGTCTTCATTCCAAGAATAACTTTAGACACAGAAAACTCCTCAACATTACATTTCCACTTCGTAAACAATTTCCAATCGTTGTGGCATTTGCTATGACAATAAACAAATCCCAAGGTCGAAGTTTCGATAATGTAGGTTTATATTTAAAAAAAACCCTTATTTTCTCATGGTCAATTATATATGGCTTTATCAAGATGCACAGATAAAAATAATTTATTTATTCAAGTAGAAAGGCGAAAAATACAGAAATAGAAAATATTGTTTAGAAAGAGATTTTTACATAATTTATTGACTTTACTTGGTGATTTTTATAGATAAATCGGCAATATTTATGGTAATAAATTGAAAGTCACTAGTTAATGTTTTATTATTTAACAAGTATACATGACATGATGTATAAAAAATGGGGCCTGTGGGGGGTCTGTGAAGGGACAGGCAAAATTGTGTGGGGGGTCTGTAGGGGGTCTAAGGAAAAAGTTAGAAAATGTCAAATTAGCGATGAAAACGGTCGAATTTTAGCTTATTTGTGGGGGGGGGGCTGTGGGGGGGATACGTGGAATACCCCACACAAATAACTATATAATATAGGGAGATATATATGAGTCACGCATCTAGTGTATGTGTGTGCGTGTGTGTGTGTGTGTGAGTGTGTGTGTGTCACGCATCTAGTGTATATATGCAATGGCAATAATACGAATATTTAGAAGACCTAATTTATTTATTTATTACTGTTACATGTAACCTAAAATAGAAAGAAATAAAGCAAGTTTCAAAAAAATTTTCGGAAAGTCTCAATCCTAATGTAACTGACAGATTATTTCATACAAAATTCGAATGCATTTTAGATGATGTAAGCAAGCAATATATTTTCGGAAAACTATTTCATACATCAACACTTGTGAAAAAAAGAACTGCCCTATGCTAACATTATTTTTACATTGCATCCTAACAATAAATTATTTACTGTTTTAGACATTGACAACCATATTTCGGCTGAAATACCACTTCAAACATGAAAATTCAAACATGAAAAAATTAGTTATCAAACATATGCTTGTCTTACTAGCCATCAGAACGTTTGTACAAAAAATTTTCAAAAAAAGTTTACTAAATGTACTGTATTTAAAAATAATGGTTATTTAGAGTACATAAGAAATGATAATAGATGCGATACAGACTTGAAGCAGGTAAAAATATTCTTTTACGCTTACAACAATTTAATTTTTGTCTTTTACTTAGCCAAAATTTTGCACAACAAAATTCGCTATGATAATATTCCAGAATATTACTGTCTTTATTTAGTAACAAAAACTTGGGTAAAACGGAAAAGAGTTCAAGATAATATTCCAAATAGTTCAAAATAATTAAACAAAAGGTGGGCTTAACGTAGTGTCTCCTAAGGTCTTGAAGCATTTTTTTAAAACTTATTCTAAATTGCATTAATGGAGCATAATTTATTATAATGTGAAAAACAGTTGTTAGAATACTTTATAATACATTAAAAGATACTGTTATTGCTTTAGGTTTAGTGGAACACGATTTTTCGAATCATAATATTTTCGAAGAAGCATATAACGCTATGTTGCCATGCAAATTAAAAAAATTTTTCGCATGATTTTCAATGTCTAAAGATATTTGTGGCAAAAATTCATGGGAAAAATTTAAACAATTTTTTATTTAGGATTTAAAATAAAGTAATGCTTTATTACAGCTCAATTCAATTTTGATAATTGAAGAAAAATCATGCAAAGATTATATACTATCATAACCAACTTTGTCAATAATTTTCAAAGAATATAAAGAAAACGAGACAGTTATAAATTAAAAACCACATTTTAAATATCTTTTCGTAGCTCGCTGGCACTCGTGTGCGAACTGACACGCGTGCGTCAGTCAATGACCTCTTGCACGTGTGGTGTGTACAACTTTTCGACACAGCGTGCGTGGGGAACGAGATTATGAACCATCTAATGTGGATCTGCAAAGATCTCGACGTACATACGCACTCGCACGTGCGTAGCACGAGCTGTGAGTAGCGTGTGTAAATCGATGTTTCGTGGTTACAGACGTCCACCTGAGGCCTGCATGGTTAAATATAGGTTAATAAACACAAGTTAGAAATTGATTTATTTATTGTTAACACAACAAGCCTTAAATTTTACATTATGACAGAGACAGTCTTTTCATTACCATATCACAAGAATCACCAACAACGTTAGACTTAAACATACGGTCACATTTCAATAACATCAATTAGAGCTCTATCACAGCAATAATGAACAATCACTGATAATAATAATAGGCTTAATCGGGTACAAACCTCATCTGACAACTCTATCTACTTGACTTTGATAAGACGCCATGGCTTATTGAACACTAAAGCTGAAGTGATTTCTTAATTTATATCATCGGACTCGAGGATTGGGTCTATAATAACATGGATAAATGAACACCGTGCATGAGGAGAGGTTCTGAGTATTAACATGCACACGATTAATTACCTCGTTACACTTGACCATGCGATCACCCTGTCGAGAGCAACCGGTCAACAACCCACACGTATATGCCAATCAGTGGCCTTTGTAACTAGTAGCGTGGTGGCTTCTAGGAAGCGCGTCACCAGATGCGTGAAGCGCATCTACAGGCCACGCTTCTCGGAAGCGTGTAATGATGATGCACCTCTCGGAGGTGATGGTACGGCGTTGCGCTTCTCGAAAGGAGAAATGTCGTTCAATTTTGTAAGGCGGCCTTTAAACAGTTGACACACCACAAGCGCACGTGAAGCAATGTCTGAACGAAAGACTCGATTTAGCGAGTGATAACAAGAGATTGTGTGGAGTCGTAACGAATTCTTACAAATCTATCTCGACATCCAAATTCCGCTCCCGTGTTGATGATTTACCTTTTACTGAAGCATCAGCCTTTCGTTCTCCATCCTTTTCTACCCTTGTCCTGTACCGCCTCTCGCATCAGCCACTTAACTACTGACTTCGCGCCCGTTCGCAAGCCAGCCACCTAATCTTCACTCCAGCGTGCACACACACTCACGCATATGCGCACCCATTCCTTGATGCGAGCCCGTTCGCCTTCGTGTTTTGCGACGCAACAATCGAGGTCTTTAGAGCCACAACAGATGGCTCATAATCGAGCCCCCACACACGACGTATTGAAAATCAACTTGTGATCTTAATGTTCGTCGTATAAATAAATAAATTATTAATTATTTGTATGATATTTATTTTAAAGTGAATATTTAAAAATTTGTAAGGTCAGTGGAGGCCGGTAGGGTATCTTGGTAAAAAGTAGTTAAGTCAGAATAGCGAAAAGGATATTTGCATACACTTACTATCTTATTAATTTGTATATGTTATCAGCAAATAATATCCGATGTGCAATAAGAGGTATGTGAAAGTTAGTATAGTGTCAGCAAAGTTTACAAAAATAGTACAGAGGATGTAAGGAGCGATGAAGGGTCAACGGGGATCTATGATGGGGGTCTCAGGGGTTCGTGTGGAACGTCCTACACCAACAACTATATAATACAGACAGATATATATAGAGCGCGCGGTGGCTCAATCGGCTAGGTCGTGCATTGGCACGTGGGAGACCGTGGTTCGATTCCCGGCCAGTGCGACTTTTCGGGCAAGTACCTCTGTGATTTTTCACATGTGCTTTTTCACCATGCAATGCTCCTTGAGGAGGGTTTAGGCGACCTCCTCACAGCAAAAATTGCCTAATTTCCCCCTACCACCCTCCCAGTAATGCGAGGCCTTCCATCTCTTTCCTTGTCCCTTTCCCAAGTGCTAAGTGCCTATAGTAGTGCCCTTATTAAAGGAGCCGGATGTAGACACTAATACATATATATATAGTGTACATACCTCTCAGAGGTTAGTAGACTGTAATACAAAAAATATATATATATATATATACACATATATTTATATTGTTACGGGGTGCTGCCGATGCAAAATCACTCCACTTCGACCGGGCCTGTGTTACCCGGGTACCCTCAGCGACACCTCCAATAATCTTTATACGCGGGTCTCGCTCTTCGAGACACCGTTGAGACTAAATATCGCGGCTTCAAGGGTCGTCGCTTCTCGCAACGACTTCAATACGGCACGAAGGGAATCGGGTATACCTCAAAATAATCACTCGCGAGGAATATTAAAAATAAGAAATATATTCAAGATAAATATTAGAAAATACAAATATTACTCGCGGGTGCACAATTAAATTTCCTTTATAATTACGGCAATTTTTGAATGATTTTTAATTTTAAAAAACGTTTAAGGCGATGACGTATGGAAAAAATATATTTTACAAAAGATTTTATTAATAATAAAGAAAACAGTGCTTTTCTAATCATAAATAAGATTTTTAAATCGAAAGATCATAATTATCGTTTAATTTACCAGTTCCAAACAAAATTAACTTAAATCCTAATGATAACACTGAAGAAATTACATTTTGTTAACATATGCGAGTTTTATGTATCTTCACTTAAATTATGATCAAAACAATATGTGAGCATGCTAATGAAATTTTTTTTATGGATGGTCCTGGAGGTTCGGAAAAAACTTTTGTACAAAACATTGATTTATAACTTTATTTTTCAAGGTAACAAAATTTTATTAATGGCTGAGGCTGGCATCACATTGGTGTTGCTCTAAAAAGAAATAACCTTATACAAAATCTTTTGTTTACCGTTAGACTTAGACAATATAGTGTATTTTTAGTGATGGAATCCAAAAAAAATTAAGGAAAAGTTGATTTGATAATTTGTGATGAGGCATCAATGATTCCAAAAAAAGCCTTGGACATAGTAGACAGGACCTTGCGTTATCAATGTAATACAAACACAAACTTTGAAAACAAATTTATTGTTTTAGCAGGAAATTTTCGTCAAATTCTTCGTATTACAAAAAACAGTCATAGAAGTATAATAGCTGAGACAATTACAGCATTATTTTTGTGGAAATTTTTTTATAGTTTAAAATCAAATATAAATATTCGTTCAATAGATCAAAATTCTTCTAAATTATTATTAAAGATTGGAGAAGGAAAAATTGAAACATTCAAAATTTCAAGACATTGGAAAACTAGTACTATATGTTCAAAAATATTTGATGAGCGTAATAAAAGTTCGATTTATAAAGTCATACTGACTTCTTCTAATGAAAACACTTATTTCCTAAATAACAAAATTTTTAATTAACTGAACGAGAAATAATAAATCTTACTAATATATAAAGCAGAAGCGCTAAAACCGTTGTAATTGCTAACCACGAAAACTACTGAACCGATTTTGCTGAAATTTTGCACACTGATTCATAATACTTCCTAGATGGTTTTAGTATAGTTTTTATCTTAAAAAATTTAATAACAATAGCAATAAATGAGCTCACAGTTTTGCAAAAATACGCCAGCTTTTCAATTTAGTTCAGTAAAATCTGCTAGGTGGCGTCGACATAAAATCGGAGCTACCTGCAACATAATTAAATAAGTGTGGTTATAATAGTCCGAAGCGTATCGAAAGCTGTAAAGTCGAGCTTCGGCAGCTCATCAAGCTGTTCAGAGAATGCTGGTGATAGTCCTGCAGCTGGGTATCCCGGTTACGGACGACACTCTTCTCTAAGGGGCAAGGGACCTAAATGTCCCTTCACCCTGAATCTCGACGAGTGCGATCAAAGAAAATAAATTACTTCCAACCGATGACGTCTCTGCCAGAATACCAGGAGACATATTTAGCCAGAGCACAATCTGCACCAACTCTTCAGAGTTGTGTGGCAGTCCCACCATCCCACCTGGTGTAGTTAGAGAATTTGTGGCTACAAATGTAGGCAAGGAAAAACAGCTCTGAGGGGCACGGGAAGCCACAACGGCTTTCTTCTTGGTCGTCGCGTTCCCAACGCGCTTACCCACATGTTCCCGTCTAAAGATGAGCAATTGAGCAGTTGGTTATCCGGGGAACGACCCGAGACGAGATATTCTTTGGTCAGCGGTGTATCTCCCTCGATCACAGTCTCTGTACATCGAGACTTCTAGGGTAAAAATCAAGCAACCCGTAGCCAGCTCTTCATCATCAGGAATAATATAATAAAGAATAGCCTGGAAGTTTCACCACTGGCGCTTTTTAGGGCCATTATAAGTATTTACGTTCCCTACTTAACCATCAATTTCATCAGTTCTTTTTAGGGGCCACCTAAGTGTAAACTACCTTGCCAACAAATAAATTTTTATTACCATTTCCGGAAGCGATTCGTCGACTAAAAGACTATATTAACTAAAGACGGGCACTATTAAACCAAGTCAGCTATTCACTGGCAGACGTCACCTGCGGAGTTGTTCTTCGCAAGGCTGGAAAACCCGGTGACCGACGACTCTATATTACCCTCTCGACTCTAAGCATTCAACCAGGAATCACTGATCCTCTCCAAGGTCTGCGCTGGGCAAACCTATAACAGCTATAAAGGAAAAAAAACTTGAGCCAACGGGACAGCCTCCACTGGACAAGTATCACTAACCAATCTCCCCATCTAAGATCACCAAAACAACTGAATCTGCAAATAAAAAAGGTGCTTTAGACACCAACGTCTTCGACGTTATACCGGGAGACGTTGGGAAAGAGCACTACAACTAGCCCCAAAGCTTCGGACTTTGTAATTTTTTTCCCAATCAGTCTGGGTCTTCAACAGTAAGCCAGAGAAGATCACCCTGAGGTATCCAGGCAGTCACGATTGCTGTTAATTGCAGTCAAGAAAGAGTTAACTTAAGAAGCTCACCGGTCTTTTTTAGGGCCATCGGACGTCGAACTACCTTGCCAACAAATGTATTAAAATTAACAAAGTTGACTGAAAATAGCCTTTAGGGGTCATAAAAGTCGTAAGCATACCAATAGTCGCAAAAGGGTACATTGGAAAGAAAACCTCAAATGTATCTAATGAATACAATTTGAGGCGTCAAGAAACTGACGCAGAAAATTTATCGAGATTGAAACAGCAGCGTAAAAATCGTCAACTTAAGAGTCCATTACGTGAGGGATCAGATTTTCATTGTACCCTCACAGGAATCTCTGAAATCTTTAAAGATCCTACTTCAGATTTTTAAATAAGTAGAAAATGTGTTTGTGTTTTTGTGGCAATAAAAATGTAGGGTTTAAGGTCCAGGACTTTGTTGCTCTGGTAATAAAATTGTGAGATATGAGAAAAAACAATTTTTTTTTGATATAAATTTTTTGGGGGTTTAAAATCTTAACAGCTTTAAAAAATAGCCCTTTTCGTGAATAACACAGAAGAAACTAAATCAACAACTTTTTATAGCCATCGATTATTTTATGGCATAAAGAACGCACGGTACTTTTCAGCATAATTATTTTTTTGAATTTTTACACATTATTTGACCAAATAAACTATATGGATTCCGAAAAAATATGTTTTTAATAAGAAGATTTTTGTTCTGAGATGTATCGGGAATATGTGTAAAATTTTCGAACTAAAAATGTTTCACATTACATGTCAACACACTACGGTGTTTTATTTAGTAAGTCTCGGGCGAAGCCGAGACGGGGGGCTGCTAGTCTACTATAGCATGTACCATGCAACTAACAAAGGTGATAATAAATCTAATAGTAACACTTATATAAATTTTCTAACGGAATTTTAAATAGTATTCGGATAGATTTTCCATCCCATGATCTTAATTTTAAAGTTGGAGCAATAGTTACGTTAATAAAAAACCACTGTTAAACTATAAATATCACGGTCACTACGGCTGCTGCTTGCCAGACTGAGGGAAACATACCATACCGCGACTGCACTTCTTGATTTAAGTATATGCAACGGTGTGTGCAATGGCACACGATTTAAAATTACAAAATTATTTAAAAATAGTATTGAAGCACAAATAACAACTAGAGAAAAATTGGAAAGTAGAGTTTTTATACTAAAAATAATTTGAAATACAGGTTATTTTTCATGTTAAACTATACAGAAAGCAATTTTCTTTAGTTTTAGCATTTTTCATGATAAATAATAAATAGCAAGGACAAAGTTTTGACATTTCTGGTTTATTTTTTAAAGAAACCCTTATTTGGCCATAAACAATTGTATGTAGCATTATGTAAAGAACGCTTGGCTTTACCTTGATCAGAGAGAGAGCTGAATCTACAGTTCGACGTATTTCGGCTCTCGTCGTCTCCGCTCTACAAGCATCGCGCCAGCGCCGTTTCATTCCATCGCGAGACCTATCCAGACGACATTAACAGGGTAGTCTCTCTTACGTGCATCTCTGTCCGCGTCTACACGGCTCAGTTAATTGCCGTATGATACTCCTATCAGAAATCAGAATGACCGGCTGTACTTTTTCAGAGGAAACCCCACAGGACGACGCAAATCCCTGACCTTATCAAACTAATGAAGCTATCAGTCGACGGACTAAGAGGCGCATTTGAAAAGGCGGACAAGATCGCAAAGGATACAAGGAAAAATATTGAGTTACTTTCCAAGGCAAATTCAGATATACCATCCTTTTTATACTCTACCATCATTAATGAAAAAACTCAGAGCCAGAAAAACATACCTAAAATTAAGTTTACTCGACAATTTAATCTAGGGAAATTTTTGACCACTCATAACCTATGAGTGTATTCGGAAATTATGTTTTGGTCAGCTCTTAGGTTGGTATCTACCCCCACCTCTCCTTAACTAACCGAGCGTGTGTTCAGGCACTGTAAACACCGTTTGGTTAAACAGCTGATTCGAGCAAATTTTGGAGCAAAATTTGAGTCATACTCATATTAGCTGTTGAATAAAACGCTATCTGGAAATGAATTATTTAGTACTAATTAAGGTGATAGGTTAAGTACTGACATTGAGTAGCAGTGAAGAAGAAAGTGGTTTAGATGATGAAGTGAACACCAGATTCTTACAGGTATTACTAGAGATATACATACATTTAATCATACATTAATAAAAATAGTCTGTATTATTCCACATTGTTTTTTAACTTATAGATCTGTGACCTTAAAATTTGATGTTGCTCAATCTACTGCCTGGCATGCCACTTTACGAGTTGTCCGAGTTTTATGTAATTATCGTAATTACTTTATTTAATGGCCCTCCCCGTGAAGAATGTAAAGAAACAGCCCATAGGATACAAGAGGCGTACGGATTTCCCGGAGTGATCGGTGCAGTAGACGGCACTCATTAATATAGTAGCTACAAAAACCGATGCTAATGCATACATTAACAGAAAAGGCAAAAGTCAATGCAGTTGCAAGTTAGTATGAATAATTTAACTTGTTAATTTTAACGGACTGTAATATTAATGTATTTAATGAAATTACAAACTTTTTACATACAAGTATGGTATTTAAAAATGAAAACATAAACACTGTTCCTATGATTGATGTTTTAATTGTAATATGAAATATATATTTGTTGTACTACAGGTTATCTGCAACGATAAGCTAGAGATTATTCACTGATATGTGGGCATGCCTGGATCGATACATGACATGAAGGTTTCCAAGTATTGAGGTGTCCAAGACAAGTGCACTAACAATTTTTTTCCAAATAACTGTCATATACTGGGTGATGCAGCTTATATAATACAAAGACATGTTATGGTTCTATTCAAAGACAATGGACATCTTAGTGTAGAAGAAACATTTTAATACTCAGCTCTCAAGAACACGAATGATGGTAGAAAGATCTATTGGACTCTTAAAGAATAGTTGGCAATATTTTTTGAATAAACTGCCAATTCGAAGAATAGATCTTATATCTTTTTACATGTTAGGGGTTTGTGTTTTGCATAATATATATCTAAAGAGAGAATATACGTTTGAGTATCCTATTGTGATACCGAATAATGTATATGCTTTTTCCAAACCCCTTGAAGTCAACCATTAACAAAAATTAGAAGTAATAGCTAAAAGACAAAATATAATGCTTATGCTTCGAAGAAATGTAAATGCTTGTAAATTTTTGTACTCGTCACTGTTTTGAGCATAAAACAAATATTTTGCATTGATTTCTTGTTACGTATTTGCATCACTCATAAAAACAAATTTTCTTACTGGAAGTGAAATATTGTAGTAAATATGTATTGGTTTTAAGTGCACAAACACAAACAATTTTATTTAATTGTAATTGTTTTTTTAATGAAACATTTTGGTACAGGTTAAGGTGGCTTAGGCAATTTTCATCGGCTTAATTAAAACCTCAGAAATTCTGAAATTATGTAAATAAAGTATGCTGAATTCATTTGCGATAAAAAAAATACTGGGGTCAACGACTTAATTTTTCGCAAATCGCTACTGAAAATTCACCAATTTAACATGCAGTCTTATGGGAATTGTCACTAAAACAGCTATAACTCTAGAAGTACTTGATTAACCTCAAAAATTTGAAATAGTTCTCGTGTATTTTTTTACAAAGAATCTATTAAATTCTTGAAAATCTAGGGTTAACCACTTAACTTAAGAAAAAATCAGAAGAAAAGTATAAAATATTCATCTGACTTGCCTCGCAACATTTCCCAATTTTTACAGTTATAATTTCACGGTACTTTTCTGGCAATTACTTGATCTTATACTTTAGTTTTATCGAAATAACTACATTTATTAAAAAACTTACCTTCGAAAAGTGTTGATTTTTTAGGGGCCCTTATGGCACCTTACTCTAGGAACGGTACTAACCACCCCAGCCACCTTAAAAAAAGTTAGCATATAAACAGTTCCTTTTTTAATATAATGTATGAGAGTACTACTGCTCAGTGATAAGGCATAAGAAACTGTTTCAAAAGTACAGAAAATACATAAACCTTAGTTATACCCAAAATAAAAATATATGCTGAAGCATAATACTATTTATAGTTTCTATCTTATCTACTTTCTCATGACAATGTACGTAGATAAATGTATTGAGTAGCAGTGAGCTAAACAAATTGTAAGTATAGTAGCTGCAACAGTGTAATCCAAGTTAATAATACTACATACACTTATCATACATTTTTGGTACTCATGCTCAATAAATATATTTATTGCAGGTGTATGTCGTTACTATAAATGTTATACATGTATATAAAATGTTCCCCTTCATACAGTTTTTGCGAATGAGGTTTCTAATTTTTATTTGATACACGAGATAAAAAAATGTTCGAAAACTCTAAATTATACCTTATTAATGGAGATCTACAAAGTAAACAAATTTTATTTCTCACTAGTCACTATGCTGTTTGTTTTATGCAAGTTTTTAAAATAATAACTCCAAGACTTTTGATGCGTATTTTGATCAATATTTCGTGATACTGAAATACATTTACATTCGATGATACTGATATCTGTTTCAGATTTTTATTTTTAATTTAATTTAGGAACAAGTATATGAGATGTAGTGACTACATGTAGGAATTGAGACAGATCTCATTTATACCGGATGTATATGCAAAATACATTTTGTTATTTTCAGTATGATGAAATGTTAAAACATGCAAACTTAAAATTTAAATAACTTTGAAGAACTAAATACTAAAATATTTTTTTTAGAATAGTCTTGTTCGATAAATCGAATAAAATACTGGGGACGATAGTTCATATTTTTCAATGAGCATCCTTTTTTTGAGTCAATACAGCGGCTAATTTTTCAAACGCTTCAAGTTTTTTTTTTCTGTACGTAGCAGTTTCTTCCCTTCGCAGCTTCCTTTCATCCATAGCATTCTGCAAATACTGTATTTTCAAACCGTTTAGCACTACTTTTTTGCTCTATAAAGGAAACGTAGATTAATATATTTGCAAATACATTTATGAATGTGATGAAAAATGTACTTACTGCATGTTGGTGATCTTGTCATCTTACATTAACATTGATATGGATTGAATTTTTATCCTTTCTGGGCCATCCCCTCAGACAGAATTTCGTAAAACTGTCTATGGGTGAGTACATTGGCATTAAACAGCTCTTGATTCTCTTTATAAAGTGCAAGTAGTAGAGACGTTTGCTCATAGGACCACTGATAACGGTTGCCTTTTTTAGAACCTATAACATAATATGTTTTTTTTCATGTAATTTTGGAAAAAGTGAGTGTTTCTACTATTACATACACGTAATGGAAAAAGAAAGGTAATCAAATATAGAAACACTTAACAGAGAGTGTACCAACAAAATCGAAAAGAAGGTGACATTAAATGATAAAAATAAAATGCTTACCAATTAGAGATTCTGCAGATGCATATGTATGAATATATTGAGTTATTATAAGGCTGTAATGCATGTTAAAGAGTTTATATACGTATATGATTTTTAATCGCTTACTACTTTCAACAGTATCATTGTTTTCCTTTGACGATTCTTCTGGGTCGATCGTATCCGTACTGAATTTATCTTCTGACGCTTTTACAGGATTGTTATCAATAGCTGCTGGAGAAATCTTGTATTTTTTTTTTTTTTTTTTTTTTTTTTTTCTACCGGGTTACCGCGACAGCCTACTGGTTTAATCACCGGGGCCACCCACTCACCACCTATGTGTGGGGGTGTATTGCCACACCCATTTCAGTTAAGCTGACCCTCTCTGCACCAATGGTGCATCGGGTCTACTCGCCACCCGGAGAAGCCCCGTGTTTCAGGGACCACTCCTCGCCGGTAAGGCCGGCGATCCCTACCCCACGCCAGGCATCGGATCCGCTAATCCCTACCTATAGCCCTAACACTGTTTTGCATTTTCCTAGGCCTGTAAACCTGTGGGGCAAGGAAAAAACTCTGGAATTACTCTGAAGGAAGTTTCCACGGAAAAACCCACCCTTAAACAGCTGGGGTTACAAGGAGCGGGGTTGGCTCAGTGGTAAGCGTGCTTGTTACTGATACAACGCAGTTCTAGGGGTCGTGGGTTCGATTCCCGGTGAATGCAGATTTTTTTTAAAAACTGTTTTCATCGGGAAAAGTTCCTATGTAACCCCGGCTGTTTCAGGACGGGTTTTTTCGTGGAATTTTCCTTTAGAGTAATTCCAGGGATTTTTCCATGCCCCACAGGTTTTCGGGCCTGGGTGAATGCGAAACAGTGTTAGGGCTATAGGTAGGGATTAGCGGACCCGATGCCAGGCGTCGGGCAGGGATCGCCAGCCTTACCGGCGAGGACTGGCCCCTGAAACACGGGGCTTCTCCGGGGATGCTAATTAGCCTGGATCCGATGCTTCGGCAGAGAGCGCCGTCTTAACCGGTGAGGAGTGGACGTCCTGGAATAATGGAGTCTTTTCCGGGGAAAGGCTACAAAGTGGTGAGTGGACCCGATGCACCATCGGTGCAGAGAGTGTCAGCTTAACTGGCAAGGTGTGTTCCACCGGAGATACTCATACTGTGTCCATGGATTCAGGTAGGATGCGAGGAAAAAGGTTTAGAAATAGATGTGGCAATACACCCCCACACATAGGTGGTGAGTGGGTGGCCCCCGCGACTAGGTCAAGTAGGCTGTCGTGGTAACCCGGAAAAAAAAAATAATAAAAAAATAAATAAATAAATGAAAAATAAAAAAAAATTAAAAAACAGCTGGGGTTACATAGGAACTTTTCTCGATGAAAACAGTTTTTGAAAAAATCTGCATTTACCGGGAATCGAACCAACGACCCCTAGAACCGCGTGGTATTAGTAACAAGCACACTTACCACTGAGCCAACGCCGCTCGAGAAATCTTGTATTGTTGTTGGTGCTTCTTAACAAGCTCGTAAGCAAATGCCACATCTACAATAATAAGTAGAAATATAATAATTTCATCATTGAATATAAAGTTTTTACATAATATTAACTTTGAACGTACCTTGGATTGCTCTTTTACGTTTATCAAGTGTCACTAAGATTGTTAACAACTGATTGGTACAACCAGTACACATCTGCAGAGGTATTAAATTGTTCGAGCTTTGAGTTCTATTACTATTCATATCGGTTTTTATTGCATTGCCCAACAGGCGTTTAACAGCTGATAAGTGTGATTGCAAAAACTTAGTTACAAAACGTACATCTACATTTTAATTAAGGTTGTACTGTCATGTATGTGCATTATTAACCAATATTTTGCTATTCATATTTTTTTTAATTATACCAGTACCAGCTCTATCGAATACTTCTTTTGATACGGATAAATCGTAAGATTTCTTCGTCACGATATCAAATAGTTAAAGAACGTACCTATCACTGACACTCATTATAAAGTTATAATTTTTTCTTTATTCTCAAGATAAATAGTAAGTTAATTTACGTAGCAAGACAACAAATTAACAGCTCTAGTTTGCGTAGGCAAATCAGCTGTTTAACCAAACGGTGTTTATAGTGCCTTAACACACGATCGGTTAGTTAAGTAGATGAGGGCAGATACCAACCTAAGAGCTGATTAAAACATCATTTTCGAATACACCCTAAATCAGAAATCTACATTATTTTCATCATCTAGTGAATGTAGTGTCAATCTAGACACCTTAAATAAAACTGTGAATAGTTTAAAGAGTTCACTAGAAGCGAATTAATTTCCTAAATCTCATTATCGAAAAATTATAGACTGACTCAGAAGGGATCCCTTAGTGTCTGGCTCGATTCTTTAATGAACGATTTACGGTCACACGGCCTTTCAGGCGTCGTTGAAGAGGATGGCGACCCCAAGGAGTGTAATACCTCAGAGGATTTGGAAAAAAGGATAACTTTTGTCAGAGATTTGATCATTTATCACATACATGAATATTATCACAAAAAAGTGTTGGAACTAAGAGATCGTAAGCTGATGCTTCAAAAGATTAAGAAAATCAGAAGTATTAAATCTAATATTTCTGCTTCATCAGTCAGAACCAAGCTGTAAAGTTTAAAAATAAATCCCAAAGAGGATGCAAGTCAGTTTATTGATCATTATGACGCAATAATATCCGAGTATAGAAATTGAGACAGCGTAGTTCCTCTGACAGATGAAGAGAAAAGATCAGCATTTTACCAAGCAGTTGCAGAGAGTACATCTTATTATCGGTGTAAAAAACCAGGTCACCAGATGTACGATTGTCCACCGATTCCTAACGGACTTTGGTACTGCTACTACTACCAGGAGCTGGAATACCGATGATTGTTCAAACAAAGACAATCCAAAAGATGGGTATGCAAAAGTTAATTCTTCTAACTCTAGTAAATTTAAAGAGTATAATAAAAATAGAAATAATAAACAAGTCAGGGATAAAGGTAATGGTAGAGATATAACTCAGAGTAAATTTAATAACAATAGTAGAGTCACTAAAAAGCAAGTAAAGCTCGTTACCCTAGGAAGAAATAAGAATGAATCAAAAAACATAAAGGCTATGATGGCAGATAATAATAAAAACAAATGGCATGATAATTCAAACATTACGTTTATAGCAGACTCTGGAGCCACACAGCACATTGTCACCAAAGATTTCATACTAAAAAATCTAACTAAATGTAAAAACCAAACTATTAGATGTGCTAACAAAAAGAAGATTTCTGACATCCAAATAGATGGCAAAGGCGACCTAATCTTAAAAACAAGTTCAGGTAAAAAGATTAAAATGACAAACGAGATTAACACAAAAGAAGTCTCAGAGAATCTTCTATCCTTCAGACAATTTGCAGATGCAGGATTAGAAATTTTTGATAAAGAAACAGGCTTAGAGTATTTATCTGGCACTTACATAAAACTAAATTGGGTATTAACGGTAGATGTTAAATCGAACAAAGAAATTCAGAGCAACTTCGATACATATTCGATCCTGGCTCGAATGGTTCCTTCGGAGGAGTTCATGCAACAATCCCAGACAGATATCGTGAACTTAACCCAGAGACCAGAACCTGTTCAGTCTACCAACCCATCCAGTTCAAAAGATAGTCCGTCTGAGATTGGGGGGGAGAAAAGTTATGAACTCCGTCAGCTGCAAACAAAATCTACAGAAATCTCAGAGCCAAATGTCATTCAGAATGAGGTGACAAAAGCAACTTTAGAAGACAGAGAAAACTTTGCAACGATAAAACTTGACAAAGGTATTCTATATTAACTGAGTCATCAATCTCTTAATTATTTACGAAAATTACAGAAGACAGAAGAAACTTTGGCAGATGTAAAATTTGGCAATTTTATACTAGATTGCGAAATATACATCCTGGAAAAAATGGAAAAACTAACATTTCCAGAAGTTAGAACCAGAGCAACAAAACCCTTAGACAGAATCCACGCTGACTTTATGGGGCCAATAAAACTTGCATCATACCCAGGAGGAAACTCCGTTGTAGTCTTTACAGATAATTACACCAGATATACAAAAACATATCCTATTTAGAGTAAAACCCAAGTAGGCAACAGTCTTGAAGACTTCATAAAACACATGAGAAATATTTTAGGATCAGATGAGAGAAAGTATATTATATCAGAGCAAACGATGGTACAGAATTTATTGAAGGAAGATTTTCAAAAATCATGGCAAAAGAATGTGAGGCCGAATTTGTACCACCTCACACTCCTGAACTGGAAAATCAGAGCACTTATGCTAGAGTCGGGCTTACCAAAAAGCATGTGGTATCTAGCTTCAGATGTAGCCACATACGTATACAACAGAACTCCTCATGCCAGTATAAAATTTATTGCACCTTTAAAGAAATTAGTACCTCCTTTAAACTCACACTTGGATAAAAATAAAAATTTCGATTGTTTTGGATACGTAGAACTCCTTATCACTGAATCTAAATTTTCAGAGAGAGCTATCAGAATGATTCTGACTAAGATGGGCTACATTTTGTGGCACCAACAGACTCGGAATTTTTTTTTTTTCTTTCCTTTAGCAGTTCGGGGTGAGGTTGCGTTAAAAGGGAAGTCAACAAGCATGGTGACCGTGATTACGCATAGACGTTCGTTTTAGGCGCTTTTTCAAACATGGGTAGTCAACAATTTTGTCGTATGCTACATTTTCTTACCTTTCAAACTTGTGCATAGTACCATAAATGGTAACACACATTCTTATAGGCAGTAATGCTTTAGTTTGCGGCCGGCTTTCAAAATTGTTGGCACTCAACCTGCCAGTCGCGTTCTACCCCGTGTTCGATCCCTTACTTCGAACTCGTGATTCGGTCACCCAATCTCAGTGGAGAGAGGCTTTCCTTATCGTCCGATTTTCAGTTCACGATCTTAACGAAGTAATTCGACTGGCCACGGTGTACTTACGGCGACACATGCCTTTGCCTGGCGCTTCTGCGCATCAGGTCTTGAGCTGAGACCGTGGTCCTTATTTGTCCTCAGAGGGGTCATCCACTTTTTAGTCTTGCGAAGGGCAATGCTACTCTCGTTGGGGTTAATGCGAAAGTCAGTTAGTTGCTCCTTGCGCTTTCTCGCTGTCATTTGCCACTTACTCCTGCTTGTAATCACTGGCAGATTTTACCTATCTGCTCTCATAGTAGCAAGAGTTGCGCGAAGTATCGGGTGTTTGACCAAGAATAACCCGCTGCCTCCAATCGCAGTGTTCTTCATGCGCTTCATTTTTCTGAAAAGGTTAAAGAGCCTTTACTCGCAACCAGGTGGTCAAGTTCTAGTCCCGGGTCTCCTTTCATGCAACATTCTCCCGCTCACGCCCTAGCTGGAGTCGTTGAAGCATGAGATTTGGTTACCGTTGTTAAGAGAAAACGGCGCTCATTTTCCCTAGATCGGAGTCGCTCAGGCTTGCCACACTCATGCCATAATTTTTGATGACGGCCCCCTGAGGTTTCCGAAAGCAAGGACGCTTGATCCCAAGCCAGTTCGCTCGGGGCTAGCCACTTCACTTTACCTTTAGATAATCAATTCTTACAAACATCACCTTGACCTAGGTAAAGCTAATCCTAATTTCGCCGCCATTGCGAGTCCCTTCACTGTTAGGACTCGCGGCGTTACCATCTAGCATCGTGCGGAGATATTAGATTAGGCCCCTACCAAGAGTACAGTGAAAAACTCACTTTCTCTTGGTTTCGCTAAATCACCAATGGTGCATCGGATCCACTCGCCACTGCGTAGCCTTTCCCCGGAGAAGACTCGATTATTCCAGGACGTCCACTCCTCGCTAGTTAAGCTAGCGCTCTCTGCCGAAGCATCAGATCCAGGCTAATTAGCATCCCCGGAGAAGCCCCATGTTTCAGGGACCACTCCTCGCCGGTAAGGCCAGCGATCTCTGCCCAACCCTTGGCATCGAATCCGGTAATCCCTACCTATAGCCTTAACACTGTTTTGCATTCACCCAGGCCCGAAAGCCTGTGGGGAAGGAAAAAACCTGGAATTACTCTGAAGGAAGATTTTACGGAAAAACCTGCCCCGAAACAGCTGGGGTTACATAGGAACTTTTCTCGATGAAAACAGTTTTTGAAAAAATCTGCATTTACCAAAAATCGAACCCACGACCCCTAGAACTAAGTTGTATCAGTAACAAGCACGCTTACCACTGAGCCAACGCCACTCCTGACTCGGAAATTTATTATCTCACGTCATGTAAAGTTTAATAAAAAAGTTGTCTACAAGGATATGCAGACCAACAAACCTAATTTAGAGAAAATAAATTTGAAAAAGATTTAAAGAAACAGTTAGAGTTTGACGACCATATTTAAGATGCAAACGATAGTGGAGAAACTGAATTTTTAAATAATAATATTAAACTTAAACCTAAGAAAACAAGAAAAAGAAAACCAGGTCAGACAACGATAGAAAACGAGCCTAAGATTCGTAAGCTACCATAGAGAATAGCCAGAATGAACTGACCAACTTGGTCACATCTAAGACTGGCAGAAAATACAACGCACTCAGAGAGAATTAAAGAAAGTTTAGAAGATGAAATCAGACACGCCTACATCGCAAGAATAAATAAAGATCTAGTAAGTTACAAGGAAGCAATTAATTCAGAGGAAAAAGAAAAGTGGCTTGAAGCTGTCAGAGAAGAACTTGAATCAATGAAAGAGAATCAAGCGTGAAAAATAGTGAACAGACCTTCATTAGACATAAGTGGTGCTAGATTCCATACAATAGACTCAAAATGGGTCTTCAAAAAGAAAATCGATTCCGAAGGTCACCCTATATTTAAAGGAAGACTTGTAATCAGAGGCTTCGAGGACAGGAAATAGTATGAACTCAAGGAAACCTATGTTCCAGTCTCTAGACTAGCAGTAGTCAGAATAGCTTTCGCAATCATCAACAAATACGATTTGAATGGATTTAGTGGATGTAAAAACCGCGTTCCTCAACGGCTCTTTATCAGATTATATTTGTATGAAAATTCCTGATAGATTGAACTTTGATTCAGAGTTCAAGAAAAAGAAGGTCTGTAAACTTCAGAGATCTCTATATGGACTTTGAATCAGCCCAAAGCGGTGGAATGAGAGATTCACACAAGCTTTGAAACTTGGCCTTGAAAAAGACTTAAAAAAACTATGTCTCCTAACGTGGCGCACGTGAGCAGTCAAATGGGTCTATTAGTACTATACGAGGATGATATTGTACTAGCAGGCAACCATAAAGGAAAATTGAAAGAGATTATAACCAAGTTAAACTTTATATTTAAGATGAAAAATCTGGGAGAACCAGAGAAATTTTTTGGAAAGAAAATTGTCAGAGATAGAAAACAGAAAATCTTGACTCTTATTCAATCAGAGTATACAGAGAAAATGTTAGAGAGATTTAACAAAAAAAGAGAAAGAGAGAGAGAGAGAGCTGAGTCTACAGTTCGACGTATGTTGGCTTTCATCGTTTCCGCTCTACAAGCATCGCACCAGCGCCGTTTCGTTCCATTGCGAGCCCTGTCTAAACGACATCAACAGGGCAATCTCTCTTACGTGCATCTCTGTCCAAGTCTACACGGCTCAGTTAATTGCCGTATTGTACTCCTATAATACAATAAATACTTTTTGCTACCTAAACTAGCAAAAGTCCTTTTGTGTGTGCTTGCTGCCTGCCGTCACTTCCAAGCGACTCTCTCGCACACAAGACCTACATCTACTTTTTTGTCATTGCACCATAACTCCAAAATCGAAGGGATTGAAGATAGAAGGGGGTGTTGAAACGTGAAAAAAAATTGTTAAGTAACTGAATAAAAATACGGTAGCATTTTAGTACACCTGCCAACTATTGTTCAAAAAAATTGTCATCTGAAATCTACGGGCAGTTTATGCGCATCAATTTTTTTAAAATGGAAAAAAAAATCGCTACGAAACCGGTTGGAACTTGATGAAAAATTTTTTGTTTTTTTTTTTGTAAGTAACACAAAAAATACTGTCATCCGTTTCTGCTGGTAAGTTTATGAGAAATTTGAGCTGAAAGTTCAATTTTTTACGGCATTTTCGTTAAAAATCGTTGAAAAATTGTTAACATTTTTTGAAATAGATGACGTTTTTTTTTACATGTTTTTGGGAAGTTCAACAATAACATGTAATAACATCATCTGTTTTTATTATGTTTAACCCCATTTTTCAACCCCTATAGGGATGACATTATTGAAGCGGTTCTGAAAGGATACGAAACGCGTTCAAGTCAACACCCTCAGAACTTGATGGTTAAGAATAGCGTTGAAAGACATTTACAAAACAATTCACACAATTAAGAAACTCTGCATGTTTATTTAAAAAAACGTTTTTTTAACATTATGAAAACTATAAAGTTGATCTATTTGCCTCATCAATGGTGCAAAGATGATAGATATTTATGATTATAATAATTTTAAAAAGTCAAAAATCTTACAATTGAAAAAATTGTTTAAACTAATTTACATGGTGGACTATCCATATTAGAGGAGGTTTTAGAGGGACCATGGGGGGGGGTCAAAATTGAGTAGGGCGACCGTAAGTAGAGTTTGGAGGGGCTTTGCGGGGTTCAACGGAAAACTGAATGAGCTCAAATAAGGGAGAAAACAAGCGAATTTTCTTTTATATTGCGAGGGACTAAGAGGAAAATTGTGGTAAGCTCCACCTTAATTATTATATACAATATACAATAATATATAAAATATACTAAGCTATACATACATATCTTCTTACATTGTATAGTCAAATCTATGTAGCATTTCACCGAATCCCCCTGTCCCTCCATTCCCTCGCCACAAATGACTGCGCCACTATTCCTTTAATGCCCCCCAAAAATTAAGGGAAAATAAGGTTCATTTCTACGTTATTTTAACCTAATGAAAAACAGATGGAGCCCCCCCCCTCTAATGTCTATTAATGTAGTAACCTCATTGAAAAATTTTATTAGTGAGTACAAAGGTCTTCGTACGTTAATTATTTTTTTGTTAACAACATCACATAACTATGCACCAAAATTTATGTGCTTATATGTATCCTATATCAATAGTCATAAGAAAATTATTAAAATATTTGTACCACAGAAATTTTAATCGATTTTATAAAAATTTTAGTACAAAAGTATAGTTTAATCAAAAGTTTTTTTTCAAACGATGTTTTATATATATTATTCTCTCCTTCTATTTGAATAAATATCCCATCTTTATTTTTGCATCTTGATACGGCTACGTAAAGTTGATCATGGAAAAACAAAGGTTTCTTCAAAAATGAACGAACATTATCAAAACTTTGACTTTAAAAGTTATTGATGGTCATAGCAAAAGCTAAAACTAAAAGGTATTGTGTTCTGTATAAAATGAACGGCAGTAAAGAAGTATATTCAGTACTTGAAGTTATTTTTGGAATAAAAACTTTTTTTCCAATTTTTTCTTCAGTTATTATTTCACCTTCTACGTTGTACTTATATAATTGAGTTGGTCGCAACAGTGGACTATAACATAAACCATCTGATATACTCAAATTTTTTATTAACATTACTATACTTCTAATTGTTATACTTAGGTCATGGAGTGGTAAGCCTTCCCGGACGTTATTTAGCATTTCTACAAAAAAAATTTATATAACTATCATCATCTGATTTACAAATACCTTTAAAAGTTGCTGGATCTATGCTATAATACAATTTAGACCCTTCTTTTCATGTCATGAAATTTTTTTGGTAAAATATAGTTATAAAGAAAAAAATCATGACGTTAGCCTCGTAAGAGAGCATACGTACGGTCAAATTGTATATTGTTTCATCTGTAACTAGAAATTTCCAAGAACAACACATTAACGACGTCATTTACAGATACATAACCGGAGCTCAATAAAAATTTTAAACATTGAGGAAGAAATTTTTCAAAAAAAATGCATTAAAAAGGCATTACAATAGAGTTTATGAAAAAGTAAATAAGGAATTTCAGTAGCATATGAATAATTATACTCGTTGGCCTTAAAAGGCCGTTAATTTGCAGTTTCTCCCGTATAATCTATAAATAGGGCTATTCTTTAAAGCTGTAATAATTTAACTCACACAAAATATATCATTAAAAAAATTTTTTTTCTTTCACTTCATAACTTTATTACCACAGCAAAAAAGTCCTGGAGCTTAATCTCTACATTTTTTATCGCAACAAAAATACAAATACATTTTCTACCTACTTAAAAAGGTGGAAAATTCAAGAAATTATTATAAGGGTTATAGTTAAAAGCTGATCTCTCACTTAATAAATTCTTTATTTCTCGATTTTGATGCTGCTTTAACCTCGATGAATGTTCAGCTTCGTTTTCTTAACGCCTAAAATTGTATTCATTAGAAGCATTTGAATTTTTCCTTCCAATTCCATTTCTTGCGACTTTTGGCACAATTAAGAATTTTGTGAGCCCTATAGGCTATTTTTTTCAACCTTAATAGGGTAATATATTTGTTGGCAATTGGTAGTTCGACATCCGATGACCCTGAAAAGGACCAGTGAGCTTCTTACGTAAACTCTTCCTTGACTGAAGGTTTCAGCAAACGTAATTGCCTGTATACCTTAGGGTGATCTTCTCTGGCATGTTATTGTAGCACCACACTGATCACGAAGAAAACTACAACGTTTAAAGAGTTGGAGCTCGTTGTAGAGCTCTTTCCTAACATCTCCTGGTATAACGTCCAAGACGTTGGTGTCTAAAGCACCTTCTTTTTTTGCAGACTCAGTTGTTTTGGTGATCTAAGGTGGAGAGATTGGTTCGTGATGCTTGCGCGTTGGAGACTGTCCGATTAGCTCAAGTTTATTTTTCCTTTATAGCTGTAAGGTTCTCCTAGCACAGACCTTGGAGAGGATTGGTTGAAAACTTAGAGTCGAGAAGGTATACGGTCTTCAGTCACCGGGGTTCCCAACCTTGCGACGAACAACTTCGCTCGTGACGTCTGTCAGTGAATGACTGACTTGGTTCAATAGTGGCCGGCTTTACAGTCTTTGAGTTGACGTATCATCTTCAGAAATCGTAATGAAAATGTATTTGTTAGCAAGGTAGTTTAATCTTAAGTGGCCTTCAAAAGAACCGATGGGATTAATGGTTAAATAGGAAACATTAATAGTTATAATTGCTCTGAGAAGGGCCAGTGGTGACATATTCAGTTATTCCTTATTATTATTCTTAATGATGGAGAGCCAGCTGCAGGAAGCTTGACTTTTATCCTTGGAGTATCTGTGTACGAAGACTGTACTAGAGCGAGGTACGCCACACAGTGAGATAAACAGATAATTTTCGTTTCAAAACTATGTAAACTTCCTTAGAAGAAATATTTTTCCATGTAAGTTTTTGGATCTTATAAGTATGATGACAAGGAATAACAGATAATTAAGAAGAAATGTTATAAATGAAATCCTAACCTACAAATTTTAGATTATTTCAGAAATTTTTAAATTTTTTTTTTTTTTTTTTTTTCTGTTGAAAAATAAGTTTTAAAGAGCTAGTATTATACCTTCATATTTATTTTACATATATTCTTCATTTTTAAATAAAGTATCAAAATTGCGTCTAAAAAGTGACTTTTTTGTCAAAATCAAGCATAATTCCAAAAAAAAAATTATTTTCTTCAGAAAGTTTTCAGAAGTGTAAGTGTTGTGGCTGGGAGTGATAAATAACTACTCAATGATATAAAAAAAAAAACTTGTGGTATTGGGAAATTTTTTTCGTGTTTTAAAAATTCTTTTTTGTTATTTTCTCAATGTTATTGTTATATGCAGCGATAAATAAAACAGGGCACAGTTACATGGCTTATAGCTTTAGTTACTAAGCCTTGACACGGAGGTACACTTATTTGCGTATTACACCAGGCGCCAAAATAGGTGAGTGTTTTAAACTCAAGCAAAGTGCATTACCATCCTTGCTTTATCCGATCCATGCATTCCGAACAAACTTATTCTATTGATTCTCATAATTTACGCGTTCGGGGCTTACTGTTGTGAACTATAGTCTACTGTCTGTATTACACATACTTATGGCAGAATTTTAGGATACGTGCCAAATAGATTTTGAGAAACTTTAAAAGGTTTTGTTTTATCAAACGTAAGAAGAAAGAAGTATTCCCGTAGGACAGTCATGCAATGTGTGTGCTAAGTAGAAGAGTTTTTATCGTGGATATAAGTGATAAGTAAATATTGGCAAGTAAGTATTGTGTATTTTCTTGGTGCTCGTATCATACAGTTGCTGCCGATAGGTTCAACAATTATTCAAAATATCGTAGGAAACTTAACAATTCACATTTATTGCATAGAGAGTGAACGTTTTTATCAGTCTATTATCTATTAAATACAGAAAAGTACATTTATTCTTTGATTTTCCTAATGCTAAAAGTTATAGAGCTACAATTACAAGTAAAAAAAAACCTTAACCGCGACGTTATCCTGGTAAAACATTAATTGTAATGACTCCTTATATCGATGCTGAGCCCTTATAAAACAATTGCATTTTTTAAAAACTTAAATGATCGATAAATAATTCTATTAATCAACAATTTGGTGTGTGTTTTAATGAAAAAAATTTCAAATGCTTAATAAAAATGCTTTAAGAAATAAAATGAATCAGGACAAAAATTATTGCAATCACTTTTAATTATATAACGAAAGGTAACATCTCGTGCCTATGAAATGAAACTTAAGTGTTCATAAATAGCTAGAGAAAATTCAGTATATCACTTAAATTTTTTGATCCACCGACTACTTTACTCCAATGATTTATTGAACAGCTATTTTCACGTGATGAAATGAGTTTATGAACGAAGCTGGTAATTAGAAAAACCAAGCAAGCACAACTTTATTTCGATGACATGCGTATAGTGAGGGAAAAATAAATGTAAGAATTAGATAATATTACGATAAAGATTTTTAGTTAAAACTATGTTCTCTTGATTTGCATTCAATTAATATTGTTATTAACGTAAATAACATGAAAACTGATTGTTAAATTAATTAACATATACCGAAGTGAGATAGTCTGTAAATTAGTCGGTATATTAACTTTATATGATATACTGAATGGGCGTTCACAATTGCTGTTTTTTTTACCTATATGAAATCACTGTCTTTTATTTCGTATACGTCAATAATTGTAGAGTAACTTTCAAATTTCTCTTACAAATAGAATACCAAGCTACCCAACTAATCAAAAAAGTAGACAGAAAAAAGTTTTAAACGGACGTCCCCCTACAGCGAAGAAGGGTACTAGTAAAGGAGGACGACCACGTATTGAAACAGAAAAGGCCAGTTCGAGCACCTTATATAGACGAGCCTACGAAGTGTTAGATTATGTCAAATATAATATCGAATTGTTGAAATTAGAAGTGAAGTTATGCCAAATTCATCTTGCTAAAAATGATACTCATGAAGAAATGAGTACAACAGATTACTATATAGAAGAGATGGAAGTTGAAGATCATACTGTACAGCCAAGTACTGAAATTGCTGAATACAGGCATTCTCCTCAATCGGCTCTTGCGTTTTACTGCGAACATGATTTTAGTAAGAAGTCGTATGTAGCTCTAGTCAGGGATTTGCGTATCAGAAAATGTAATATTTACCCTTCTTACTCTATGATACAAAAAGAGATGAAGAATTTCCTCGTATTACCCTATGATGTATATACAGAAGTTGAAATTCGCGTTTCTCTCCAGAATATTTTAAATAAAACAGCGCAACAACTATGTTCTGCAGTAACAACTTTTTGGAGCAAGTTTGACCAATTGTTTAAATGTAAATAACTATCATTTACTCATGAATATTCATGTAAAAACACACATACCATCGTTTTGAGTAATTAAGTTAGCATGCACATACGATTGGGTTTTCCACATGAAGTCCGAAATTGATTGCTATTGGATATTTTAATGAATAACTGTGTTAGAAAACTCAAATCTACAATCTTTCTTCAGAAATATAATCTTATATCCAAAGTATCTTAAATATAAATATCATTGATCATGAACAAAGTTGGCTTTTGTCAAATATAGCTCTTACGTCTTGCAAAAAAGTTTATATTTTTAATTGTTAAGAAAAATGAAGTGTCAAATCAGTAACCTAACTATATTAGTTTGCATAGTAATATCCATATTATTTCAGAAAAGGCAGATGAGCGAACTCAAATTGTACGAAATAGAATTTACGAAAAGTTCAAGGTTCGAGTTGACCAAGTCCTTCAAGGGCATAGTACCACTACAAACAGTAACGTTGCTCGAAAATGCTTCGCGGAACTAGAAAAATTTGCTGAAGTTCTTGAACTACATGAAACGCTGGTGAAAAACATTTCTCTCGTAATATCATTATTTAAAAGCAAGCACGCACTAGTTCTGATCAAAATGAGTACACTGTGTGTTGAAACTTATACTGTATATTACGAATGTTATCCCTGGGCGAAAATGAGCCCCACATTACAAAAATTGCTTGCTCATAGTTGTGAGATCGCGAAAAAGTTCCCTTTACCTTTAGCAAATTTTTCCGAAGATTGTAGTGAAAGCTGGCACAAGTATTATCGCAGAAATTGAACTGCACACGCACGACAAATAAGCAGGAAGCTTAGAATTCTGGACGTTTTTTATAGGGCAGTTTACACGACAGACCCTATCATTTCATTAGAGAACATTGAACAAAGACAACGGCTAAAGGCAAATCATAAAAACGTTCAAGACTTAAGTGTGGATTCACACGATCACAGTAAGTAAAAGCACTTATATAGTCTTTACAAAGTTCTTTTTAAACTTGTAAATTTCAGTGTAATATTAAATAAAATTAGAGACAGTCAACAAGTAACAGATTCCAAAAATCAAAACAGGCATAATATCATAAACTACCATTGTTAAAAAATCATAATATCCTATTTCTCTATGTAAATGTAGTAATTACATCGGAAACTTTAATTACAGTTGTATTATACGCTGGGGGGAAAAAAAGATTACATAATGAATTTATCATTATATGTGCAGTATCTTAAACTTGTTATATTCACTAAGCAAAACAACTATTTTATTTTTTAATCAAAAGTTAGATTCAATTGTACTAATTATTGAATTTAAACTTAACAACTTGTTCCAAACCGAGAATACAGTTGCAATTATTTTACCGGCTTCTTAAAAATACTTTTAAACATTTGTGTACATCATCACGAAACTTTAATGATATCTTACATTTGATTAAAATTACGTCTTGAATTGTAGAGTAGTAAATTATATGATACTTTCTTGATCACTTTAATTACAAAAACGATGAATACTTTTCAATAAAATGTTGCCACTTAGTACATCTTATATGGCTATTATTTTGAATACCTCATGTAAAGTAAAAAATGGACTGTTTTGTCTCTTTACTATCGTATTAAAGCAATATTTTAGAATTTAGTATTACTCTGTTTAATGAATTTTAATACCCGTAATGGTGAGATAGACTGATTATTATGCGAATGTACTAAAAATAAATGATATAATTAATTTTTGCAAGGTTATTGGAGAATGAAATTATGTTAGAAATAAACGAAAATAGTCATGAAAAGTATTTTCATGTAAAAGTATTATTCATGATAATTATTAACCGATGTCAATCATGAAATTAAAAACATTTACAGGAAGAACGACGATGATAGAAGTGACACGGAAAACGGAATCCGATTAAGAGTGAAACAAGCACGTAATAATTTGAAAGCATCCATGACATGATCGGAATTCATCGTTTCTCTATTATTATGTGATTATAATTATCAAAGGCAATTTGATCAAGCTACTTTATATTTCTGGGAAATCTAATATTAGGAGAATAAATAAAGAGAACAAGAATTTTTAAAACACGAAAAAAATTTAAAATACCACATGAGTATATAGGTTAATTTTTTTTTTTATATCATTGAGTAGTTATTTATCACTCCCAGCCACAACACTTACACTTCTGAAAACTTTCTGAAGAAAATAATTTTTTTTTTGGAATTATGCTTGATTTTGACAAAAAAGTCACTTTTTAGACGCAATTTTGATACCTTATTTAAACATGAAGAATGTGTGTAAAATATATTATGAAGGTATAATACCAGCTCTTTAAAACTTATTTTTCAACAGAAAAAAAAAAAAAAAAAAAAAAAAAAAAAAAAAAAAATTGAAAAATTGAAAAATTTCTGAAATTATCTAAAATTTGTAGGTTAGGATTTCATTTATAACATTTCTTCTTAATTATCTGTTATTTCTTGTCATCACACTTATAAGATCAAAAACTTACATGAAAAAATATTTCTTCTAAGGAAGTTTACATAGTTTTAAAACGAAAAGTATCAGTTTATTCCACTGTGCGCCGCTGACCGAATATCTCGTCTTCAGGTTATTCCCTGGATAACCAACTGCTCATCGTTATTCGAGAAAGTGGACCTGGAGAATACCTTCTCTGTAGGTATGCTGTTGGGACGACAGTAGTTGTTGATACACTTTGGCCTGTCACAAGAAACCCCCACCACCTACGAAGGAGCTTTCCATGATGAGCAAAGACGAGGCATGCGGGGTACGGGACATGCCCCCACCATGGTTAGGTCCCCCTCCTAATTTTAAGCGTGGAGAGAGGGCTCCCTCACTTTTGAATTACTAGAGAGGTTAAAATTTCTTCCTTTCGCTTAGTATGGGTATTCTTTTTATAATAATAATAGGTTTCTTCAATGTAAAAGGTCAAAATTATTTTTTTGTGACATCAAAATAAAATGTAATTTATAAGGATGTGGTGTGAATTTTAGGTAAGGAACAACAAAGGTACATACGTTTATTAATTTATTTAAAAATTCAAAGCCTCTACAAGTGCAATTGTATGAAATAACGCAATATTTTATATAAAATCTCATACACATTCTTTTGTTAAATATTCGCATTTCGTCGTATCTTTAGACACGACTTTTTCATACATACTCCCTAAATCTGAATCATTCATATCTCTTACAATTTTCTTTACAATATCAGGTCTACAATACTAGATTTGCGATACATGTTACTACCTTTTTCTGAAATATAATCTACAAATTTCTGCACAACAGTAGGCATCAAATCCAACAAATCACTTAATACACGTAAATCACAATCAGTACATTTGACAATAAATTTGCTTAAATGATCAAAGGTCACCTTTTTTAGAACTAAACTACGACGGTATTGCTTCGCGGCACTACCACTTACACCTTGTTTTCGTCCTTTTTCAAGCTCAATAGCCTTGTCGTTAAAACTTACAGTAAACTTTATGGACCAGTTGGAGCCATAAATTTTGATGTCCTGCAAGTTGCTGTCGTCCGTGGTAAAGTACTTCTCAATGTCTGTAAACGCTAATTTGAATTCATTCCAATCCGAAATTTTGAAAAGCATCCCTTTAAAATCTGTGCTTAATAGACAAACTACAGGTTCCCAATCGTTGTCAAGTAATTTTTTATATTCCAGACCAACTACGACTTTTTTGCCAAATGATTTATTCAACCCATAAATCTTGTAAAAAATCTGCGGAGGTGACTGTTAATACTGCTTTACGCTTGAGAGATCGATTGCTACTGACGCCCCAACCCTCTTTTTCTGGAACTCCATTTTTCTGTTTGATTGTATTGACGATATGACGAGCAGGCAGAGACAAACGACTAATCCGATTTTTTTTATACTAGTTGTAGCTCGAAAGAGATAGTGTGAAAAACGTTTGGAGGTGGTAAGTCACGTTTCAGCATAAAAAATTGGGTCAACAGCACATTCAGGATAACGTGAATTAAAACAAGAATGATCGTGTATCGTGCGCGGATAAAAAACGGTGCGTATGAAATTTTTTACAAACTATAAACATTTATAGGTAGGATCGCAAAACGCTAACATCGTTTATTTTTGGAATTCATTATAATGTAACATTTATAGTATCTGTCACTAGATGTTCAAGAATGCGCAGACTAGCAAATTACAAGTATATTTATGGATACACTTATATTAAAGACATTTTACTGCAACTTTTTTGTAAAAATTTTACCAGACAACCGATGCCACCCGACACCGAGCTTCTCAAATTTTTTTTGCTACACCTCAATGAAATAAAACGTCTGGCAATTTCGTCATTCTTTTTCAAATTAGCGGAAAAATTGTCGAAAAATTTTTGAAAACCCAAACCGTTGCTCATGTAAAACAAAAACATCAAGCAAAACTGATCACATACGTTTGAAGATATGCTTTGTAACTGTTTGACATTCCAACGCAGTTTCTTATAATTTTTACGAAATCGATTAATGTGCTGCGGTACACAAGGTTGAATACCATAGCTATCGAAATATAAGCCATTGGAATGTGCATCAACGTATATAGCAACCCAATGCATACCTGGTTTTGTGTGATCATCAGTGTTAATGACGAGTGCTGTCGGTTTTGTCCACACCCGTGGGATCTGATCGGCTGGGAATACACCGGTGGTATGCGTTGTGTTTTGCGACAGGATCTACAGTATCTGTAGACTGTCTATAACCTTCGCAGACCCAAGATTTCAGTTTATGAGCGTTATTTATGGTACACCGATATTTTTCATGATTTGGTTTTAATGCGTGATGCATATAATACACTACCGATGACAACTGTTTTGAAGGTGGACAGTCAATATTGTATTCTAAATTTATTGCTTGACAAAGAGCTATTTAATGTAAATCGTACCACTTTTCGCAACCTCTGGTGTAAATTTTTGTTGCACTTCTTCCTGTATCAATCAAAATTGAAAAAATTGCTTTTAAAGGTACTTCACCCTCAAAGAAATCTAGTCCATGATGATGTAGGGACAACCAAATATTTTGTTGTTGCGCCTCTTTACTCAATTTTTGCAAGCGAAAAGGAGGTGTCACTACCCAATGTGTGGAAAAGTCATTGTTCAAAGCAACGATAGCAACTTCTTTCGGCACCATTACGTCTTTTTTAACCTTGAAATACTGAATGTCGACTACGAGCTCCATTGCGATTTATGGATGATTGAGCGTACCAGCAGCAACTAAACCGAGAGATGATTGGTGTGTCCAAGTAGTGAGTGTAACTACATATGGGATATGAAGTGTATGTGGCCTATGAATCGGCTTGAGGTGGCAGTCCCATGGCTGCCGTGTCCAGGAGTTGAGGAGGAAGGTGAAGTAACTAAACGCTTGTTAACATTAACAATAAAAGGTTTAATATCCACTGGTAAGAAAGGGCTTCTCAAAGAAGCTACAAAATGTGTGCTCGCAATGACGGTCGAGACTTCTCTGCTCGCGCAGCGGCCTGCACGGCGAGCAGAGACGCTGGAGAAAGAGAAGCGGAGGAAGGCTAAAGAGCCTACTCTTTTACCGACGGTTGCGCAGCAGGGTCGGGTCCCCACATACATGTAGTTAGTGGCGCCATCTAACCGATAAAGTCGACCATGATTTGACGTGACGCACCGATTTCAAGAATATTCTCGTACTTGGCATACACTATACAATTAACAGTCGAAGTTAAAGCGTCGGCAAATCGAACGTCCAATTTAACGCTTTTCATTAGGTTCCAATGAGAACATTCGTTGGCCAATGAATCCGGTATTAAATCGAAAGCAAAGAGACAGTAACCGTTGGGATAAGATTCGCGATCAATGTGATTTCCTTCATAGAGAAAGAGAACGCTCGTGCCCAAAAACAAGATATGATAAGTATCTACATATAAATTATTCGTTTTAAAGTCTGGCTGTAATGGTTGGGAAGGAACTTGAACACCGTCAATGTACAAACAAAGAAAATTTATATTAAAATGATGAAAATTAAACGGATTCATAGTGCGATCGCTATTATAAGCTTGATTTTTAATGAAACCAACGATTATCCGCTTAGGTAACTGGCCCAAAATAATATTATCTAAAGTTTCGCCATGAATACCACTATGCATCGTCACAGCTTTCACTTCGACACGCGTGAGCGGATATTTTGCTGTACACTTTGACAGAACCTTGGTATGGGCTAATAAAACAGATGGGCTTATTTTAACGCGTCTCACTAAAAGATATGCTTCTTTGATACGAACGGAAACCTAGTTTGAAGTGTCTATGAGACAAAATGCATCGTACGGTCTTACTAATCGCATTCTCACCTCGACGCCATTGATGAGTAATTTTTTCTGGTTGCATACATCGCAATGAAGATGACCAATCGGATCAATCGATTTCTTTGCTGGTAATAGTGTAAGTCGCTTGACGAGTCCCGCGTTGGCATCCAACACATCGTTCATCTTTATCGCCGTATCGTTGCACCATAATGCACTCGTTAAGTTGGATGATTTTGCTGCAGGACTGTAATTCCTGTACCTGATCTGTACCTGTAATTCCTGTACCTAGTCCTGACTTGTAATTCAATAAAGTTTTTTTAATACGTTCTGTAAGCGTACACGTTGTTAGGAGGCGATACAGGTTTCTAATTGAAAAACACATCGACTTGATTGAACAACGAATGCATAAAATTATTGATTGGTCCCGTCTTAAAGATTTAAGATGTTACATCAGCATTAATTCTTCATCTTCATTGACGGCCAACTTGACACGAACACTGAGCATCGTGTGTGCAAGATCGATGTATTAGTCAATATTACCTGGTACGACAAATTCGATCGGTGAATCATCCGTGAGCGATGATATCGGCTTGTATTGAATTTTTTTGTTCTCTTTTTCTTTTTTTTATCTTGCTCACGCGTTTTCTTAGTTTTTTTCTTTTTACTCTTACACCAATCACGCCTTGACTGCACAGTTCTACGAAGCAATTGTAACTGAAATGGTTCGTCGAGTCGTCCAAGTTTATATCCCGAACCATCCATAAGCTTGTCCAATTTTTCCTCGGCTTTTCTCTTTAGCGTATTACCAGACTCCATCACACGAGTGCGGGATGTCTCTTTGAAAGGTATATTTTTAGCGGTGACATCAGACACAATGTTCATACCTGCACGTGCAGCTTCTTTGCCAATAGCTTTGACACCTCGTTTAATGAGTGCTAAAACTCGTCGAAATACTCCAGCAAGAAACGATCCGATACCTCCGAGTCCTCGTTGATAGGGGGACCCAATATAAATGCGCCCAACACCTCCTCCACTGCTTCCATAAATTGTGGTAGACTTCCACCACCACTTAGTGCAATAAAGTAGTCCTCGTAGGGATCCATAATTTTTAATCGATTCGTTCAAAGTGAAACGTCAAAAAGTTAAACAATAATGGTATATACATAGGCGGTGAGAAAATGTTATTTTTGACACAACCGTAAGCGTAATCTTGAAGGTCCAACGACACCATCCGCAACAAACGCGATTGAACGTCTCCTACAATGCATGGTTAACAGATGTCACTGTAAATCATAAGCATTGACGGTAAAGCATTGGAAAGATTTGCTGAATGAACGGATCGAATTTTATTATTTTCCAAGAAAAGACTCGTTGCACTTTCAAAGCCCAAGATCTTACGTAATTTTTCGGACAATAGTAAGCGATACATATATTCACTGCGCACTGTTTCGAAACAGACTAACTTAGCCACTACGTAACCGCCTTTTTCCAAACTGAAAACCACGTGATCTCATGTGGTGTCGAAACAAATAATTTCTTGTATCATTTCTTCGATATTTGCATATGGACCGGGTCGTATGTAATTATCTACATGAATCACAGGACGTTCTCTGTGGACATTATTGTGTAGTCGTGGTATGTATTTTACGGTAATTTTTCTTTCGTTATCTTATATCACATGTTGAAACGTCAATGGTAATTGAATCTCCATTATACCAACAGTCCATTGACCTTGCAAGCTCATTTGCTGAGGTAACCTTGTCACGTAGTGCGCAGTAGTATTATCAGAATAATACTGCATGCTACTGTTGCTAGGCAACACAACGTAAAATTCGTCTTTCATTTTACATCTTTTAAATAATTACTCTTCACCCAGAAATTTAATTTTTCAGGATATCCCTTCCAGCTGACGAAATATTCTTTAGAGCGTCCTTTACCTCGACTTTTCAATATCTTGTCAACCTCGAAGAAGCTTTCGTTCAATTCCTTTCGTATTCTGCTTAACTCTTCCTCGTAAAAAAAACCGTCAACGTCTTCGTCAGCCAAATCTCTGAGAAAACATACTGGAGGTTGCCGCGTGCGTACGGTTCTAAACAACTCTAAAGTCCAACCGCTTTCGTAACCTTTGGCAAAGACACTTCTCGTCTTACTGATACGAACTAAATCTCCAACGTTGTACGTTGGATTTTTATGAATATGCCTGTCGTAACGTTGCTTTATGTTTTCTCGTGCTCGCCCAACATTGTGCAAAGTCACGTCAGCTGGCGCCATCTTGGTCGACGAATGCTTCGTGCGATTGTATGACTTTATTATATTTGGAAGAATATCTATCAAGCGTCGATTGTTTGTATGTGTAAAGTATCGCCACATTCTTTCTTTAATAGTTATTATAAAACGTTCGGCTATTGCAGCCTTCGTCTATGGGCTACGTGCTACTCTGTATTTAATTTCATTTTCTCATAAAACGGATTGCGTTTCACAACCTATGAATTCTTTACCTTCATCCGTTTGGAGACACATTGGTGTACGATCGTCACTTCTTGATAAAATATGTTGAAATGCTTTGGCGACGTTTTTCGACGTTTTATCCTTAATAGGTACCACCCAAGCGTATTTGCTGACAACATCGACGACAACGAGAACATAAGCGTAGCCATCATTGTAAGTTTTTAAGGTTCGAAAGCCTATTAAATCAGCTTCCCACGCGTCGTCAAAGTTACGCACGTTATAGTTTATTCTGGAAAAGCGATTTCTTATAGGTCTATATAAATTATAGGTATGTTGACTCTCTAGCTAACTAATAATAACGTTCGATCGCAAAAATTTATGTTTCACAGCACTTACAAGTTTGTAACCACCAGCGTATGCAGTTGGTCGCGCCGCTTCGTAGTAAAATTTTTGCAAAGTCTTAAGCATTATTTTTTTTTTTTTTTTTTTTTTTAGACTTAGGTCCAATGGCTCCCTTGATGCGCGAAAAAAACTTCTCGTATGTAATCTTGCTACACATGCAGCATGCTGTCAATAAAGCGACTGTTCGCTCATCCGGCGGTGGTTCTCCGGCAATCAAACGCGAAAAAGCAAATTCAGCCAACGCCCGATCGGCTTTTAGACGTTGACCTTTCTTCTCCGTAGCGTAGGCAAGATCGTGCTGACGACTTGGTTCGTCCAAGGGATTTATACCCACATCACCGTACTCAATGCGCTTCGATAGCTTCGTTTTTAGGACCACAAAATTTGAATCCGGGTACATGCATCTCAAACGGTAGCAAGTCTATTAAAGCGTCGAGAGCACTATTTTTTCCTCCTCCTTGAGTTTTACTTCTGTTTCTTAGCCTTGGTCACTTTTTCGCTGAAACGACGCCATATTTGTACTTGATTCAACGAAAGCACAACTTTTTCAAATTTTTTTCTATTTTCCGGTAACGTCATTGATTCAGTACCACTTTTATCAAGAAAACTTCCTTTATTTGACAAAGATCTCGGACTCTTATTTGGCGATTTTGATTTATCGTCGTCATCGTCGTCATCGTCGTCATCGCCGTCATCGTCGTCGTCGTCGTCGTCGTCGTCGTCAGTAATTTTAAAACTTGAGCGTTTCTGATACACTCTTGCGGAATGTTTGCCATACGAATTGCCATAGCAAACTAATCACGGCCCACCGGTGTGTGTTTTTTCCTGTTCCTCAAGGCATCGTTCACCAAATCGACAATGTTCGACTGTGGTATGCGAACGCCACCTATGATGACGGTATGTTCATTGCTCCACTGAAAGTTACCAGTAGCGCGCAATCGTCGTATGATAAGTGCAGCTTTTTGACGAAACTTTTTCAGTACGCTTTCGATAACCACGGTATCCTGCCTTTCTTCCTCTTTACGCTTCTCTTCGTCCTCGTCGACGTCGTTGTCAGAGGGGCCGTTATCTTGTGATACCTTGGTGTTCTCTGTAATTGTGCCAGCATGTCGTTTTCTTTCACTGTCCAATTCCCTAAGGTGCAAATATCGTTGTAAAATTTGTTGGTATTTCTTCCATTTTTCTCGCTCATCGGTATACGGTAAATTTAATATGTCGTTCTTTATTGAGTCGAGCCAACTTATTATTGTGCCCGGCGATTGCACAGACTTCAGATCATTGTTGAGGAATGCGCTTCGCAATCGATCCACGCTTTCTTGAGGCAAAAGAATCATTCTTCTTGCGTGCTCCATGTTTAATACAACATCGACAACACCGTTCCGAGGAGCGGACCCAATAAAGCAGGTAAGAAACTCTATCCCTCTCGTACGATGATTTTTTCTTTGACGACGGATGAATTTTTGCGTTCACGAGCTTTCTGAGAACACTGGCGTGTCTACGTAAGCGTTTTTAGTGTGCTGCAGTTAGCGAAACGTTTCCTTCGAGAATGTTCAACGCGCACTCGCAAATACACTTGATTAGCGTCGTGTCGGAATTGCGCAACAGGGCCCTCTGTGGTTCGGTGTCGAGATGATAAAGAGCTCTTAAAATGGCAACGTGTTTTTGACCAAACGGGGAACATGACTATGACACCATTACAACGATACGATTGGAACTTGATTCGCCGTGTCGCTTCCTTTCATCTGTTTTTTAGCCACGTATACGTACAAATACTGGTCATCTGGGAAAATACAAGTTCGAAATCGACAACTGTCCGGTGTATTTTGCTTGAGATCCAAGAAAAGGTAACCAAATGATCGGGAAGTAGCATCCCAATACGCTTCTTGCAAGAACGGAGAATTTTTCGGACACACTTGTCTCAAAAAATGTTGTATTTGAGCACGATCTCGTAAATTTCTGAAGATGACAATGTATAGCGAGTTTAGCGATATATTGCGTTGACCCTTACCTTGATAAATTATATTTTGCGTAATAAAAATTACGCTCAAATTTTTATGATGACTACCTTTAGTAAATAAGTCGACAATACCGCTACTACCGGATGATTCGCACATCAAATCGTCAATAATGACCAGTTTTGATCTATGATCGTCCGCCCAATCGCTATTTTGTGGTAATCTCTCGTGAAACTCAATATTACTCCCGAGATCGCGGTAACCAGGCTGCCACTCACCGTAACAAATAATAACCCGCTCGAATCGACTATCACTCATACGGTCAATGTGTCGTAAAAACCGTCTAACAAAAATGGTTTTGCCGCAACCTGTGGGTTCACTCAGTGTACACGTCCACGGGTGTTGCCATCGCGTATCCATACTGCCTAACTAAACTCTGTCGAAAAGCTGATTGACCGCGGCCGGGGCCTCCGCGGACCACTCGCAAAATCACAAGTGCTGCTGAAAGGCTATCGCAAAGGCGGCTCGCGCGACCAATCAGCTCGTTTTGTCAGAGTCAACCGCCAATCGAGCTCTTTTCTCCGCCGCCACTGCCACACCCCATCCCACCATCGCTCATGGATGGCAACCAATCGGCTTGTAACGTCGTGGCGGTTAGAGCGCTTATTGCGCATGATCAAGATTACCTTATTAAAAAGTTTCCTCCTCATACGTGGCAGTTTTGAGGTTGAAGTCACACGAGTAACTGACATCAATATGATTTTTCTTTTCAAGGTTAAAGATTCATGGTAAAGAATGTGCTGATGTCACAATTTTCGAAATATGTATCAAGTTTTATTAAACATTCGTCACAACGGTTTCAAGAATGCGCTGACACAAGTATAAAGTGATCAAATACATTTTTCGGTACGTAAGGATGATTTTGTTTTCATGGTTTAAGTTTCGTGGTGAAGAATGTGCTGATGTCATCTTTTTCGGAATATGTATCATATTTCATTTAACATCCGACGCAACACCGACACGAGTATCAGGTAATCAATTACATATTTAACTAGTATAAATTAGTAATGTGTTGGTCCTGAAAAGGACCGATTTTTGCAATTGGATTAACCATCTTTCATGACTATGTATCCATTTTTTTCGGATTCAGAAAAGTATTTTGGGAAACGTATAATTTAAAAAAAAATTTTTTTTTATATGATTATTCTACAAGCGGTTTTCAACAATCATCATTATCATCGTTCCTAGAGCTCGTCGATGTATCGTTTGCTTTGCTATGTTTTGAACTCATATTGTCGTTTACTTGTTGATACATCAGCTGTGAAAAGGGAAATTAACCAACCAACAGCTTTGTCGTACCTCGACCGAGTGAGTGTTTTCCCTTACTCTGATGTATTATATTCCTTCTCCTGCGACATCACGTTCGTAACCATACGGATAACTCGTGGTCGTGCTGTCAAAATATCTTTTACTATAGACTGGTTGACATGTTTTTATTTCCGGTTGAGTCTCTATATTGTGAATAATTGTGCGACGAATGGAAAAATTCGACAATTTCATTTCCGTAATATTAGTCATAACAAGCTCACAAATCGTATCAAAATTTATCTTTTGACTATTGCTATAATTTAATTTGATACCTTTCACTTTGCAAACATAATATTCACTACCATCAGGTTTTTTAATCTTATATGCGTGAAATTTTGGTCCGCCAGATAAAAACGAAGAAATGTATGTGCCAACTTCTTTATCGGACAATTCTTCAGTGAGATTGCCTAGTGTCGTGCAAATGGGTAAATCGTCTAGTCCTTCTCGGAAAACATAAAAAATGGAATCTGTGTCGTAATAGAGAGCATGTTCTTCTAGAAAATACAGATACTCGAAAAGCTTCAAGCGTGTTTGTGCTGTCACAAAAGCGGCAACCACAACGTTACTTGACGGTTGTGACGTCAAGGCCTCAGTCTTATAATTTCAGTTAACGTACAATGTATCATCGTTGACGGGTAAAACACCATTTACATAGATTTCTGCACTCGTAAGTAATTCCATTAATTTTTCTGGGATCGTCACTACCTCAGTCTTCGTCAAATTTTCACGTTGACCAAATTTACCCCACAAAGAATTGAGTAATAATTTTTCGACGGATCTCAAGCCAGCATTAAGGTTTATCTCATTTTGTCGAGATTAATTCCTTCAGTTCTACGAATTTCGTAAATATAGAACTCATTTTGCTCATTAGATATACAGGTAGCTGGGTAACCCAGAGCTAGTATTGTTTGTTTAAAAAACTCGTTAATATAATGTGCAAATAATCCTCCTTTGTCCGTTTCTTGATTGTACTGTGTTACCTGATATTTATATATTTCATAAGAATTTTTAACGAAATAACCTACGCGAACAGCCACCTCAACTCCTCCGGATACCCACGTACGTCTTAAAATGCGGTCTCTTTCATCGTCGTTGATACAGTGCTCTTGAAGCAAATTGTCGCAACACGCACGGCACAAAGGAAAAAGAAGCTTACCGCGCATTTTCACCGGTAATACAGGATGATACAAATTTCTAGGTGGTAGCACATCACACATAATTAAACCGTTGACTTGGGAAACATCATTATTGTCACCTATTTTTTTTTACACTCCCCTTCATTAGAGTATAATGTTGGATGACCAACGGGGAATATACCTCGTTTGCAAATATATGGATACAAAGAGCATACGTCAACGTATTTAATTTTTTCTCCATCCTGACAATCATACATTTTTACAGTATTTCCAGTTCGACCACCGAAAAATGCATCATGTGGATTCAATGGTTTTCTACTCCAATGACTTTCATTTTCTCGAATAAAATTTGAAAGTTCTTCGTTTTCACGTATTTCTTGGTTAAAGTCGCATTCCCATTTTTCTATCAACTCATAATTTCACATTCTTATCTTTTCGTTAATCGTGCTAGTTTTTTCATATCTATCATCCATTGTATCTCCGATCGTCAAAATGGTATCTCGGTTTATTCGATAACACCATGGGCAGCCGTGCCAAAAGCAACTTTGGAATTGTAATACGATTCCGCGATGATCATGCACACCATCTAGAGGAGCACCCATCGACAAGGATATTTTCTGGTAAGCGTCTCTCTTGGCAGTGTCCAACGTGTTCGATAAATCGCTGGAGAACGTGTTTTTCCATCCAATAAAGCCATTTTAAAGCTATTTCAGATTGATTGTTAGCCATTCTGTAACCTTTTTGTGGTATTATACCAATTTGATTTTTTTTTCAGAAATTTTTTTCTATACACACACATACTGATCGAAGCGATCGTTGCGCATTCCCCAAAAGGGTCCACCTCGAATTTTTTAAAGGTTTTTCGAAAAGCTAAGCAAGCTAATCTTAAAATTTTCACGTCTTGCTTACAGTATTTTATAATTTCATTTTTTTAAGTCAAATACATAATTATTTTCTACTTGTTCATTGTACCATTTTAAAAACTGATCTCGATCTTTCGTATGCATGCTATCATGTGAATATACGTCGAGCGGCGGTAGAGGATCTATGTACGATTGATTTTCGTTGTTAAAAAAATGTGGAAAAATACCTTTTTCAATTTCCGACAGACCGTACGACTTGCGTAAGCCGCTTAAAGGCATATGAAAGTAATTAAGACTATCAATAAATTCTATTTTCACGAATTCCATCAATATTATTTTTGATCCGTTCATAACGGATGGTACTACGCGTTCACCGTGATGTTCCACTATATACTTAAAAATAAATTAAGCATCGAATCCTTGTGCATTGTGAGCTATGAAAATGGCCTTGTCAAAATGTTTTTAAAGATCGGAAGCAAGATCTACCAACTGTTTGATTGGATTAGTTTGAAAAATATATTCTCGAATGCCGCAATAATCGCAGCTTATCGAAATATCTTGTACATTGCTACAAGCATTGCAAACTTGTTGAACGATACTCAGATTCACTTCGTGGATTTTTTTTCTTTATCACCCGCGATGGGTGTCGTATGTTGCGTTTCAAAATCGTAGAATAATGTTAAAAATTAGGCTTATTGCTGTTCAATTTTAACAGTTGAATGTAACGTTGATGATTTACGGATGAATAATCTTTACAATTGCGACATAAAGAAATACCGCATTGATGTTTATATTTCTTGTTTGATATTCGCAGTTTTGCAACATAACGGACAAATTTTTATTTTTTTGCAAACGGTGAAAGATTTATGATACGAACCTTTTTTTAAATGATTTTTAAAACACACCAAGTTCAAAAATAATCTGTGGCACGAATCAGACTTTTTTGATGGACCCGTCACATCGCAAAGAGGAGATTGCATACACTTGTAGCATTTGTTGGAGCATCTGTGATCCAATAACTCTTATTGCACGATATACAGTATCCACAACTACCGCTTGCACCGATCAAATTCAGTATAGGCTCATAATGCTCAGCGTTTTCATAGTACATTAATCGTAACGTATGAACGATTTGTCCTTAAGTCTCTAAAACTAAACGAGTACCATCGTACAGGGACTATGACCACGCCAAAAATTTCGAAACGAATAAACGACAATTACTGTCTTGTGAGTAGAAAAAAATTTTTGAAACTCATGAACTTCTGCGAGGCCAAACCCTGTATCGGGCACACAAATTTTTGTCAATCGCTCCTAGTAGCCCTTCCTGACCCCTAGATGACGTCACAGTTGAGAGCTTGTATTGCTTTTTAAAGCAAAAAATTTTAAAAATCCGCGCAAGATACCTACCTCGCGCTCCCCGCTAGTCACCTCTTCATTTAGTTTAGCTCGTAGTTTAGAGCCTTATCACAGTTAACACACCAGGGATGGGAATTCAAATAGGAAGATGGAGTGATTCATATTTATGGGTGGGAAATTAATATCCATGAACAAGTTATTCGTATAATTATGATTGAACTTCGCCGAAGTTCGTTTAATCATCAATTATATTTCATTGCCTTGTTCGAGGATATTTACTATGTAGATGTTTAGAGTTGATCTATATGTTGTAGAGTTATCCAAAATTCTTGATATCTTTCGCTTAAATTAGGTACCCTTTATAAGTAATTCGTCATGTAGTAACAGGCGATTTGCTGATATTAAGACCTTCTTTTCTGAATTATAAATAGTAAGAAAATCATTAATTTAGTATTAAGGAGCTCTTTTATCAACGAGATAAATGCTCACTTGTAACTCAGAACAAATCAACTATAATATGGGTATTGTAATGAGTAAGTTGCAGTATAATACTGCAATAATTAGACCATCCTATTTAATTTTAATTTTAATCGAACGAATCAGGTATCATTGGTATTATTTTCATAACCTCGCAACAATGACGGTGCAGTATAATAATAAATAAAATGTTTTCAGTTTATGTAAAATACAATACAGCAGTAAGACCCCACATCTTACAGGGATATGTAATACATATATATAGCCTCACCCTATGCAAAATAGATCGAAAAATCTGTACAAAAAAAGCCATTTAAGAATATACAGGGATGAACGGTACAAAGATGTATATGCATTATTATAAAATAAAATATGAAAAGGCAGCATAGTAAAAAGATGACCTAAACAAAAATTAACTAACAGCAAGTGAAATCCTAACATAAATTTTCATTATTTACGTTTTCAATTTATCATTCTTACTAAATGGTGCTAGAAAACAGTGTTGCGATATACCCAAGACTTCTCTTGGGTGCTCTTGGCTAGTAGCGCAAGCGCAGAAGAACCATGCTCTCTCTCTCTCACTGGGCAGGTAGGAGTAGGGGAGCCCCCCTACCTAGCCTTTAACTTAAGCCCCGCCCACTTCTCACAACTTAAATACTACTTTTGACCGTAGCATCTCGTAGCTCTCGATGGTCGAGCGGACTAAGAGTTTTGCGCTCGCTTGACTCGTAGCTCGTAGCTAGGTACTCTTCGATTCCTGACCATGACGTTTTTTTTTTTATTATTATTATGAATATTATTATTACTATTATTCATATTATTATTATTGTCATTATTATTATTATTATTATTATTATTATTATTAATATGAATTATTAGAGCCATAATTAAATGCGCAATAAAAATACTAATATTAGCAGATATTCTTTCCTCACCACCTTGCGGTAAGTATCAGGGCGCGTTTTTTTTTTTTTTCAAGAAAAAATTAAGGAATAATTTAATTACTAAGAAAAGAATGATGAAGCTATGACTCAAACTAAAAATACATTCAAAAAATTAAGTAACTTTAAAAAGATTTATTAATAAATGATCAGTTTTTTAGAAATAAAATTCATTTACTTAGCGCGATTTGTTTTATTTTCCAATTGAAAGTATTAATCCAATCAATTTTAAAATTTCTAAAGAACATCTTGAACTATTTAACTCTAAAATGTATAAACGCGATTCAACAGACGATCCAGAAATCAAAATTCAAGGCAACTTGTAATTAGTTAGGTGTTTCAAAATTTTTTTAACTTCATACTAATTTAGTTTAAAATGGCTCCTATAATTTGTGTATTTCATGCAAAATTAATTCTTAGCTATTTTTACGATAAAGTGCAAGATTTAATATTTAATTTTTTATTTTTAGAGCTACAATTTTAAATATTTAGAGTCTGTGAAATTATTGCTTTGTTTTGTATCGATTGCAATTTAATTAAAAAAGTTATATTTAGATAAGAAATTACATTAATTCTAATTACATGTAATAAATTTCATTCATTTATTCATTTATTGTGTACATAGTATACGTCTATTTGAAAAAGTTTAAATTAGTCATTAGATTTGTGTCACTTTACAGTATTATTTAAAAACCTAAGATTTTTTTGTTACTATCCAAATAAGTTTACTTAAGGGATATTTCATTAAATCCTGTATTATAAGTGTTCGTATAAAATAGTTGTTGTTTATCAGAGTAACGTTGATAGTCACTTAAAGAAGACTGCTTAGAATTGTAGTAATTTATTTATTTGTTAAAATTATTAATTTGACACTTTATGTAGATTTCTGAATTGATGATTGCTTTAAAGTAGATTACAACTTATCAGTTTTAAAATTAAGTTTAATTATTCTGTTCCTAATTTTGTTTGGATTAAGTGTTTTTTAAGATATTCATTCAGACATCATCATTAGTGGAATAGGCCTATGTGGGATACCACTAAAAAAAAAAATTACGGTAGTAATAAATATTTTTTTATTAGTCCAGTTTATTCATTTTTTATTTTTTTTTTTAAATTTAGTTTATTCCGAAAAAATGATAATTTATTAATAAATCTTTTTAAAGTTACTTAATTTTTCGAATGTATTTTTAGTTTAAGTCATAGCTTCATCATTCTTTTCTTAGTAATTAAATTATTCCTTAATTTTTTCTTGAAAAAAAAAAACGCGCCCCGATACTTACCGCAAGGTGGTGAGGAAAGAGTATCTGCTAATTTTAGTATTTTTATTGCGCATTTAATTACGGCTCTAATAATTCATATTAATAATAATAATAATAATAATAATAATAATAATAATAATAATAATAATAATAATAATAATAATAATGACACTAATGATAATATGAATAATAGTAATGATAATATTAATAATAATAATAAAAAAAAAAAACGTCATGGTCAGGAATCGAAGAGTACCTAGCTACGAGTCAAGCGAGCGCAAAACTCTTAGTCCGCTCGACCATCGAGAGCTACCAGAAGCTAGGGTCAAAAGTAGTATTTAAGCTGTGAGAAGTGGGCGGGGCTTGAGTTAAAGGCTAGGTAGGAGGGCTCCCTTACTCCTACCTGCCCAGTGAGAGAGAGAGCATGGTTCTTCTGCGCTTGCGCTACTAGCCAAGAGCACCCAAGAGAAGTCTTGGGTATATCGCAACACTGCTAGAAAAATATACATGGATATAAAGGATGTACATCCCTACATGAAAATGCGTTGGTGCATTCATATTCATGTATTATTATTATCGATACTAATATTGACATTATTATTATTATAAGCAAACTTATTATAATTACTATTATCCTGTCAGTAATGTTATTACTTTTATTCTTGCTATGACTTCTTTAGAATTCTCTTAGACTTCCTAAGATGCGTTCGACTCTTAAGTAGAGTCCATCGTTATCTCCCGATCAAGTTTACTAGGTTATACATTCTCAATCTTTTCTACGCAAAAGCTCTTCGGCAGCTCTCTTTTGAGTGGGTCCGTAATCGAGTCCTATAAGGTTCCAATAATTATGTAGCCTACCTGTGCGTATTTGTCCCCGGACGACGTAAGCGTAAGCTGCTGCTAGAGCTCGTGGTCAACAAAGATTATCATTTTTGTTGACAGGTTAATATTGATTTTTTCCGTACGTTCTTCTCATTCAAGGCTACACGTCTTCTTCCACTGATACCACTTATAATGGCACAATTAATTGACAAACTGTCATCGATTTCAAAGTCACTCGAGCTTTGCACGGCACTAAACAAACCATCCCATAAATCTTTAACAATAAAATTTCGAGTAGGCCTAAAAGATATCCACAATGGTCCGTGATGAAACATTTGGGAATTTATAGTAACACCTATAAAGTCTTCAGGATTACTTTTTTCGACTAAATGATTATGTAAATAATTCATACAATCCTCAAGCCATCCGTACATATTAACATTTGGGGGTGGTCTCGCCAATCTACTTTGAATTTCTCATCCTTCATAATTAAATCGACGATATCATCTAGTTGTTATGTTTTCGATGATAAAACGTGGACGTTCCCCTTCGCCATTCTGCAACGGCAATTCTTAAAAAAAATTTTGAATATTTGAAAATAACTAGAGAAAAAGATGTATCTCATAATATTTACCATCATCATCCTCGCTGCTGCTGCTGTTGCTGCTACTACTACTGTATTTAACGTCATCACAATCTTCTTTTCCGCTTGCTTCTTCCGTATCTGAATGTTTTTCATCATCGCCACTAATATCTTCGTATATTGGTCGATTTAAACCGCTAGTCGATGGTTGTGAATTTTCTCCTGCAAGTAAAAAATGTAAGAAATTATACCTGACAAATATAGTAATACAGTCTGCTTACCACGCATAGTGGTCAGTGTACATTTTATGGCTGTATCAGCATTGAAAAGTAATTCGTCTCCAAGTGTATCATCATGCATTTGACTTATTACTAGGTATAACAAAATTTTTAATGGTTTAAAGTAAACAAAAACAAAAATTTTAACGTATACTTACGGTAACAGCGCACGATATTTTTTGCCAATCGATGATTACGATCGACAAATTTTTGAACAGCTTTTACAACAGTTTCGTGAACGACTGTATTATTAAAAAGACCGCGTTTAAACTTGTCACTCACGGTTTTTATTCAACAATGTAAAACAAGAAAATACAATTTTTTGGGTAATATATTAATCGATAATGATTGAAAATTACTACTCCAGGCGCAACCACACATAGTACGAATGTAAGATTTACGAACGAGTGCAACGCGTAGCAAACATCTAAGCACGCTTATCAAATGAGCTTTCGTAATAGGTTTCATTGTTAATGTTGAAACGATACTTAGGGCTGAACGTCTTCCTTGTGCTACTAATATAATATTTTTGCAAGAAATTGTGATTGGTCGATTTTTTCCCCATAAGTGGGGAGACGTCTTATTTTATTAGTTATCAAAGTATAAAAGAATCGTTGCCTTACTTAAAGGAATGTGCTGACTCTTGTGTATAATGAATCAAACACTTCGTTTTTTAAACTATAAAACAAACGTTGTCCTATATCACACAATGATCAGCCATCTCCTTGTTTTTTAGGAATGTGCTGATTATTTTCTATAGAGTATCCATCACCTTGATTTCTCAAGAATTTGAGAAAAACAGTTATTAAACAATCGTTCTCATCGTTTCCACTTACAACATTTACGTTGATTACGGTAATACCCTTTTACCCGACCATCAGTGACTAATGTGCTTATGGAAGTGCTAGTGTACGAAAATCAATATCGCTATTATCAGGGGTAGTCATTTCGTTCCCCGATTTGCAAACAATGTGGCCGCGAGAGTTAATATATGAAAATCTAACGTGGTACACATACAACTACGCTGTGGCTGTACCCCGGAGTGACCCGTATTTAATATTTGTTTATTTTGAAGAAAACCAATGGATAAATATTTACGCTTCAAGGTTGGAATATTATGAAAACATTACCGTTAATAGATTAGAGCTGCAGTATCAGCAGCATCAATAAAGTAAGTGATTAATAATTTTGTGGACAACCCATACAGTGTTACGTGTAAAAATTATAACAGAAACCGTGAAGTATTATGTGAATTTTTAATGTATGTCGCAGTATTATGATGCATAATACTTAATATATAATACATATAATAAAATAAAAACTGTGTAAAATTATTCATATAACCAACAATACTTGTTAATAAATTGTAGTTATACAAATTTCAAAAATTTTTATAAAATTTAAAATACCCACGGTGTGACTTCGTTCATTTTCACTTAATTAGTACGAAGAGACAAATTGCGAGATCAATTTGCGCCCGTCAAAGCAATATTCTTCGTAGGTAATAGAATACTTATTACATTGCACACCATCGATCTCCATGTCTCCAAGATTTTATATATCTCTCTCTCTTTCTCTCTTTCCACGACGTTTAAATTTTGTATATTCTCCCCTCCGCTCGACAAGGTTTTTCATACTCCCCCCACCCAACTCACAAATTCTTACATGCAACACTTTGGCTTCGCCAAAGCAGACCCCTACCCGAGTGGAGGGGGTTTGTTTTGACGGGCCAAAGTGTTGCAGCAACTATTGACGACCACTAAAAGACGAGAAAATTCTCTGACGGCACCAGGCCGGATGGTTGAACGGCTACAAAACTGAAGTGTTGGAGCAGGTTATGCTTTGGCTAGACACATCTCCTCGTATTGCACCGGAGAGGTTGATGTCCCAAGCGCCTATTTTTCCGTGGTACTCGGTTATCTTGGCGATTCGGGGTGAAACCCGATTTATTTCGCTTGCCCATGAATGAAGAGTGTCATCGGTAGCCAGGATGCCCAGCTGCACGACTAATAACTCTGTTTTTGGTGTAGTGCCGATGAACGTCTACGATAACCGGCAACTCGATGGGGCATCTTATAACCACTCTTCACCATCTTTGATTGCGGGTTGCTTCAATTTTACCTCGACGCAACCTAGCGGATCTTGCTGAACTAAAGCGCAAAGCTAGCTTATTTTGGCAAAACTTTGAGCTTATTTACCGCTATTGTTATTAAATTTTTCAAGATAAAAACCATACTAAAACCATCTAGGAAGTATCAAGAATTGGTATGCAAAATTTCAGCAAAATCGGTTCAGTATTTTCGCGGTAAGCGATTACAACGGTTGTAGCGACATTGCTTTATACTAGCCCAACCCTTGTTTGCATAGGTTTCTACAAAGTTTGATTTCCATTCTGACCATTCAGATTGCAAACTATGCTTAATTATCATGGAAGCTTACCAATCAGTGGATGACTTTTCCAAAAATAATCTAAGGATTTCAATTTTTTCTTCATCTTCTATTACATCAAATCTTTTGCATTCCTTTTCAAAATTATCCATCCATTGACATGCACTAACACTCTTGCCATCAAATTTTTCCAGTACAAATCTGTCGGCTAATTTTTTTACACTTTGTTTTTCCTTTCTTTGTTGACTTTCAACCAATTTTTCCAAAATTTTCACCAAGTGATCTTCTGAACTGTATTTGTTGGTATTTGCCAATTGTTCTTGGGTAATTTCCTCTAGGTATTGGCTCTCAAATATCAAGTTTTCATCTTCATCAAAGTATGTGTTTTTCATATCCTCTGTCAATTTTATCCAAACATTTCAAGTTTGATGTCATTTTTAAATTGCATTTCGCACTGTATTGTAAGCTTTTGAGGTGAAAATATGTTTGTGAAGTGACACTGCTTCGTACTCCTCAGGGATCAGGAAAATTTTATCATCCTCTGTAATAATTGAGGTTATGGCGATATAGGTTGACTTTCCGTCTTTTGTAGCTTTTGATGTGAATACAAATTTTAGCTTCTCCATTTTCTTGATAATAACAAGAAATGTCGTTTTATAATGTTATTTGTTCGGCAGTTAGGTGAAATGAGACCGTCAATCAAAACACCATTGAGTTTCTCTGTAATAAAAGTTTATATTTGATATTCACATGTTTGTTCAACACCAATTCCAAAATATAACATTAAATTAACTTTATAAACCTTACCTGTAATAAAAGAAGCGACATTTAATGCTTATAATTACAATATCAATTTCTATTTCCTAACTGACAAGTAATGGTTTTCACAATTGTTCTAACACGCTAACACGGCCATCTTACAGCCACAGATAAAATAAATGCGGGCGACATTACGTTTGCTACCATAAAGGCGGTAGTAGCGCGGCCTGAATTCCAATTAAAGGAAATATATTTTCTTGACATATTAGTAAGATATAGTGTTTCCGAAAAGAAAGGTCTAATAGGTTATTTTCATTTCACTCAAACATCCTAATATGGGATTCTAATTACGCCTAATATTAAATACAGGTAAGAATATTCAAAGAAGTAATAAAATTGAAAAAATGGTGGTCATACTGTCTGGCCGTAATGAATCTCTCTGATCGTAAATCAAGATTTTCAAAATTATACGTGAACAAACAGATACAATTTTTTTTATTGATGGCCTAGGAGGTTAAGGAAAAATATTTTTATGTAAAACGTTAATTTATTATTTTAGTTCTCGCGGAGAAAAAATTTTATTTACAGCATGGACTGGTATAGCATCAATATTACTTCCAAAAGGAATGACCGGTCATAGAACATTTCGTTTACCATTAGCCTTAAAGTATCTAGAAAGTTCGTTCATGGAATTTGAATCTGAACTCAAGAAAAATTGAAAGAAGCAGACTCAATTATATGGGACGAGGCTTTTATGATCCCAAAAAAAGCTTTAGAAATAGTTGAAAGAATATTACATGATTTATGTGATACAAATATCTACCTTGGTAATGAACTAATTAATTTAGGAGGCGATTTCAGACAGATTCTTCCAGTTTTCAAAATAGTAATAGAAGCATAAATTGTACAAGAATGTATTTAATCATCATATCTTTGGTTGTTGTTTTGTATTCTAAAACTTAATACCATCTATACTTCTTCAATTGAAAAAACGTTTTCAAAATTATTGTTAAATATTGAAAAAGTAAAAATTGAATCGTATTAAAAAACAACTGATGTTAGTTACGATATTTTTGGTAAAGATACTTACTTTTCAATAAATAGCGTTATACTTACGTCTCGTAACGAATAAACTTACTTTTTGAATAATAAAATTCCAAATCATTTAACAAGAGAAATAAAAACATATAACAGCATAGAGCAGTCTGCTTACAAGTATTAATAAATCTGATGATATTTATATAAATTGTTCATATTTGTTTATTTCATAGTATACATCAATTGAATTTCTAAACAATATTCGTAAAGGCTTACCACCGCATGAGCTCACTTGAAAAATTAGAGCAATTGTTATATTGATACGAAATTTAAGTATAGTTGATGGCTTATGTAACGGTACAAGATTACAAATCACAAAATTACTCAAATACAATATTAAAGCAAAAATGATAACTGAAGAATAAATTAGATAGAGAATTTTCATACCAAAAATAAGTCTTAATTCAGGAAATTCATTATCATTACCTTATATTTTATACAGAAATTTTACAGAAATTTTATATTTCCTTTAGTCTTAGCATTTCCAATGACTATCAATAGAACTCAAGGTCAATGTATTAATAATATTGGATTATATTTGGAAAACCACTGTTTTTGCATGGTCAATTACACGTCACGTTATCAAGATGCAAGAATGAAAATGGAATTTATATTAAAATAGAATGTGATAATAATTTAGAAATAAAAAATATTGTTTGAAAAGAAATTTTCGCCGTTAACTAATCTTAAGTAGATAAAAAAAAATTTAATTTCTTTACACTAGCAAAAGTATGAAATTGTCTAAAATAATCTTGCTCAGTTCATGTTAATAATAAATAATAAATGTACTGATTTAATGAAATTATTATTTTAATATCGTTCCACGACGATGCGCATTATTTGATACATTTCAATAAATATGATTTCTATCTTGTCATGGTAAAAAGGGCTACAAGCAAATCAGGGGCTTTCTTAAAACTGTAAGGAAAGCACAAATAGTAATATAACTAGAAATGACATGGAAACCGATATAATTTTACCTTATGTAGAGATGCGACTGAAGGGTGACTGGCGGGAGTTAAACAAAAATTTAGCCCAATAAAAATATACTTAAAACTGATTGAATTTTACCTTATATAGAGGGGGGCTGAGGGGGCTCATCAAAATCGAGCGGGGGGTGGAGGGGGCTTACCAATAATTTAACTCAATAAAAATTACGTAAAATCTGTTCGAATTTTATCTTATTTAGACGGGTCTGACGGGGGACTCGAGGGGGGGGTGAAGAGGGAAGGAGGGGGTTGTGTAGAATGACCCTCCAAAATCACTATATAATATAGGAATATGTGTCTATGTGTGTGTGCGCGCGCATGTCTAGTGAAAAAAACTCATGCAGACTATACGTGCTCTTAAAATATTTGTTAACAACATGGTAGAATTATGCGGACGTACGTATTTTTAATAACTAATTATATTCTAATAATAATTCCAACTCCTAATTTGACCGCATAATTACCCATTTCATACATCTAATGGTAACTTTTGATAAACATATATATATATTACACTGTTACGGGACAATAAGCAAACCTTTTTTTTTTTTTTTTTTGTTAACATTTAGATCGCAGCAATCGCAGCTGAAGCACCAGGCTCGCAGCAATAGGAATGAGGTACGACCTCGTCGCCTCCAGGTTGGTAGGCCAACCACATTTTTCATCAAGTTCACTACGAAGTTTTGTGTTTTAAATTTGACAAACAGACATACCAACGTACTATTAGCATGGAGATCGGACAAGAAGAGAGCGAGTTAAAGCTGACAACCACTCGATTCTAAGTTTTTCTTTATACGAAAACAAATGTTTATTACACATAGCAAATATCTTTGTTTCTGAGCGACTTTGACCAACAAGTCGGGCCCTCTTGTACATACTCGCCCTGTTGCGAAATACAATGAGCAAAAACTTATACTAAGATAACAATTTAAAAGATTAACATACATTTTGCTGAACGTTAATAAACAAGATCCAAATTGAAACTGATTGATTTTTTTACGAACATTTACGTCGTGTGACCATAATCAAACGATCAACATTAATTTTCCTTCACTATTTTCTGAGAGGTAAGGGACACTAAAGAGTAACATTTATTTAAAAAATACCATGTACTGTCTTGACTAAAGCTACTCGAATGCCTCCATCGCCTCATCGATGCACCCTAACTCCAGAGCGTACAAGGGACATTTTGTCCATAACGATGGCTATAGAATTGACATCCATTTCGACTTTAGGATTTTGACATTTTTTACGTTTTTGTAATTTACTAAGGTAGTTGATATACCAACGCTTACAGAAGTCTTGGCAGGCTCGTGAGACGAAGTTCCAAGATGATAAGCGATTTTCTGGGATGAGGGTAAAATCATGAGTAGGCAACATTGACAAAGGTCTGCCAATGATTTCATGAGCAGGCATTAAAACTATGGGATCATTTGGATCAGAACATAACAAACAAATAAGACGCGAATGAATTAAGAATTTCCTCCATTTCGAAGACAAGTGTGTTGAGAGCTTCAAAGGTAAGCAACTGTTCGCCAATTACAAGTTTTGGGTAATGTTGGAACAATTTTACGGCAGCTTCCAAAAGATCACTAAAATGCAGTAACAAAAGTAGTGTGAAATGCTACATTATATTTTTTTGAGTAGCATAAAGGTTTATTCCTTCTTGGAACTCTCTGACTTTAATAACTCGAAAAGTTCACGCGATTGATTATTTTCACCTTCGAGGTTAGTGCCGTTATCAGAGTAAACATGCTCAGGTAAACCACGTTTGCTAATGAAATGTCGGAAACCACCTACAAAAATCTTCAGTCGTAAGATCACCAAAGATTTTTATGTGCACATTTTTTGTTACCATATAAACAAAAACACAGCCATAGATCTTGCCTTTTTTACGATTGTGAACTTACTTTTGTTTACAAATATTGGCCAGAAAAAATCAATGACTACTCGAAGAAAAGGAGCGGCATTTATCACGCACACTTCAGATAAATCGCCTATTTTACAATACACAGGTTTAGGCTTGTGTCGAATACACGTTACGCAATGTCTAATTATCTTTCTTACTTGTTTTTTTTCGTCTAAAATTCAAAATTTGTGTTGCAATGCGCCCAACGTACTTTGAATGCCCAAATGAAGGTCTTTTAGATGCGTTTCTCGAATAATCGAATCTGTGATATGATGGTTACATTGTAACGGTATGAGACATTTTCGATTTTCAGAATCTGTAGTAATACGTAATCGTCCCCCTACACGCAATAAACTCTTCTCATCGAGAAAGGGGTTGAGAAAGCCTAGTCGTATTTTTTATTATATTGTCAGAACATAAATGATTAATTTCGGTATGAAATCTTTAGGTTTTATTTAAATGCAATATTTTATTTTCAGTTTCTAATCACTCTTGTGCACTAATGCGTTTATCTCGGTATTTATTATAGTCGATGACAAAAAGATAAAACGTTAATCAAACGCGAAAATGATGAGAATCGTTCGAGAAGCGAACAGTTTGTTCCAGTAGTAAGGCAGATGTTCGTTTGAGGGTCTAGCTCATACGAAGCCACGATCTCTAAACTAATAGGCCAATATGCTTCGTTTTGAGTTAACCTTGTCGGACCAGTAAATCACGTTGTGTTACGTAAAAAGATGACGAGTGTTTGTCCTCAATATAATGTATCAGCCAGATTACCTTCATTTCTCACGTGTTTTCCCTCCATTTCAGCATTTAGAGCTTAAATTTTATATACGCGATTAACTACAAAAGTGTCTAATTTTTACGTTGACTTTTTTAACTAGCATAGAACGACTCTTGAATCGCTCCAAAATGTGATTTTATCAAACGGTAACTGAAATGCTGAACGCGTCTCTTAAAAGAGTCTGACTACTAAGAGCGCACCGCACAGTTCTAATCGTGGCGTAGTATATGCACCCTTAAGGAGGCTTGGGCGATTTTGAATTAAATGCTGGCTAGGTCTGAAATTCAGAGATTATATAGATAAAGTTTGCTAGATTTTTTTAGGAAAACAAAATAGGTAGGTCAACACATTTATTTTCGAGAAAACCGCTTGTGAAAATTCGTCATTTTAACACGCAACCTTACGGAACCCGAAATTCAATAGACTACCGTACCGCAATAAAAAGCTGTGGGCCCACACATTAAATTGGTACATGAACTTAAAAGTATAAAGAATCTATTATTTAAAAAAAAGAATAGGATCAACACGTTAAATTTTGAGAAAATAGCGAGGAAAACATCGAACATCAGAATTGTTTTGTTCAGGTACTTTAAGTGCGCATGCGCTGTACATTCATAAACATACAAGCATGAAAATAGAAGTCTTACACAAGTATAGGTATATAATAGCAGATGAGAGCAAGAGAGTACAGTGTTGTCAGCTTTATCGTGACAGGGCCGTCATCTTTACACAAGGTACCTCGGGAAAACTAATAAATTTTTTAATATCGATTTTCTCAATGACTTTTCCGCGTATTATTGCTATTTTGTTCACACATGTGTATAATCAAAATGATTATAAAAAAAATATTACAAAGAATCATTTGTATGACAAGTACCCCACAGGGGCCCCTCAATAGATACGACACCAAACGCCCAAGCCCCCTTAAGCGGAGCAACGCGAGATTTTGAGCAAGAAAGATTAGTAGTAATTTCTCCTAATGAATCAATTGAAAGGACGCCCCATAGCCTATGTCACTAACATCACGGAATCCGTATAATTCAATGCGCACAGGATTGTTGAGACTTAATTGTCTGTCAATTGTTAAATTTTGAGAGCGAATTGGTAAAAAAAATTAGTCCACGAAGTATGAATGTCGTGTGGAATTGATTCATTCCCAACAACTTGAGCCCACCAACACCTTTGAATGATTGACTTAGCCAAAAAAATTACTAGCCCCAATAGACCAAGAGGATTGAAAATCTTTGCAATTCCTAATAGTATATACCGTTTGGTTATTTTGGTAGCAGAATCTAAAGGTTTCATGGAATATACGAACACGTCACGTTTGGAATTCCAAGCAACTTCTTAAGTTTTAGCCACAATTGTCTCAGATTTTTCTTCATTTGTATTAAATGTTTTTTTGTCAGTATTATCCAATACATGCTCGTGATTAGAGGCTCATTTACGTATATCGAAACCGCCTAACGACAAAATTGTTATTACTTGTTCACATGTTCGTTGGATTTATAATAATGAATTGTTATCAGTTATTAAGTCATGCACATAGAAATGCTGTTTCAAAACATCGCAAACTAAGGGGTATTTATTACCTTTATCGTCGGCAAACTGTTGTATGGTTCTAATGGCAAAAAACGCGGCAGATGAAATGCCAAACGTGACCGTATTTAGTTCAAAGGGTTTCATCTCATTTTCATCATTGTACCAAAAAATACGCTGAAATTTACGGTCACGCGGGTCAACGAGAACCTGTCCATACATTTGAGCAATGTGAGCTGTCATAACATAAGTGTACTAACAAAACCTTAAACAAAGATGGTCAAAAAGCTTATCAAGTATCGTGGGACCAACCACTAAAACGTTGTTTAATGAAATTTTTTAATCTGATTTTGACGAAGCATTAAAAACGATGCGTAATTTAATTTGTAGTGCTAGAAAGCTTGATTACCGGATAATGCGGCATGACACAATCGATCTCCTTTTTGTTAAACAACGGTAGTATTTGTTCCAAAATCTCATACTCCTTAACCACGCGCCTGTATTCTGTCTCAAGTGCAGGGTCGTTCCTCAAACGGCATTCAGGAGAATAAAATTGGCGTAGAGCTGAAGTTCTTGAATCTCCTAGTTCTATATTTTTAACTCGGAATGATAAATGTACAATGTAACGTCCAGTTGAGTTACGTGTTGTATTATGAAGGTAATGTGTTTCACATGAGGACTGTTCTGCTTTGTAAAAATTTTTTTTTCTATGTTATTTCTTTGATTTCCCAAAAATTTTGGATTCAGTTGGTTAATTCCATCAGTTGATTTGATTTGTTTATTTCGTGATTGATTTGAGTGTAATAACCCGATACAGATCTTTCGACGTTATAATAGTTAAGTCCACCCGCGATAACCTAACTAAGAAACGTTTTCTGTGCAAATAAATTACAAGGTTCTGGTGTTAATTTTATTTGACCAATGGATAGCAAAGAAAGAGTAGTTCCCAAGCCGATTAAAACATCTATTTTTCATGGTAAATCAAAATTAGGATCAGCAAGAGGGAGGCCCAACAGTGTTTGGAATGTATTTCGAGGAAATGTTTCAATGGGAACAATATTGTTAAAACCATTATAAATTGATTTAATTTTGACCATAACGGATCAATTTGCTTCAGTATTATAACCGTCAATAGTTTTAATTATTACCGAACATTTTTTAGTGCGCAATTGAGGATTCTTTACCGCACGCTCAGTGATTAAATGCAGTTGTTATAACCCGAGTTGATACAGACGAATCATATTATGAGTAAAAACACAATTTATCGGTAAAATTCATACAAGACGTATTGTGTACATGCAGCAAGCTCATATGACAAGTGGATCTTATACGTTACTTATGTGCGTGTGTATGTATTCGCTTTAAGGTAAGTGTTTCATAATATGCTAACATGTAATACGGTCAGCCTCATTGTAAAAATGCATGTGTGTATTGAAATTGTACGTTACATGTATGAATGCATACATCGTATTGTATGTCTGATTGAATAGTTTACTTGCGCATTGATTGTCCATTTCTAATAATGTATACCAATTAACACATTATTTCATTATACACAAAATTGATTGTAAAATCCCCAAAAGGATTGATTGCAAAATTTGGTAACTTATTTGTCACACTTAAACTTTTACTTGGCGTTCTTTTATTGCTTGCATTATCATTGATCCCAAAATCTCAATCGCACCTGTCAGAAAAATGCGATTGGTATTGTTGTATTGTTATTTCCTAATACATGAAATCGTGACATGTAACATCATGGTGCAAGCCTACTGTTTTGTTGTTAAAGCAGTCTACAAGAACATCGCTCATTGGTTGACCTAATTCAACCAAAGGCCTCTTTTACTCGCTCAGACGCTATGAAAACGCACTATCAAGAACAAAAAACGGCTCTTTTTACGTCTGTCACCTGTTCTCTAAAGTTTTTGTCTACTCTTGACTCCCACGACTCGCGAGTGCCTTATACACGTAAAGCATGACGTGTTGGCTGAGGCAACTCGGGCGCATTTCGAGGACATCAATAGTATCGGACTACACTAAGGAGCGAGGTACAACGAAGGAGGCTGAAAGTGGCTCCGGCGATAGCAGAGAAAGCAGAACCCGCAACATTTTACTGGCCACGAACTCATTCGACTAGTTTAAGGAACCTCTGTAAATTACTGCACGAAGCATTGGGGAACTCCAAAGCAGCAGTAACAACTACCAGTGATAGATATAAGTTATTTATCAGTTATATAATTAGCACTGAACCTTGTTAAAGTGACCCGAGTAAATTGTATTTGAAAGAATAAATTATATTAAATTGCTCTTATAAAAGAATTCATCATTCATATCATTTAACTAAAAATTTTACCCAACTACAAAGAACAAATAAAGCTTACGAGCTGAACCCTAAGATACCCACGAATGACACTAAAATAAAACAATTAAGACCGTAAATAAGTCTGGTCATAAAACAGTCAAGCAGGTGTCGAGTAAAGCCCAGGCACGCGTATGTTGACTGATACTGTTTGCTATTTCAACTATGGCACTTATCATAAGGTGTGATATAATAGCACCCGAATTTAATGTCAACACTATACTTGACCATCATGCGACAATTTTAAATCATTCGTATGCTTTTTTAGCTCGCTGATCGGAGAATAAGATGAAAAATTAGACGAGGGCTTGTTGTCACTATATAATAATCTATGATGAAATTTAGTGCAGCGTTTGCAATGACCCGAATCACAAGTTCCAGAGTGCATGCGTAAAAAATTTCGAAAGACACCTTTTTGTTTGAAGAAAGCCCAATGGTGATTTATTTTTAATTTTTTAAAAGTCTGACATTTGTAATTCGAATGGTCAGCACCGCTATAAGCGCAAACATTTTTTTCGCTCGTAACACGCGAGCGACGAACCCATTTTTTCAGAATTTTGGTTAACTGTTGATTTGTTTCGGAAATTCTTTTTACGTCCATATCACTCCTTTAGTTAGAATTTTGTTCGTTCATACACAAATGAAAAGCTGATTCACGTATGAATTGATATAGATTTTTCAACTCAGGTAACTCGTCAAATGTCAAAGACTCCCCCCAATTTATTTCTAATTTGATTTGGTGACGCGTTTTAAAGCAATCGCACTACTATGCGTTCATCAGGCATTACTTTAAGCAAACTTAACATGGCTAAATGTTGCTGAGCAGTGACGATGAGACTGTTTCAATTAGCTGGGCTTAGCTTGATAATTGAGGTCATGTGTAGTAGCGCGTACAAATGCTTGTTAGCCAAAATATGTTGTCTCTCGTAGCTATCAGTCAAGAATTTCCATGCATGTTTATATTTTTCGGCACTGAGATCATGAATTGCGAGTTTCCCCAAAGCTTCTCTCTCCAAGGCACCCTTTAAAATGTGAACTTTGCCACGTATGTGAATTTTCCGTCAAAATTCGGAATTGATGCTGCTGGCAATTTTGGGAGCTTAGGTCGATCTGAAAAAATCGAATTCGAGAAATTATTTAACACCGTGTCATTTAATCGTGTTGGGCGCAAGCTGTCCAACTTTCTTACCAAGATATAAAAACGTTGTCATAATCCCAGCATTTCAGTTAATTGTTTGTGTTCAGAATTCAGAATAACGTAATTATGAAGAGTTCGTTGGAAAGCGCTTCATAATTACGGAAACGTTTTAAGTTAAACATTTTACGTCTATTTCTGACACTTCTCAAAACAAAAATTTTCTTTTTAAAAACATATTTGTTTAGAATCCATACAGTTTATTAGATCAAGTAAAAAGCTGTAAAAAGTTTAAAAAATATAATAATGCTAAATAGTACCGTTCATGCCGTAAAATAATCATTAATTTGCAGTTTTTCCCGTATGATCTATGATTAGGGCTATTTTTTAAAGCTGTAAAGATTTAAAATTCACTAAAAATATATAAATATGAAAAAAAAATTTCTCCTATCTCACAACTTTATTACCACAGCATCAAAATCCTGGGGCTTAATCTCTACATTTTTTATGCAGCAATACAAATACATATTCTACCTATTTAAAAATCTGAAAGATTCAAGACATAACTATGAGGGTTATAGTGAAAAACTGATCTCTCACTTAATAAATTCTTTATTTATCGATTTAGATGCTGCTTTAATCTTAATAAATGTTCAGCGTCATTTCCTTGACGCCAAAAATTGTACTGATTAGATGCATTTAAAGTTTTTCTTCCACTTTGACTTCTTGCGACTTTTGGCATAGTTAAGACTTCTGTGAGCCCTAAAGCCTATTTTTTCAACTTAATAGGATTGTAATATATTTTTTGGCAAGGTAGTTCGACATCCGATGACCCTGAAAAGGACCAGTGAGATTCTTAAGTAAACTCTTTCTTAACTGAAGGTTCCAGCAAATGTAATTGCCTGTATACCTCAAGGTGATCTTCTCTGGCCTGTTATTGTAGCACCACACTGATCGGGAGGAAAATTACGTTTGAATCTTTAGAACTGGTTGTAGAGCTCTTTCCCAACATCTCCTGGTATAACGTCGAAGACGTTGGTATCTCGGTTGGCACTCGGTTATTTTGGCGATTCGGGGTAAAAACCGATTTATATCGCTTACCCATGACAGAAGAATGTCACTAGTAGCCGGGATGCCCAGCTAAACACTAACAACTCTGTGCTTGGTTTACGGCCGATGGACGACTAGGACAATCGACATCTCAATGGGGCATGTTATAACCACTCTTCACTATCTTTGATTTCGGGTGGCTTTAATTTTACCTCAACGCCACCTAGCGGATCCTACTGAATTAGAGCGCAAAACTTGCTTATTTTAATAGAACTTTGAGCTTGTTTATCGCTATTGTTATTTACTTTTTCAAGACAAAAAACTATGCATAAACCATCTCAGAATTATCAAGAATCCGTACACAAAATTTCGCAAAATGCAAAAAATCTCGTTTTCAAAAATGAATATTCAAAAATTAATATCTCTCTTGGCATGAACATTAAGGGCTGAAATTCAGCAGAGATGTAGCTTTAGTAGTCTTCAATAATTACACCAAATTTCAGCAAGATCAGATCGATAGTTTTTGTAAACCGCAGCTAAATGCATAAAAAAGTACTTTGACAAAACGGCCTATAAAAAGTTTTTTACAACGTTCGATACAATTTTTTTGCAGGATCATATTTTTTTAATACTTACTCTACAACGTACCGAAGTATCAAATTTTTAACAGTGTAGAAGTTGGTTATTCGTTCTCGAGATATCGTTATTTTTGAGAGCGCTTGCAGTTTCAACGTACTCGGTCGATAACACCGGAGTCGAGCTTCAGAGAGTGAACGTGATTTATGCATCGGCGGCTACGGCGGCTTATTGCCCCTCACGGACCGTACCGCCATGCGCAAAAAATACCCATTAGGTTTATCATTTTTTGAGCAACTTTCACATAGCAAAAAAATTTGATGCTTTGGTAAGTTGTAGAGTAAGTATTAAAAAATATGATTCTGCAATAAAATTGTATCTAACGTTGTAAACAACTTTTTTTAGCCCGTTTTGCCAGCGTACCTTTTTTTGCATTTAGCTGCGGTTTGCAAAAACTATAGATTCGATCTTGATGAAATTTCAGTTCTTAATGTTTATGCCAAAGAGAGTTATTAATTATTGGATATTAGCTCAAAACACGAGGTTTTTTGCCTTTTGCGGGGAAACCACTGGACCAATTGGGATCGACCAGAGCTTATTTTGTTCGCCTTTTTGCCACGCATACTTCTACATTTTTTTTTTATTTAAATATTAAGGGTTGATGTTCGTTTCCGACGCTAAAAATCGTGTTTTACCATTTTTGCCATTTTTTTCTAAGCCTTAGCAGAAAATATTTTTTGTTCGATTTTACTACAATCGATTGACATTGTTTAATTCTCTACGACATTTTTTTCGAAATAGTCTGAATTTCCATTGCCGAAAACTTGATTCTCACGGTAAGGACAACTTTCGGCCTAGTACCCTGAATTTTGTCTTTCCATCCATATACTTAATACCTTTTTTTTTCCTTCAAAGATCATACAAACCATTATTTTGTGATTAAAAGAATCACCTCCGAATCAACGAGAATACAACAGTGGGAGCAACTAATCCTCGTGAAAAGGCATCACCGTTATGAGCACAAGATAAGTGCACCTGTCGTGAGTATCCGAAAACCTTTCCGGAATAGTTCGCGTAAAAGCACTATTATTGATGATACCAAGGACGTTTCTATCGTATCCTTACTACTCATCTCCAGGAGAGGTATAAAATACACAAATCATTCATACATACTGCCCGTGCTTCGTGTCTGATAGGAGTCGGGATAGTGTTTTACTTCTTAAATTCCATAATATCATAAAATATTGTAAATCCATAATTCTCAAATTAGTACATATTGAATATGAATTTCCTATATGCTACATACACACATATACATCGATCCATATTTCGGTAGTGTAGTAAACAAGGCCAAGGCTGTTTGAATTCTAAGAAGTTCATGTGCAAGGAAGGCTGTTGAACCGAGTCAATACATCAAGAAATAAACACTCAAGGTGCGCAAAGACCTCAAGCAAGCTATTGGCGTCGAACCTACCGTGTGTGACGTCATCAGTAATGACGTCACTACCGACTCGTTGTAGGGAAAATACGTTAGCAGCATAGGGGCGGAGTAAGGTTTTATTTATTGTTTTAAAAATAAAGCTCCAAATTGAGGTGAAAAGTATAAAAATTTTTAGACTGATTTGTATTTATACTGAAAAAAAATTTTCAAAGCTCAAGAATTGTTGTAAGTGTCATTACTGCCTGAAATGCTTACTACCTATAACCTATCCCGACTGTTTGTTGAAGTCAAGAATTTAGGTGATTTTCCGTTTGTTATTGGATATTATGTAAGTATTTGAACTTTGTACAAGCTAGTATGTAAAACTATAATCCCTTCATAATAAAAAAAAAATACTTGTAATTAAATGCAGATGTTGAAATATGGAAAGTTCTTCGAAGAAAGTGAAAAGTAAAGTTTGTTGTTGTGTCTCTGGTTGTAAAAGTACAATGGAAGACTCAACAATTTCATTTCATGTGATGCCAAAAGAAAATGCGAGTTACGTAACTGTAACAAATATGTTTGGTCAAGAAGAAAAAGTAGAAAGGTCAAGCCTTTGGAAGAAAATCTGAAGAAGATTTTATACTGCCATCTAACAATATTTCTCCTCTGATTTCATGTGGTTTTCCATTTATATCAGTCGTTTGAAGGCAATAAGCTGTAATGCGAATGACATTTCCCATCTCTGACATTTTCCCGCACTTTAAAATATGATTAGCGTTCAGCAACTTTTCTCCTTCAACATAATTCCGACTGGAAATGGTGCACTTTCCAAATTGACAAATTGCAGACATAGGCAGATGCATTGATAATTGATGGACTTTGCACGTTACTGGAAATACAAACAAATATTGGGAGAGGTTATGAGGGACTTTTACATAGATATTACTCTTGTCACTATAATTATTAAACTTTCAAAATTTTACGTTAAGGGATTTTCATCACTTTACAAATCACAATAAAAATCACATTGATTCTTACCTTTGTTGTCGAGAAAATAAATAAAACCTTACTCCACCCCTATGCTGCTAACGTATTTTCCCTACGAGTCGGTAGTGACGTCATTACTAATGACGTCACACACGGTAGGTTCGACGTATACTGTATTTCTGTACAAGGTAAAGTAAAACAATATATATATATATCAAAATGAAAGTTATAACTCACTATAAAAATAATTTTCTGGCTAAAGAAGACTTATAAAGTTGTATCAAGCAGTCGTACTGTGAAGAATTTTTATGTACTTAAAATTTATAAAATATATTAGAATTAAAATGCAGTTCGTGCGTAATGTTATTTTGTCCATCGTTGGCTTACTATAGCAGTTGCAACCTAATGATATTTTTTACATGTCACACGGTTAATCCACATATTTTAATAGAAAAATAAAGAGATTTTTAGAGTTCTCAAGTAATAAATCATTATTTCACCTTTTTTAAGAAACTTTTAGATTATTAACATGTCAGTTATGATACTTCTGATTAGGACCTACAAATATATATGTATAATAAGATACATAAATACATATCTTAACTAATAAATTACAATTAAATTTATGCCATGTTTCATAATACAACAAATGAAACTTTTGTTCGAAATATTGTCACTCAATGAGCAATCAATTTTCGTAATTTACATTAAAAGTATCTCGATCAATACTCAACCTGGTCCACTATTGAATCTTGAATACTACATATATCTCATTTTGTTCCGAAATGTCACTCAATAACTAATTTTGATGAATGACATAAAGAGTATCTTGATGCATATTTCACTTTTTCTACCGTAGAATCGCGCCACCTTGATCATTTCATACATATATACACATACAAATACTGTGTGATTATTTTCCTACCTCTTCTATCAAATATTTTTACTCAACAACCAACAAACTTCTTTTTGTAGATTGAATTAAAAGTAACGTATTCAACATAAAACTCAACTTATTATTCATTTTTCATACTTAAAAATTATTTTGAACATAGTTTATCATTCAGTTTTAAATATAATGAATAAGAGAGTTAGTACTAAAATTAAGAAAATTGCGTTTTTCTAATTTTTTTAGAGACTTTGTTAATGTATATTCGTCCAAAAATACATGTATGTATAGCTTTTATTAGAAACTAAGCAAAGTAATTTAGAATGCTTTAAATTCTTATGATGAGGTAAGCTTTATTTTTGAGAAAGTTTCATAATAGGGGTATAAATAATTCAACAACAGGTGCAAGGGTCTATGCAGGTCATCAATTTTATCTTAAAAAACAATTGTTTTTATTAAAACGCTGATTTTAAAATTAGAATATTAGTGGTTCAATCATATTACACCAATGCGAGTCTAAATTTGTCCCATTTACGTTCTTCACTGAATAAAAAAAAATATAAAAAGCATGACAATTATGGTCTTAATATTTGCAAAAAACCGTTCTGTAAATTGTTTTTTTTCATGGATTTAAAACCATTTAACATTGTTAAATTTAAATGTTTCCAGTAAAAACAGGTAAATTGTAGTTTTTACTTTGAAAACATACGTGAGCAATCAACAACTGACGTTATCAATAGTACGGTGTACAGAATTTATTTATTGGATTTCCAGAATAGATGATTTAAAACACTTCGTTTGAGTGAATCATTAGAATACTTAAGTAGGTAGTTCCCAAATCAAAGTAAGGGGTATGTGCTACCACGTAACTAAGCACATTGAGAGAAACCGGAATATATGAGAAAAATTTATGACAGTTATCGTGTGAATGGGTGCTCCTGTAAGTGTAAAGAGAAGAAATAAAAAATACCACTATGCTCGGTGAAAATGTTAGAGCCCATATTGCGAGTATCCTTGGGGTTTCGAAGCTGCTTTCGCGTTTGTCTGCCAACAGTTCCAGAGGAAATAGTACGATCCTTGGCTTGTTGAGCACCCATAGTTCATCTCGGTATCTAACACTGTATGCTGCACGGCACTAATGTTGTCACAAGACCCACATCTTGTCAGCCGTCAATAGCCTAATAAGCCGATGATTGTACGTTTCTCGTAGTTCTCTTAGCATACTTCACATTACACAACATTCACAGCAACAACAAGGATAACTAAGGCAGCAAAAAAAGAATTAAACAAAGCAGTGCACATAAGTAAAACTGGCTAGTATATCTATATATATGCAAACATAGAAACGTATAGATATACAAACCAGCGTCATTGCTGTCTTCGTCTTTTTTTTTTTTTTTGCTATCACGGGCCTTACTTATTATAGAAAATACTTGGCGTTGGCATTGTTTGGTTCGAAATCTCATCCTTTAATGACTGTTTAGTCTCATGCAGTTATTTCTAATTAATTTAGTCCTCGAAGAAAAATTGCGAATGTCAGATAATATGCCGAGTACAACAGGCAGGTGCAACTGTGAATGGGCGATTCCTCAAAAAAGATCGAGTCGACGAAGTCGAATCCCAAATGGTATCGATTCTAAGAATCGAGTATCTCGTCAAGAGAATCGTGAAACGGGTCAGAAACTCAGAAGTCAGAAGTCAGAACTTGAGAACTGCCAGAAGCATAGAAGTATAAGAAGAGAGCACGCAAGTGTCGCAACTGAGCGATTTGCGCGTGATCAGCTATATACTAAGAGAAAGAAGACTGCATGAGGGGAGTTCTATCTCTCTCTGACCGTCTGATCTACGTTGCGTGATCGGAACTATCAAGAGCAGTGCTCCCAAAAGTGGCAACCAAAGTAGCGCAAAATTCCGATGAGCTATATGGAGCAAAACGCAAGAACCCACATAACTCAACAGCATTATCTAACATAATAAATAAATAAACCCCAAGCTATGAAAACCAAAAACCCAATGCTAATTAACCCAGTAACACAAAACGCCTACTGGCCACTTTTAAATTAAATGCTTTATATGATAACAAAAGCGCCAATCACCACACAACCCGGCACGCTTACTGGCCGCTTTGTTCATTAATATGTAAAATAGAATAACGCAAGCGCTAATCACCACACAACCCGGGGCACTTACTGGCCACTTTGTTTATTAATTAAATGAATAACATAACACAAGCGCCAATCACCACACAACCCGGGGCGCTTACTGGCCGATTTGTTTATTGATTAAATAAACAAAATAACAAAAGCGTAATAAATCACCACACAACCCAGGGCAATTACTGGCCACTTTGTTAATTAATATAATAAATGAAATATCAAAAGCGCCAATCACCACACAACCCGGCACGCTTACTTGCCACTTAGTTAATTAATATACTAAAAAAAAAAAAAAAAAGTGCCAATCACCACACAACCCAGGGCGCTTACTGGCCACTTTGTTAATTAATATAATAAATGAAATGACGAAAGCGCCGATCACCACACAACCCAGGGCACTTACTGGCCACTTAGTTAATTATGTAATAAAGGAAACTACACAAGCACCGATCACCACATAACCCGGGGCGCTTACTGGCCACTTTGTTTATTAATTAAATAAATGAAATAACGAAAGCGCAAATCAACACACAACCCGGGGCGCTTACTGGCCAATTTATTTATTAAGTAAATTAAATAACACAAGCGCCAATCACCAGACAACCCAGAGCGCTTACTGGCCGCTTTTTTTTATTAATTAAATAAATAAAATAACAGGAGCGCCAATCACCAAACAGACCGGAGTGCTTACTGGCGGATTGGTTTAATATTTAAATAAATAAAATAATACGATCGGCAATCACCACACAAACCGGGGCGCTTACTGGCCAATTTGTTAATTAATTAAATAAATAGAATAACTAAAGCGCAAATCACCACACAACCTGGGGCACTGACTGGCCACTTTGTTAATTAATATAATAAATAAAATAACAAAAGCGCCGATCACCACACAATCTAGGGCACTGAATGACCACTTTGTTAATTAATATAATAAATAGAATAACAAAAGTGCCAATCACCACAAAACCAGGGGCGATTACTTGCCACCTTGTTAATTAATATACTAAATGAAATAACAAGAGCGCAAATCAAAACACAACCCATGGCGCTTACTGGCCGAGTTATTTATTAATTGAATAAATAAAGTAAAACAAGCGCCAATCACCACACAACCCAGAGCACTTACTGGCCGCTTTTTTTTATTGATTAAATGAATAAAATAACAGAAGCGCCAATCACCACACAGACGGGGTTGCTTACTGGCGGATTGGTTTATTATTTAAATAAATAAAATAATACGATCGGCAATCACCACACAAACCAGGGCGCTTACTGGCCAATTTGTTAATTAATTAAATAAATAGAATAACTAAAGCGCAAATCACCACACAACCTGGGGCACTGACTGGCCACTTTGTTAATTGATATAATAAATAAAATAACAAAAGCGCCAATCACCACACAATCTAGGGCACTGACTGACCACTTTGTTAATTGATATAATAAATGAAATATCAAAAGCGCCAATCACCACACAACCCGGCACGCTTACTTGCCACTTAGTTAATTAATATACTAAAAAAAAAAACAGAAGTGCCAATCACCACACAACCCAGGGCGCTTACTGGCCACTTTGTTAATTAATATAATAAATGAAATGACGAAAGCTCCGATCACAACACAACCCAGGGCACTTACTGGCCACTTTGTTAATTAATGTAATAAATGAAACAACACAAGCACCGATCACCACATAACCCGGGGCGCTTACTGGCCACTTTGTTTATTAATTAAATAAATAAAAAAACAAAAGCGCAAATCAACACACAACCCGGGGCGTTCACTGGCCAATTTATTTATTAAGTAAATTAAATAACACAAGCGCCAATCACCAGACAACCCAGAGCGCTTACTGGCCGCTTTGTTTATTAATTGAATAAATAAAATAACACAAGCGCCAATCACCACACAACCCAGAGCACTTACTGGCCGCTTTTTTTTATTAATTAAATAAATAAAATAACAGGAGCGCCAATCACCACACAGACCGGAGTGCTTACTGGCGGATTGGTTTATTATTTAAATAAATAAAATAATACGATCAGCAATCACCACAGAAACCAGGGCGCTTACTGGCCAAATTGTTAATTAATTAAATAAATAGAATAACTAAAGCGCAAATCACCACACAACCTGAGGCAATGACTGGCCACTTTGTTAATTAAAATAATAAATAAAATAACAAAAGCGCCAACCACCACACAATCTAGGGCACTGACTGACCACTTTGTTAATTAATATAATAAATAGAATAACAAAAGCGCCAATCACCACAAAACTAGAGGCGATTACTTGCCACTTTGTTAATTAATATACTAAATAGAATAACAAGAGCGCAAATCAAAACACAACCCATGGCGCTTACTGGCCGATTTATTTATTAATTAAATAAATAAAACAACACAAGCGGGGATCACCACACATTCCGGGGCGCTTACTGGCCGATTTTTTTATTAATAAAATAAATAAAACAACACAAGCACCAATCACCACACAACCCGTGGTGCTAACTGACTGCTTTGTTTATTAATGAAATAATTCAGATAACACAAGCACCAATAACTACACAACCCAGGGCGCTTACTGGCATCTTTGTTAATTAATGTAATAAATAAAAAAACAGGATCGCCCATCACCACACAACCCAGGGCGCTTACTAGCAAATTTGTTAGTTAATATAATAAATAAAACAACTAAAGTGCAAATCACCACACAACCCGGGTCGCTAACTTGCCATTTTGTTAATTAATATACTACATAAAATAACACAAGCGCCAATCACCACACAACCCGAGAAGCTTACTAGCAACTTTGTTAATTAATATAATAACTAAAATAACAGAAGTGCAAATCGAGACACAACCCAGGGCACTTACTGGCCGATTTTTATATTAATCAAATAAATAAACAACACACGCACTGATCACCTCACAACCCGGGTTGCTTACTGGCATCTTTAATAATTAATATAATAAATAAAATAACAAAAGCGCCAATCACCACACAACTGGGGCAGCTAACTGGCCGATTTCTTTATTGATTAAATAAATAAAACAACACAAGCACCGATTACCACACAACCCGAATTGCTTACTGGCATTTTTGTTAATTAATATAATAAATAAAATAACAAAAGCGCCAACACCACACAACCCAGGGCGCTTACTGGCCGCTTTGTTTATTAATTAAATGAATAAAATAACACAAACGCCAATCACCACACAACTCGGGGCGCTTACTGGCCGATTTTTTTATTAATTAAATAAATAAAACAACACCAGCACTCATCACTTCACAACCCGGGGCGCTTACTAGCATCTTTTTTATTTAATGTAATAAATAAAATGACAAAAGCGCCAATCACCACACAACCCAGGGTGCTTACTGGCTGCTTCGTTTATTGATTGAATGAATAAAATAACTCAAGCACCAATAACCAAACGACACGGGTTGCTTACTTGCCACTTTATTAATTAATATACTAAATGAAACAACACAAGCACCGATCACCACATAACTCGGAGCGCTTACTGCCCAAATTTTTTATTAATTAAATAAATAAAATAACAAAAGCGCATATCAACACACAACCCATTAAGCTTACTGGCCGATTTATTTATTATTTAAGTAAACAAAATAACACAAGTGCTAATAACTACACATTATAGGGCGCTTACTGACCGCTTTAATTATTCATTTAATAAATAAAATAACTGAAGCGCCAATCCCCACACAACCCAAAGCGCTTACTTGCCGCTTTTTTTTATTAATTAAATGAATAAAGTAACAAAAGCACAAATCACCACACAACCCGGCGTGCTTAATTGCCACTTTGTTAATTAATATACTAAATAAAATAACAAAAGCGCCAATCACCACACAACCCGGGGCGCTTACTGGCCGCTTTATTTATTAACTGAATAAATAAAATAACTGAAGCGCCAATCACCACACAACCCAAAGCGCTTACTAGCCGCTTTTTTTTATTAATTAAATAAATAAAATGACAGAAGCACAAATCACCACACAATCTGGCGTGCTTACTTGCCACTTTGTTAATTAATATACTAAATAAAATAATAAAAGCACTAATCACCACACTACCTGGGTCGCTTACTTGCCACTTTGTTAATTAATATACTTAAATGAATAACAAGAGCGCAAATCAACACACAACCCATGGCGCTTACTCGCCAATTTATTTATCATTTAAGTAAATAAAATAACACAAGCGCCAATCACTACACAATCCAGGGAGCTTACTGCCCGACTTTTTTATTAATTAAATAAATAAAATAATAAAAGCGCCAATCACCACACAACCCAAAGCGCTTACTGGCCGCTTTTTTTTATTAATTAAATAAATAAAATAACAAAAGCACAAATCACCACACAACCCAGGGTGCTTACTGGCCACTTCGTTAATTATTATAATAAATAAAATAACAGAAGCACCGATCACCAAACAGCTCGGGGCGCTAACTGCCCGCTTTGTTTATTGATTAAATAAACAAAATAACTAAAGCAAAAATCACCACACAACCCAGAGCGCTTACTGGCCGCTTTGTTTATTATTTAAATAAATAAATTAACACAAGCGCCAATCACCACAAAACCCGGGGCCCTTACTAGCCACTTTGTTGATTAATATAATAAACAAAATAACAAAAGCGCCAATCATCACCAGGGCGCTCACTAGCCAATTTTTTTATTAATTAAATAAATAAAACAACACAAGCACCGATCACCACACACTTTGTTGATTAATATACTAAATAGAATAACAAAAGCGCCAATTACCAAACAACCCGGAGCGCTTACTGCCCGATTTTTTTTTAAATTAAATCAATAAAACAACACAAGCACCGATCACCACACAGCCCGGGGCGCTTACTGGCCGTTTTGTAAATTAATATAATAAATAAAATAATGAAAGCGCTAATCACCACAAAACCTAGGTCACTTACTTGTCTTTTTGTTAATTAATGTAATAAATGAAACAACACAAGCACAGATCACCACATAACCCGGGGCGCTTACTGGCCACTTTGTTTATTAATTAAATAAATAAAATAACAAAAGCGCAAATCAACACACAATTCAGGGCGCTTACTGGCCAATTTACTTATTGAGTAAATTAAATAACACAAGAGCAAATCACCAGACAACCCAGAGCGCTTTCTGGCCGCTTTGTTTATTAATTAAATAAATAAAGTAACACAAGCGCAAATCACCACTCAACCCAGATTACTTACTTGCCGCTTTTTTAAATTAATTGAATGAAAAAAATAACAGCAGCGCCAATCACCACACAGACCGGGGTGCTTACTGGCGGATTGCTTTATCAATTAAATAAATAAAAAAACACGATCGGCAATCACCACAGAAACCGGGGCGCTTACTGGCCATTTTGTTAATTAATATAATAAATAGAATAACAAAAGCGCCAATCACCATAGAACCCAATCGCTTACTTGCCACTTTGTTAATTAATATACTTAATAGAATCACAAGAGCGCAAATTAACACACAACCCATGGCGCTCACTCTCCGAGTTATTTATTATTTACGTAAGTAAAATAACACAAGCGCCAATCACTACACAATCCAGGGCGCTTACTGCTCAATTTTTTTATTAATTAAATGAATAAAACAACACAAGCACCAATCACCACACAACCCGGGGCGCTTACTGGCCGCTTTGTTTATTAAATAATTAAATAAAATAACAAAAGCGCAAATCACCACACAACCTGGGGTTCTTACTGGCCACTTTGTTAATTAGTATAATAGATAAAATATCAAAAGCGCCAACGACCACACAACCCAGGGCGCTTACTTGCCACTTCGTTAATTATTAAACTAAAAAAAAAAAAAGCGCCAATTATCAAACAACCCGGGTCGCTTCCTTGCCACTTTGTTAATTAATGTACTAAATAAAACAACACAAGCACGGATCACCACATAACTCGTAGCGCTTACTGGCCGCTTTGTTTATTAATTAAATAAATAAAACAACACAAGCACGGATCACCACACAACCTAGAGCGCTTACTGGCCGCTTTGTATAATAATTAAATAAATAAAATATCAAAATCACAAATCACCACACTACCCAGGGCGCTTACTGGCCACTTTGTTAATTAATATAAAAAATGAAATGACGAAAGCGCCGATTACCACATAACGCAGGGCACTTACTGGGCACTTTGTTAATTAATATAATAAATAAAATAACAAAAGCGCCAATCACCACACAACCCAGAGCAATTACTGGCCGCTTTCTTTATTATTTAAATAAATATATTAAAACAAGCGCCAATCACCACACAACCCGGGGCACTTACTGGCCACTTTGTTGATTTATATAATAAACATAATAACAAAAGCGCCAATCATCACCAGCGCGCTCACTAGCCGATTTTTTTTTTAATCAAATAAATAAAACAACACAAGCACCGATCACCACACACTTTGTTAATTAATATACTAAATAGAATAACAAAAGCGCCAATAACAAAACAACCCGGAGCGCTTACTGCCCGATTTTTTTATTAATTAAGTCAATAAAACAACACAAGTACCGATCACCAGACAACCTGGGGCGCTTACTGGCCGCTTTGTAAATTAATATAATAAATAAAATAATAAAAGCGCCAAACACCACACAACCTGGGTCGCTTACTTGCCACTTTTTCAATTAATATACTAAATAGAATAACAAGAGCGCAAGTCAACACACAACCCATGGCGCTTACTGGCCGATTTATTTATTAATTAAATGAATAAAATAACACAAGCACGGATCACCACACCATTCGGGGCGCTTACTGGCCACTTTGTTTATTAAATAATAAAATAAAATAACAAAAGCGCAAATCACCACACAACCCAGGGTTCTTACTGGCCACTTTGTTAATTAATATAATAAATAAAATATCAAAAGCGCCAATCACCACACGACCCGGGGTGCTTACTTGCCACTTCGTTGATTATTATACAAAAAAAAAAAAAAGCGCCAATCACCACACAACCCGGGTCGCTTACTTGCCCTTTTGTTAATTAATGTACTAAATAAAACAACACAATCACCGATCACCACATAACTCGTAGCGCTTACTGACTGCTTTGTTTATTAATTAAATAATAAAAATAACAGAAGCGCAAATCACCACACAACCCAGAGCGCTTACTGGCTGCTTTGTTTATTAATTAAATAAATAAAATAACACAAGCGCCAATCACCACACAACCCATAGAGCTTACTGGCTGCTTTTTTTTATTAATTAAACAAATAAAATAACACAAGCGCCAATCACCAGAAAACCAAGGGCGCTTACTGGCCGCTTTGTTTATTCATTAAATAAATAAAATAACACAAGCGCCAATTACCAGACAACCCAGGGCGCTTACTGGCCGCTATGTTTATTAATTAAATAAATAAAATAACACAAGCGCCAATCACCACACAACCCAGAGCGCTTACTGGCTGCTTTTTTTTATTAATTAAATAAATAAAGTAACAGAAGCGCCAATCACCACACAACCCAGGGCGCTTACTGGCCGCTTTGTTAATTAATTAAATAAATTGAATAACACAAGCGCCAATCACCACACAACCCAGAGCGCTTACTGGCTGCTTTTTTTTATTAATTAAATAAATAAAGTAACAGGAGCGCAAATCACCACACAACCTGGAGCGCTTACTGGCCGCTTTGTTTATTAATTAAATGAATAAAATAATACAAGCGCCAATCACCACACAACTCGGGGCGCTTACTGGCCGATTTTTTTATTAATTAAATAAATAAAACAACACCAGCACTCATCACTTCACAACCCAGGGCGCTTACTAGCATCTTTTTTATTTAATGTAATTAATAAAATAACAAAAGCACCAATCACCACACAACCCAGGGCGCTTACTGGCCACTTTGTTAATTATTATAATAAATAAAATAACAGAAGCACCGATCACCACACAGCTCGGGGCGCTAACTGCCCGCTTTGTTTATTGATTAAATAAATAATATAACTTAAGCAAAAATCACCACGCAACCCAGAGCGCTTACTGGCTGCTTATTTTATTAATTTAAAAAATAAAACAACACAAGCATTGATCACCACACACTTTGTTAATTAATATACTAAATAGAATAACAAGAGCGCAAGTCAACACACAACCCATGGCGCTTACTGGCCGATTTATTTATTATTTAAGTGAATAAAATAACACAAGCGCCAATCACTACACAATCCAGGGCGCTTACTGCCCGATTTTTTTTTTTAATAAATGGATAAAATAACACAAGCAGCGATCACCACACCATTCGGGGCGCTTACTGGCCACTTTGTTTATTAAAAAATAAAATAAAATAACAAAAGCGCAAAATACCACACAACCTAGGGTTCTTACTGGCCACTTTGTTAATTAATATAATAGATAAAATAACAGAAGCGCCAATCACCACACAACCCAAAGCGCTTACTGGCCGCTTTTTTTTATTAATTAAATAAATAAAATAACAAAAGCACAAATCGCCACACAACCCGGCGCGCTTACTTGCCACTTTGTTAATTAATATACTAAATAAAATAACAAAAGCGCCAATCACCACACAACCCGGGGCGCTTACTGGCCGCTTTATTTATTAATTGAATAAATAAAATAACTGAAGCGCCAATCACCACACAACCCAAAGCGCTTACTGGCCGCTTTTTTTTATTAATTAAATAAATAAAATGACAGAAGCACAAATCACCACACAATCTGGCGTGCTTACTTGCCACTTTGTTAATTAATATACTAAATAAAATAATAAAAGCACTAATCACCACACTACCTGGGTCGATTACTCGCCACTTTGTTAATTAATATACTTAATAGAATAACAAGAGCGCAAATCAACACACAACCCATGGCGCTTACTCGCCAATTTATTTATCATTTAAGTAAATAAAATAACACAAGCGCCAATCACTACACAATCCAGGGAGCTTACTGCCCGACTTTTTTATTAATTAAATGAATAAAACAACACAAGCACCGATCACCACACAATTTATGGCGCTTACTGGCCAATTTATTTATCATTTAAGTAAATAAAATAACACAAGCGCCAATCACCACACAACCCAGAGCGCTTACTGGCTGCTTTTTTTTATTAATTAAATAAATAAAGTAACAGGAGCGCAAATCACCACACAACCTGGCGCGCTTACTGGCCGCTTTAATTATTAATTAAATGAATAAAATAACCCAAGCGCCAATCACCACACAACTCGGGGCGCTTACTGGCCGATTTTTTTATTAATTAAATAAATAAAACAACACCAGCACTCATCACTTCACAACCCGATGCGCTTACTAGCATTTTTTTTATTTAATGTAATAAATCAAATAACAAAAGCGCCAATCACCACACAACCCAGGGTGCTTACTGGCCACTTTGTTAATTATTATAATAAATAAAATAACAGAAGCACCGATCACCACACAGCTCGGGGCGCTAACTGCCCGCTTTGTTTATTGATTAAATAAATAAAATAACTTAAGCAAAAATCACCACGCAACCCAGAGCGCTTACTGGCCGCTTATTTTATTAATTAAATAAATAAAACAACACAAGCATTGATCACCACACATTTTGTTAATTATCATACTAAATAGAATAACAGAAGCGCCAATCACCAAACGACCCGGAGCACTTCCTGCCCGATTTTTTTTTTAATTAAATCAATAAAACAGCACAAACACCGATCACCACACAACACGGGGCGCTTACTGGCCGTTTTGTAAATTAATATAATAAATAAAATAATGAAAGCGCCAATCACCACACAACCTGGGTCGCTTACTTGCCACTTTGTTAATTAATATACTAAATAGAATAACAAGAGCGCAAGTCAACACACAACCCATGGCGCTTACTGGCCGATTTATTTATAATTTAAGTGAATAAAATAACACAAGCGCCAATCACTACACAATCCAGCGAGCTTACTGCACGACTTTTTTATTAATTAAATAAATAAAATAACAAAATCGCCAATCACCACACAACCCAAAGCGCTTACTGGCCGCTTTTTTTTATTAATTAAATAAATAAAATAACAGAAGCACAAATCACCATACAACACGGCGTGCTTACTGGCCGCTTTGTTTATTAATTTAATGAATAAAATAACACAAGCGCCAATCACCACACAACTCGGGGCGCTTACTGGCCGATTTTTTTATTAATTAAATAAATAAAACAACACCAGCACTCATCACTTCACAACCTGGGGCGCTTACTAGCATCTTTTTTATTTAATGTAATAAATAAAATAACAAAAGGGCCAATCACCACACAACCCAGGGCGCTTACTGGCCACTTCGTTAATTATTATAATAAATAAAATAACAGAAGCACCGATCACCACACAGCTCGGGGCGCTAACTGCCCGCTTTGTTTATTAATTAAATAAATAAAATAACTAAAGCAAAAATCACCACACAACCCAGAGCGCTTACTGGCCGCTTTGTTTATTATTTAAATAAATAAATTAACACAAGCGCCAATCACCACACACTTTGTTAATTAATATACTCAATAGAATAACAAAAGCGCCAATCACCAAACAACCCGGAGCGCTTACTGCCCGATTTTTTTTTTAATTAAATCAATAAAACAACACAAGCACCGATCACCACACAACCCGGGGCGCTTACTGGCCGTTTTGTAAATTAATATAATAAATAAAATAATGAAAGCGCCAATCACCACAAAACCTAGGTCACTTACTTGTCTTTTTGTTAATTAATGTAATAAATGAAACAACACAAGCACAGATCACCACATAACCCGGGGCGCTTACTGGCCACTTTGTTTATTAATTAAATAAATAAAATAACAGAAGCGCAAATCAACACACAATTCAGGGCGCTTACTGGCCAATTTACTTATTAAGTAAATTAAATAACACAAGAGCAAATCACCAGACAACCCAAAGCGCTTTCTGGCCGCTTTGTTTATTAATTAAATAAATAAAGTAACACAAGCGCAAATCACCACACAACCCAGATTACTTAAATTGCCGCTTTTTTAAATTAATTGAATGAAAAAAATAACAGCAGCGCCAATCACCACACAGACCAGGATGCTTACTGGCGGATTGGTTTATTAATTAAATAAATAAAAAAACACGATCGGCAATCACCACAGAAACCGGGGCGCTTACTGGCCAATTTGTTAATTAATATAATAAATAGAATAACAAAAGCGCCAATCACCATACAACCCGGTCGCTTACTTGCCACTTTGTTAATTAATATACTTAATAGAATCACAAGAGCGCAAATTAACACACAACCCATGGCGCTCACTGGCCGAGTTATTTATTATTTACATAAGTAAAATAACACAAGCGCCAATCACTACACAATCCAGGGCGCTTACAGCTCAATTTTTTTATTAATTAAATGAATAAAACAACACAAGCGCCAATCACCACACAACCCGGGGCACTCACTGGCCACTTTGTTGATTTATATAATAAACATAATAACAAAAGCGCCAATCATCACCAGCGCGCTCACTAGCCGATTTTTTTTTTAATCAAATAAATAAAACAACACAAGCACCGATCACCACACACTTTGTTAATTAATATACTAAATAGAATAACAAAAGCGCCAATAACAAAACAACCCGGAGCGCTTACTGCCCGATTTTTTTATTAATTAAGTCAATAAAACAACACAAGTACCGATCACCAGACAACCTGGGGCGCTTACTGGCCGCTTTGTAAATTAATATAATAAATAAAATAATAAAAGCGCCAAACACCACACAACCTGGGTCGCTTACTTGCCACTTTTTCAATTAATATACTAAATAGAATAACAAGAGCGCAAGTCAACACACAACCCATGGCGCTTACTGGCCGATTTATTTATTAATTAAATGAATAAAATAACACAAGCACGGATCACCACACCATTCGGGGCGCTTACTGGCCACTTTGTTTATTAAATAATAAAATAAAATAACAAAAGCGCAAATCACCACACAACCCAGGGTTCTTACTGGCCACTTTGTTAATTAATATAATAAATAAAATATCAAAAGCGCCAATCACCACACGACCCGGGGTGCTTACTTGCCACTTCGTTGATTATTATACAAAAAAAAAAAAAAGCGCCAATCACCACACAACCCGGGTCGCTTACTTGCCCTTTTGTTAATTAATGTACTAAATAAAACAACACAATCACCGATCACCACATAACTCGTAGCGCTTACTGACTGCTTTGTTTATTAATTAAATAATAAAAATAACAGAAGCGCAAATCACCACACAACCCAGAGCGCTTACTGGCTGCTTTGTTTATTAATTAAATAAATAAAATAACACAAGCGCCAATCACCACACAACCCATAGAGCTTACTGGCTGCTTTTTTTTATTAATTAAACAAATAAAATAACACAAGCGCCAATCACCAGACAACCAAGGGCGCTTACTGGCCGCTTTGTTTATTCATTAAATAAATAAAATAACACAAGCGCCAATTACCAGACAACCCAGGGCGCTTACTGGCCGCTATGTTTATTAATTAAATAAATAAAATAACACAAGCGCCAATCACCACACAACCCAGAGCGCTTACTGGCTGCTTTTTTTTATTAATTAAATAAATAAAGTAACAGAAGCGCCAATCACCACACAACCCAGGGCGCTTACTGGCCGCTTTGTTAATTAATTAAATAAATTGAATAACACAAGCGCCAATCACCACACAACCCAGAGCGCTTACTGGCTGCTTTTTTTTATTAATTAAATAAATAAAGTAACAGGAGCGCAAATCACCACACAACCTGGAGCGCTTACTGGCCGCTTTGTTTATTAATTAAATGAATAAAATAATACAAGCGCCAATCACCACACAACTCGGGGCGCTTACTGGCCGATTTTTTTATTAATTAAATAAATAAAACAACACCAGCACTCATCACTTCACAACCCAGGGCGCTTACTAGCATCTTTTTTATTTAATGTAATTAATAAAATAACAAAAGCACCAATCACCACACAACCCAGGGCGCTTACTGGCCACTTTGTTAATTATTATAATAAATAAAATAACAGAAGCACCGATCACCACACAGCTCGGGGCGCTAACTGCCCGCTTTGTTTATTGATTAAATAAATAATATAACTTAAGCAAAAATCACCACGCAACCCAGAGCGCTTACTGGCTGCTTATTTTATTAATTTAAAAAATAAAACAACACAAGCATTGATCACCACACACTTTGTTAATTAATATACTAAATAGAATAACAAGAGCGCAAGTCAACACACAACCCATGGCGCTTACTGGCCGATTTATTTATTATTTAAGTGAATAAAATAACACAAGCGCCAATCACTACACAATCCAGGGCGCTTACTGCCCGATTTTTTTTTTTAATAAATGGATAAAATAACACAAGCAGCGATCACCACACCATTCGGGGCGCTTACTGGCCACTTTGTTTATTAAAAAATAAAATAAAATAACAAAAGCGCAAAATACCACACAACCTAGGGTTCTTACTGGCCACTTTGTTAATTAATATAATAGATAAAATAACAGAAGCGCCAATCACCACACAACCCAAAGCGCTTACTGGCCGCTTTTTTTTATTAATTAAATAAATAAAATAACAAAAGCACAAATCGCCACACAACCCGGCGCGCTTACTTGCCACTTTGTTAATTAATATACTAAATAAAATAACAAAAGCGCCAATCACCACACAACCCGGGGCGCTTACTGGCCGCTTTATTTATTAATTGAATAAATAAAATAACTGAAGCGCCAATCACCACACAACCCAAAGCGCTTACTGGCCGCTTTTTTTTATTAATTAAATAAATAAAATGACAGAAGCACAAATCACCACACAATCTGGCGTGCTTACTTGCCACTTTGTTAATTAATATACTAAATAAAATAATAAAAGCACTAATCACCACACTACCTGGGTCGATTACTCGCCACTTTGTTAATTAATATACTTAATAGAATAACAAGAGCGCAAATCAACACACAACCCATGGCGCTTACTCGCCAATTTATTTATCATTTAAGTAAATAAAATAACACAAGCGCCAATCACTACACAATCCAGGGAGCTTACTGCCCGACTTTTTTATTAATTAAATGAATAAAACAACACAAGCACCGATCACCACACAATTTATGGCGCTTACTGGCCAATTTATTTATCATTTAAGTAAATAAAATAACACAAGCGCCAATCACCACACAACCCAGAGCGCTTACTGGCTGCTTTTTTTTATTAATTAAATAAATAAAGTAACAGGAGCGCAAATCACCACACAACCTGGCGCGCTTACTGGCCGCTTTAATTATTAATTAAATGAATAAAATAACCCAAGCGCCAATCACCACACAACTCGGGGCGCTTACTGGCCGATTTTTTTATTAATTAAATAAATAAAACAACACCAGCACTCATCACTTCACAACCCGATGCGCTTACTAGCATTTTTTTTATTTAATGTAATAAATCAAATAACAAAAGCGCCAATCACCACACAACCCAGGGTGCTTACTGGCCACTTTGTTAATTATTATAATAAATAAAATAACAGAAGCACCGATCACCACACAGCTCGGGGCGCTAACTGCCCGCTTTGTTTATTGATTAAATAAATAAAATAACTTAAGCAAAAATCACCACGCAACCCAGAGCGCTTACTGGCCGCTTATTTTATTAATTAAATAAATAAAACAACACAAGCATTGATCACCACACATTTTGTTAATTAACATACTAAATAGAATAACAGAAGCGCCAATCACCAAACGACCCGGAGCACTTCCTGCCCGATTTTTTTTTTAATTAAATCAATAAAACAGCACAAACACCGATCACCACACAACACGGGGCGCTTACTGGCCGTTTTGTAAATTAATATAATAAATAAAATAATGAAAGCGCCAATCACCACACAACCTGGGTCGCTTACTTGCCACTTTGTTAATTAATATACTAAATAGAATAACAAGAGCGCAAGTCAACACACAACCCATGGCGCTTACTGGCCGATTTATTTATAATTTAAGTGAATAAAATAACACAAGCGCCAATCACTACACAATCCAGCGAGCTTACTGCACGACTTTTTTATTAATTAAATAAATAAAATAACAAAATCGCCAATCACCACACAACCCAAAGCGCTTACTGGCCGCTTTTTTTTATTAATTAAATAAATAAAATAACAGAAGCACAAATCACCATACAACACGGCGTGCTTACTGGCCGCTTTGTTTATTAATTTAATGAATAAAATAACACAAGCGCCAATCACCACACAACTCGGGGCGCTTACTGGCCGATTTTTTTATTAATTAAATAAATAAAACAACACCAGCACTCATCACTTCACAACCTGGGGCGCTTACTAGCATCTTTTTTATTTAATGTAATAAATAAAATAACAAAAGGGCCAATCACCACACAACCCAGGGCGCTTACTGGCCACTTCGTTAATTATTATAATAAATAAAATAACAGAAGCACCGATCACCACACAGCTCGGGGCGCTAACTGCCCGCTTTGTTTATTAATTAAATAAATAAAATAACTAAAGCAAAAATCACCACACAACCCAGAGCGCTTACTGGCCGCTTTGTTTATTATTTAAATAAATAAATTAACACAAGCGCCAATCACCACACACTTTGTTAATTAATATACTCAATAGAATAACAAAAGCGCCAATCACCAAACAACCCGGAGCGCTTACTGCCCGATTTTTTTTTTAATTAAATCAATAAAACAACACAAGCACCGATCACCACACAACCCGGGGCGCTTACTGGCCGTTTTGTAAATTAATATAATAAATAAAATAATGAAAGCGCCAATCACCACAAAACCTAGGTCACTTACTTGTCTTTTTGTTAATTAATGTAATAAATGAAACAACACAAGCACAGATCACCACATAACCCGGGGCGCTTACTGGCCACTTTGTTTATTAATTAAATAAATAAAATAACAGAAGCGCAAATCAACACACAATTCAGGGCGCTTACTGGCCAATTTACTTATTAAGTAAATTAAATAACACAAGAGCAAATCACCAGACAACCCAAAGCGCTTTCTGGCCGCTTTGTTTATTAATTAAATAAATAAAGTAACACAAGCGCAAATCACCACACAACCCAGATTACTTAAATTGCCGCTTTTTTAAATTAATTGAATGAAAAAAATAACAGCAGCGCCAATCACCACACAGACCAGGATGCTTACTGGCGGATTGGTTTATTAATTAAATAAATAAAAAAACACGATCGGCAATCACCACAGAAACCGGGGCGCTTACTGGCCAATTTGTTAATTAATATAATAAATAGAATAACAAAAGCGCCAATCACCATACAACCCGGTCGCTTACTTGCCACTTTGTTAATTAATATACTTAATAGAATCACAAGAGCGCAAATTAACACACAACCCATGGCGCTCACTGGCCGAGTTATTTATTATTTACATAAGTAAAATAACACAAGCGCCAATCACTACACAATCCAGGGCGCTTACAGCTCAATTTTTTTATTAATTAAATGAATAAAACAACACAAGCACCAATCACCACACAACCCGGGGCGCTTACTGGACGCTTTGTTTATTAAATAATTAAATTAAATAACAAAAGCGCAAATCACCACACAACCTGGGGTTCTTACTGGCCACTTTGTTAATTAGTATAATAGATAAAATATCAAAAGCGCCAACGACCACACAACACGGGGCGCTTACTTGCCACTTCGTTAATTATTAAACTAAAAAAAAAAAGAAAGCGCCAATTATCAAACAACCCAGGACGCTTACTTGCCACTTTGTTAATTAATCTACTAAATAAAACAACACAAGCACGCATCACCACATAACTCGTAGCGCTTACTGGCCGCTTTGTTTATTAATTAAATAAATAAAACAACACAAGCACGGATCACCACAAAACCTAGAGCGCTTACTGGCCGCTTTGTATATATATTAAATAAATAAAATAACAAAATCACAAATCACCACACTACCCGGGGCGCTTACTGGCCACTTTGTTAATTAATATAAAAAATGAAATGACGAAAGCGCCGATTACCACATAACCCAGGGCAATTACGGGGCACTTTGTTAATTAATATAATAAATAAAATAACAAAAGCGCTAATTACCACACAACCCAGAGCAATTAGTGGCCGCTTTGTTTATTATTTAAATAAATAAATTAACACAAGCGCCAATCACCACACAACCCGGGGCACTTACTGGCCACTTTGTTGATTTATATAATAAACAAAATAACAAAAGCGCCAATCATCACCAGCGCGCTCACTAGCCGATTTTTTTATTAATCAAATAAATAAAACAACACAATCATCGATCACCAGACAACCCGGGGCGCTTACTGGCAGCTTTGTAAATTAATATAATAAATTAAATAATAAAAGCGCCAATCACCACACAACCTGGGTCGCTTACTTGCCACTTTGTTAATTAATATACTAAATAGAATAACAAGAGCGCAAGTCAACACACAACCTATGGCACTTACTGGCCGATTTATTTATTATTTAAGTGAATAAAATAACACAAGCGCCAATCACTACACAATCCAGGGCGCTTACTGCCCGATTTTTCTATTAATTAAATGAATAAAATAACACAAGCACCGATCACCACACCATTCGGGGCGCTTACTGGCCACTTTGTTTATTAAATAATGAAATAAAATAACAAAAGCGCAAATCACCACACAACCCAGGGTTCTTACTGGCCACTTTGTTAATTAATATAATAGATAAAATATCAAAAGCGCCAATCACCACACAACCCGGGGCGCTTACTTGCCACTTCGTTAATTATTATACTAAAAAAAAAAAAAAGCGCCAATCACCACACAACTCGGGGCGCTTACTGGCCGATTTTTTTATTATTTAAATAAATAAAACAACACCAGCACTCATCACTTTACAACCCGGGGCGCTTACTAGCATCTTTTTTATTTAATGTAATAAATAAAATAACAAAAGCGCCAATCACCACACAACCCAGGGCGTTTACTGGCCACTTCGTTAATTATTATACTAAAAAAAAAAAAAAGCGCCAATCACCACACAATTTGGGGCGCTTACTGGCCGATTTTTTTATTATTTAAATAAATAAAACAACACCAGCACTCATCACTTCACAACCCGGGGCGCTTACTAGCATCTTTTTTATTTAATGTAATAAATAAAATAACAAAAGCGCAAATCACCACACAACCTGGGGTTCTAACTGGCCACTTTGTTAATTAGTATAATAGATAAAATATCAAAAGCGCCAACGACCACACAACCCGGGGCGCTTACTTGCCACTTCGTTAATTATTAAACTAAAAAAAAAAAAAAAAGCGCCAATTATCAAACAACCCGGGTCGCTTACTTGCCACTTTGTTAATTTATGTACTAAATAAAACAACACAAGCACGGATCACCACATAACTCGTAGCGCTTACTGGCCGCTTTGTTTATTAATTAAATAAATAAAACAACACAAGCACGGATCACCACACAACCTAGAGCGCTTACTGGCCGCTTTGTATATTAATTAAATAAATAAAATATCAAAATCACAAATCACCACACTACCCGGGGCGCTTACTGGCCACTTTGTTAATTAATATAAAAAATGAAATGACGAAAGCGCCGATTACCACATAACCCAGGGCACTTACTGGGCACTTTGTTAATTGATATAATAAATAAAATAACAAAAGCGCCAATCACCACACAACCCACGGCGCTTACTGGCCACTTCGTTAATTATTATACTAAAAAAAAAAAAAAAGCGCCAATCACCACACAACTCGGGGCGCTTACTGGCCGATTTTTTTATTATTTAAATAAATAAAACAACACCAGCACTCATCACTTCACAACCCGGGGCGCTTACTAGCATCTTTTTTATTTAATGTAATAAATAAAATAACAAAAGCGCAAATCACCACACAACCTGGGGTTCTAACTGGCCACTTTGTTAATTAGTATAATAGATAAAATATCAAAAGCGCCAACGACCACACAACCCGGGGCGCTTACTTGCCACTTCGTTAATTATTAAACTAAAAAAAAAAAAAAAGCGCCAATTATCAAACAACCCGGGTCGCTTACTTGCCACTTTGTTAATTAATGTACTAAATAAAACAACACAAGCACGGATCACCACATAACTCGTAGCGCTTACTGGCCGCTTTGTTTATTAATTAAAGAAATAAAACAACACAAGCACGGATCACCACACAACCTAAAGCGCTTACTTGCCGCTTTGTATATTAATTAAATAAATAAAATATCAAAATCACAAATCACCACACAACCCGGGGCACTTACTGGCCACTTTGTTGATTTATATAATAAACAAAATAACAAAAGCGCCAATCATCACCAGCGCGCTCACTAGCCGATTTTTTTATTAATCAAATAAATAAAACAACACAAGCATCGATCACCACACAATTTGTTATGTAATATACTAAATAGAATAACAAAAGCGCCAATAACCAAACAACCCGGAGCGCTTACTGCCCGATTTTTTTATTAATTAAGTCAATAAAACATCACAAGTACCGATCACCAGACAACCCGGGGCGCTTACTGGCAGCTTTGTAAATTAATATAATAAATTAAATAATAAAAGCGCCAATCATTACACAACCTGGGTCGCTTACTTGCCACTTTGTTAATTAATATACTAAATAGAATAACAAGAGCGCAAGTCAACACACAACCTATGGCGCTTACTGGCCGATTTATTTATTATTTAAGTGAATAAAATAACACAAGCGCCAATCACTACACAATCCAGGGCGCTTACTGCCCGATTTTTCTATTAATTAAATGAATAAAATAACACAAGCACCGATCACCACACCATTCGGGGCGCTTACTGGCCACTTTGTTTATTAAATAATGAAATAAAATAACAAAAGCGCAAATCACCACACAACCCAGGGTTCTTACTTGCCACTTTGTTAATTAATATAATAGATAAAATATCAAAAGCGCCAATCACCACACAACCCGGGGCGCTTACTTGCCACGTCGTTAATTATTATACTAAAAAAAAAAAAAAAGCGCCAATCACCACACAACTCGGGGCGCTTACTGGCCGATTTTTTTATTATTTAAATAAATAAAACAACACCAGCACTCATCACTTTACAACCCGGGGCGCTTACTAGCATCTTTTTAATTTAATGTAATAAATAAAATAACAAAAGCGCCAATCACCACACAACCCAGGGCGCTTACTGGCCACTTCGTTAATTATTATACTAAAAAAAAAAAAAAGCGCCAATCACCACACAACTCGGGGCGCTTACTGGCCGATTTTTTTATTATTTAAATAAATAAAACAACACCAGCACTCATCACTTCACAACCCGGGGCGCTTACTAGCATCTTTTTTATTTAATGTAATAAATAAAATAACAAAAGCGCAAATCACCACACAACCTGGGGTTCTAACTGGCCACTTTGTTAATTAGTATAATAGATAAAATATCAAAAGCGCCAACGACCACACAACCCGGGGCGCTTACTTGCCACTTCGTTAATTATTGAACTAAAAAAAAAAAAAAAGCGCCAATTATCAAACAACCCGGGTCGCTTACTTGCCACTTTGTTAATTAATGTACTAAATAAAACAACACAAGCACGGATCACCACATAACTCGTAGCGCTTACTGGCCGCTTTGTTTATTAATTAAATAAATAAAACAACACAAGCACGGATCACCACACAACCTAGAGCGCTTACTGGCCGCTTTGTATATTAATTAAATAAATAAAATATCAAAATCACAAATCACCACACTACCCGGGGCGCTTACTGGCCACTTTGTTAATTAATATAAAAAATGAAATGACGAAAGCGCCGATTACCACATAACCCAGGGCACTTACTGGGCACTTTGGTAATTAATATAATAAATAAAATAACAAAAGCGCCAATCACCACACAACCCAGAGCAATTACTGGCCGCTTTGTTTATTATTTAAATAAATATATTAAAACAAGCGCCAATCACCACACAACCCAGGGCACTTACTGGCCACTTTGTTGATTTATATAATAAACAAAATAACAAAAGCGCCAATCATCACCAGCGCGCTCACTAGCCGATTTTTTTTTTAATCAAATAAATAAAACAACACAAGCACCGATCACAACTTACTTTGTTAATTAATATACTTAATAGAATAACAAAAGCGCCAATAACAAAACAACCTGGAGCGCTTACTGCCCGATTTTTTTTTTAATTAAATCAATAAAACAACACAAGCACCGATCACCACACAACCCGGGGCGCTTACTGGCCGTTTTGTAAATTAATATAATAAATAAAATAATGAAAGCGCCAAACACCACAAAACCTGGGTCGCTTACTTGCCACTTTTTTAATTAATATACTAAATAGAATAACAAGAGCGCAAGTCAACACACAACCCATGGCGCTTACTGGCCGATTTATTTATTATTTAAGTGAATAAAATAACACAAGCGCCAATCACTACGCAATCCAGGGCGCTTACTGCCCGATTTTTTTATTAATTAAATGAATAAAATAACACAATCACCGATCACCACATAACTCGTAGCGCTTACTGACTGCTTTGTTTATTAATTAAATAATAAAAATAACACAAGCGCCAATCACCACACAACCCAGAGCGCTTACTGGCTTCTTTTTTTTATTAATTAAACAAATAAAATAACACAAGCGCCAATCACCAGAAAACCAAGGGCGCTTACTGGCCGCTTTGTTTATTCATTAAATGAATAAAATAACACAAGCGCCAATCACCAGACAACCCAGGGCGCTTACTGGCCACTATGTTTATTAATTAAATAAATAAAATAACACAAGCGCCAATCACCACACAACCCAGAGCGCTTACTGGCTGCTTTTTTTTATTAATTAAATAAATAAAGTAACAGAAGCGCCAATTACCAAACAACCCAGGGCGCTTACTGGCCGCTTTGTTAATTAATTAAATAAATAAAATAACACAAGCGCCAATCACCACACAACCCAGAGCGCTTACTGGCTGCTTTATTTTATTAATTAAATAAATAAAGTAACAGGAGCGCAAATCGCCACACAACCTGGCGCGCTTACTGGCCGCTTTGTTTATTAATTAAATGAATAAAATAACACAAGCGCCAATCACCACACAACTCGGGGCGCTTACTGGCCGATTTTTTTATTAATTAAATAAATAAAACAATACCAGCACTCATCACTTCACAACCCGGGGCGCTTACTAGCATCTTTTTTGTTTAATGTAATAAATAAAATAACAAGAGCGCCAATCACCACACAATCCAGGGCGCTTACTGGCCACTTTGTTAATTATTATAATAAATAAAATAACAGAAGCACCGATCACCACACAGCTTGGGGCGCTAACTGCCCGCTTTGTTTATTGATTAAATAAATAAAATAACTTAAGCAAAAATCACCACGCAACCCAGAGCGCTTACTGGCCGCTTATTTTATTAATTAAATAAATAAAACAACACAAGCATCGATCACCACACACTTTGTTAATTAATATACTAAATAAAATAACAAAAGCGCCAATCACCAAACAACCCGGAGCACTTCCTGCCCGATTTTTTTTTTAATTAAATCAATAAAACAGCACAAGCACTGATCACCACACAACACGGGGTGCTTACTGGCCGTTTTGTAAATTAATATAATAAATAAAATAATGAAAGCGCCAATCACCACACAACCTGGGTCGCTTACTTGCCACTTTGTTAATTAATATACTAAATAGAATAACAAGAGCGCAAGTCAACACACAACCCATGGCGCTTACTGGCCGCTTTTTTTTATTAATTAAATAAATAAAATAACAAAATCACAAATCGCCACACAACCCGGCGCGCTTACTTGCCACTTTGTTAATTAATATACTAAATAAAATAACAAAAGCGCCAATCACCACACAACCCGGGGCGCTTACTGGCCGCTTTATTTATTAATTGAATAAATAAAATAACTGAAGCGCCAATCAACACACAACCCAAATCGCTTATTGGCCGCTTTTTTTTATTAATTAAATAAATAAAATGACAGAAGCACAAATCACCACACAATCTGGCGTGCTTACTTGCCACTTTGTTAATTAATATACTAAATAAAATAATAAAAGCACTAATCACCACACTACCTGGGTCGATTACTCGCCACTTTGTTAATTAATATACTTAATAGAATAACAAGAGCGAAAATCAACACACAACCCATGGCGCTTACTCGCCAATTTATTTATCATTTAAGTAAATAAAATAACACAAGCGCCAATCACTACACAATCCAGCGAGCTTACTGCCCGACTTTTTTATTAATTAAATAAATAAAATAACAAAATCGCCAATCACCACACAACCCAAAGCGCTTACTGGCCGCTTTTTTTTATTAATTAAATAAGTAAAATAACAGAAGCACAAATCACCACACAACACAGCGTGCTTACTGGCCGCTTTGTTTATTAATTAAATGAATAAAATTACACAAGCGCCAATCACCACACAACTCGGGGCGCTTACTGGCCGATTTTTTTATTAATTAAATAGATAAAACAACACCAGCACTCATCACTTCACAACCCGGGGCGCTTACTAGCATCTTTTTTATTTAATGTAATAAATAAAATAACAAAAGCGCTAATCACCACACAACCCAGGGCGCTTACTGGCCACTTCGTTAATTATTATAATAAATAAAATAACAGAAGCACCGATCAACACACAGCTCGGGGCGCTAACTGCCCGCTTTGTTTATTAATTAAATAAATAAAATAACTAAAGCAAAAATCACCACACAACCCAGAGCGCTTACTGGCCGCTTTGTTTATTATTTAAATAAATAAATTAACACAAGCGCCAATCACCACACAACCCGGGGCGCTTACTGGCCGTTTTGTAAATTAATATAATAAATAAAATAATGAAAGCGCCAATCACCACAAAACCTAGGTCACTTACTTGTCTTTTTTTAATTAATGTAATAAATGAAACAACACAAGTACAGTTTACCACATAACCCGGGGCGCTTACTGGCCACTTTGTTTATTAATTAAATAAATAAAATAACAGAAGCGCCAATCACCACACAACTCGGGGCGCTTACTGGCCGATTTTTTTATTAATTAAATAAATAAAACAATACCAGCACTCATCACTTCACAACCCGGGGCACTTACTAGCATCTTTTTTGTTTAATGTAATAAATAAAATAACAAGAGCGCCAATCACCACACAATCCAGGGCGCTTACTGGCCACTTTGTTAATTATTATAATAAATAAAATAACAGAAGCACCGATCACCACACAGCTTGGGGCGCTAACTGCCCGCTTTGTTTATTGATTAAATAAATAAAATAACTTAAGCAAAAATCACCACGCAACCCAGAGCGCTTACTGGCCGCTTATTTTATTAATTAAATAAATAAAACAACACAAGCATCGATCACCACACACTTTGTTAATTAATATACTAAATAAAATAACAAAAGCGCCAATCACCAAACAACCCGGAGCACTTCCTGCCCGATTTTTTTTTTAATTAAATCAATAAAACAGCATAAGCACCGATCACCACACAACACGGGGTGCTTACTGGCCGTTTTGTAAATTAATATAATAAATAAAATAATGAAAGCGCCAATCACCACACAACCTGGGTCGCTTACTTGCCACTTTGTTAATTAATATACTAAATAGAATAACAAGAGCGCAAGTCAACACACAACCCATGGCGCTTACTGGCCGATTTATTTATTATTTAAGTAAATAAAATAACACAAGCGCCAATCACTACACAATCCAGGGCGCTTACTGCCCGATTTTTTTATTAATTAAATGAATAAAATAACCCAAGCACCGATCACCACACCATTCGGGGCGCTTACTGGCCACTTTGTTTATTAAATAATAAAATAAAATAACAAAAGCGCAAAATACCACACAACCCAGGGTTCTTACTAGCCACTTTGTTAATCAATATAATAGATAAAATAACAGAAGCGCCAATCACCACACAACCCAAAGCGCTTACTGGCCGCTTTTTTTTATTAATTAAATAAATAAAATAACAAAATTACAAATCGCCACACAACCCGGCGCGCTTACTTGCCACTTTGTTAATTAATATACTAAATAAAATAACAAAAGCGCCAATCACCACACAACCCGGGGCGCTTACTGGCCACTTTATTTATTAATTGAATAAATAAAATAACTGAAGCGCCAATCAACACACAACCCAAATCGCTTATTGGCCGCTTTTTTTTATTAATTAAATAAATAAAATGACAGAAGCACAAATCACCACACAATCTGGCGTGCTTACTTGCCACTTTGTTAATTAATATACTAAATAAAATAATAAAAGCACTAATCACCACACTACCTGGGTCGATTACTCGCCACTTTGTTAATTAATATACTTAATAGAATAACAAGAGCGAAAATCAACACACAACCCATGGCGCTTACTCGCCAATTTATTTATCATTTAAGTAAATAAAATAACACAAGCGCCAATCACTACACAATCCAGCGAGCTTACTGCCCGACTTTTTTATTAATTAAATAAATAAAATAACAAAATCGCCAATCACCACACAACCCAAAGCGCTTACTGGCCGCTTTTTTTTATTAATTAAATAAATAAAATAACAGAAGCACAAATCACCACACAACACAGCGTGCTTACTGGCCGCTTTGTTTATTAATTAAATGAATAAAATTACACAAGCGCCAATCACCACACAACTCGGGGCGCTTACTGGCCACTTTGTTAATTAATATAATAGATAAAATAACAGAAGCGCCAATCACCACACAACCCAAAGCGCTTACTGGCCGCTTTTTTTTATTAATTAAATAAATAAAATAACAAAAGCACAAATCGCCACACAACCCGGCGCGCTTACTTGCCACTTTGTTAATTAATATACTAAATAAAATAACAAAAGCGCCAATCACCACACAACCCGGGGCGCTTACTGGCCGCTTTATTTATTAATTGAATAAATAAAATAACTGAAGCGCCAATCACCACACAACCCAAAGCGCTTACTGGCCGCTTTTTTTTATTAATTAAATAAATAAAATGACAGAAGCACAAATCACCACACAATCTGGCGTGCTTACTTGCCACTTTGTTAATTAATATACTAAATAAAATAATAAAAGCACTAATCACCACACTACCTGGGTCGATTACTCGCCACTTTGTTAATTAATATACTTAATAGAATAACAAGAGCGCAAATCAACACACAACCCATGGCGCTTACTCACCAATTTATTTATCATTTAAGTAAATAAAATAACACAAGCGCCAATCACTACACAATCCAGGGAGCTTACTGCCCGACTTTTTTATTAATTAAATGAATAAAACAACACAAGCACCGATCACCACACAATTTATGGCGCTTACTGGCCAATTTATTTATCATTTAAGTAAATAAAATAACACAAGCGCCAATCACCACACAACCCAGAGCGCTTACTGGCTGCTTTTTTTTATTAATTAAATAAATAAAGTAACAGGAGCGCAAATCACCACACAACCTGGCGCGCTTACTGGCCGCTTTAATTATTAATTAAATGAATAAAATAACACAAGCGCCAATCACCACACAACTCGGGGCGCTTACTGGCCGATTTTTTTATTAATTAAATAAATAAAACAACACCAGCACTCATCACTTCACAACCCGATGCGCTTACTAGCATTTTTTTTATTTAATGTAATAAATCAAATAACAAAAGCGCCAATCACCACACAACCCAGGGTGCTTACTGGCCACTTTGTTAATTATTATAATAAATAAAATAACAGAAGCACCGATCACCACACAGCTCGGGGCGCTAACTGCCCGCTTTGTTTATTGATTAAATAAATAAAATAACTTAAGCAAAAATCACCACGCAACCCAGAGCGCTTACTGGCCGCTTATTTTATTAATTAAATAAATAAAACAACACAAGCATTGATCACCACACACTTTGTTAATTAACATACTAAATAGAATAACAGAAGCGCCAATCACCAAACAACCCGGAGCACTTCCTGCCCGATTTTTTTTTTAATTAAATCAATAAAACAGCACAAACACCGATCACCACACAACACGGGGCGCTTACTGGCCGTTTTGTAAATTAATATAATAAATAAAATAATGAAAGCGCCAATCACCACACAACCTGGGTCGCTTACTTGCCACTTTGTTAATTAATATACTAAATAGAATAACAAGAGCGCAAGTCAACACACAACCCATGGCGCTTACTGGCCGATTTATTTATAATTTAAGTGAATAAAATAACACAAGCGCCAATCACTACACAATCCAGCGAGCTTACTGCACGACTTTTTTATTAATTAAATAAATAAAATAACAAAATCGCCAATCACCACACAACCCAAAGCGCTTACTGGCCGCTTTTTTTTATTAATTAAATAAATAAAATAACAGAAGCACAAATCACCATACAACACGGCGTGCTTACTGGCCGCTTTGTTTATTAATTTAATGAATAAAATAACACAAGCGCCAATCACCACACAACTCGGGGCGCTTACTGGCCGATTTTTTTATTAATTAAATAAATAAAACAACACCAGCACTCATCACTTCACAACCTGGGGCGCTTACTAGCATCTTTTTTATTTAATGTAATAAATAAAATAACAAAAGCGCCAATCACCACACAACCCAGGGCGCTTACTGGCCACTTCGTTAATTATTATAATAAATAAAATAACAGAAGCACCGATCACCACACAGCTCGGGGCGCTAACTGCCCGCTTTGTTTATTAATTAAATAAATAAAATAACTAAAGCAAAAATCACCACACAACCCGGGGCGCTTACTGGCCGTTTTGTAAATTAATATAATAAATAAAATAATGAAAGCGCCAATCACCACAAAACCTAGGTCACTTACTTGTCTTTTTGTTAATTAATGTAATAAATGAAACAACACAAGCACAGATCACCACATAACCCGGGGCGCTTACTGGCCACTTTGTTTATTAATTAAATAAATAAAATAACAGAAGCGCAAATCAACACACAATTCAGGGCGCTTACTGGCCAATTTACTTATTAAGTAAATTAAATAACACAAGAGCAAATCACCAGACAACCCAAAGCGCTTTCTGGCCGCTTTGTTTTTTAATTAAATAAATAAAGTAACACAAGCGCAAATCACCACACAACCCAGATTACTTAAATTGCCGCTTTTTTAAATTAATTGAATGAAAAAAATAACAGCAGCGCCAATCACCACACAGACCAGGATGCTTACTGGCGGATTGGTTTATTAATTAAATAAATAAAAAAACACGATCGGCAATCACCACAGAAACCGGGGCGCTTACTGGCCAATTTGTTAATTAATATAATAAATAGAATAACAAAAGCGCCAATCACCATACAACCCGGTCGCTTACTTGCCACTTTGTTAATTAATATACTTAATAGAATCACAAGAGCGCAAATTAACACACAACCCATGGCGCTCACTGGCCGAGTTATTTATTATTTACGTAAGTAAAATAACACAAGCGCCAATCACTACACAATCCAGGGCGCTTACAGCTCAATTTTTTTATTAATTAAATGAATAAAACAACACAAGCACCAATCACCACACAACCCGGGGCGCTTACTGAACGCTTTGTTTATTAAATAATTAAATTAAATAACAAAAGCGCAAATCACCACACAACCTGGGGTTCTTACTGGCCACTTTGTTAATTAGTATAATAGATAAAATATCAAAAGCGCCAACGACCACACAACACGGGGCGCTTACTTGCCACTTCGTTAATTATTAAACTAAAAAAAAAAAGAAAGCGCCAATTATCAAACAACCCAGGACGCTTACTTGCCACTTTGTTAATTAATCTACTAAATAAAACAACACAAGCACGCATCACCACATAACTCGTAGCGCTTACTGGCCGCTTTGTTTATTAATTAAATAAATAAAACAACACAAGCACGGATCACCACAAAACCTAGAGCACTTACTGGCCGCTTTGTATATATATTAAATAAATAAAATAACAAAATCACAAATCACCACACTACCTGGGGCGCTTACTGGCCACTTTGTTAATTAATATAAAAAATGAAATGACGAAAGCGCCGATTACCACATAACCCAGGGCAATTACGGGGCACTTTGTTAATTAATATAATAAATAAAATAACAAAAGCGCTAATTACCACACAACCCAGAGCAATTAGTGGCCGCTTTGTTTATTATTTAAATAAATAAATTAACACAAGCGCCAATCACCACACAACCCGGGGCACTTACTGGCCACTTTGTTGATTTATATAATAAGAAAAATAACAAAAGCGCCAATCATCACCAGCGCGCTCACTAGCCGATTTTTTTATTAATCAAATAAATAAAACAACACAATCATCGATCACCAGACAACCCGGGGCGCTTACTGGCAGCTTTGTAAATTAATATAATAAATTAAATAATAAAAGCGCCAATCACCACACAACCTGGGTCGCTTACTTGCCACTTTGTTAATTAATATACTAAATAGAATAACAAGAGCGCAAGTCAACACACAACCTATGGCGCTTACTGGCCGATTTATTTATTATTTAAGTGAATAAAATAACACAAGTGCCAATCACTACACAATCCAGGGCGCTTACTGCCCGATTTTTCTATTAATTAAATGAATAAAATAACACAAGCACCGATCACCACACCATTCGGGGCGCTTACTGGCCACTTTGTTTATTAAATAATGAAATAAAATAACAAAAGCGCAAATCACCACACAACCCAGGGTTCTTACTGGCCACTTTGTTAATTAATATAATAGATAAAATATCAAAAGCGCCAATCACCACACAACCCGGGGCGCTTACTTGCCACTTCGTTAATTATTATACTAAAAAAAAAAAAAAGCGCCAATCACCACACAACTCGGGGCGCTTACTGGCCGATTTTTTTATTATTTAAATAAATAAAACAACACCAGCACTCATCACTTTACAACCCGGGGCGCTTACTAGCATCTTTTTTATTTAATGTAATAAATAAAATAACAAAAGCGCCAATCACCACACAACCCAGGGCGCTTACTGGCCACTTCGTTAATTATTATACTAAAAAAAAAAAAAAGCGCCAATCACCACACAACTCGGGGCGCTTACTGGCCGATTTTTTTATTATTTAAATAAATAAAACAACACCAGCACTCATCACTTCACAACCCGGGGCGCTTACTAGCATCTTTTTTATTTAATGTAATAAATAAAATAACAAAAGCGCAAATCACCACACAACCTGGGGTTCTAACTGGCCACTTTGTTAATTAGTATAATAGATAAAATATCAAAAGCGCCAACGACCACACAACCCGGGGCGCTTACTTGCCACTTCGTTAATTATTAAACTAAAAAAAAAATAAAAGCGCCAATTATCAAACAACCCGGGTCGCTTACTTGCCACTTTGTTAATTAATGTACTAAATAAAACAACACAAGCACGGATCACCACATAACTCGTAGCGCTTACTGGCCGCTTTGTTTATTAATTAAATAAATAAAACAACACAAGCACGGATCACCACACAACCTAGAGCGCTTACTGGCCGCTTTGTATATTAATTAAATAAATAAAATATCAAAATCACAAATCACCACACTACCCGGGGCGCTTACTGGCCACTTTGTTAATTAATATAAAAAATGAAATGACGAAAGCGCCGATTACCACATAACCCAGGGCACTTACTGGGCACTTTGTTAATTGATATAATAAATAAAATAACAAAAGCGCCAATCACCACACAACCCACGGCGCTTACTGGCCACTTCGTTAATTATTATACTAAAAAAAAAAAAAAGCGCCAATCACCACACAACTCGGGGCGCTTACTGGCCGATTTTTTTATTATTTAAATAAATAAAACAACACCAGCACTCATCACTTCACAACCCGGGGCGCTTACTAGCATCTTTTTTATTTAATGTAATAAATAAAATAACAAAAGCGCAAATCACCACACAACCTGGGGTTCTAACTGGCCACTTTGTTAATTAGTATAATAGATAAAATATCAAAAGCGCCAACGACCACACAACCCGGGGCGCTTACTTGCCACTTCGTTAATTATTAAACTAAAAAAAAAAAAAAAGCGCCAATTATCAAACAACCCGGGTCGCTTACTTGCCACTTTGTTAATTAATGTACTAAATAAAACAACACAAGCACGGATCACCACATAACTCGTAGCGCTTACTGGCCGCTTTGTTTATTAATTAAAGAAATAAAACAACACAAGCACGGATCACCACACAACCTAAAGCGCTTACTTGCCGCTTTGTATATTAATTAAATAAATAAAATATCAAAATCACAAATCACCACACAACCCGGGGCACTTACTGGCCACTTTGTTGATTTATATAATAAACAAAATAACAAAAGCGCCAATCATCACCAGCGCGCTCACTAGCCGATTTTTTTTTTAATCAAATAAATAAAACAACACAAGCACCGATCACAACACACTTTGTTAATTAATATACTTAATAGAATAACAAAAGCGCCAATAACAAAACAACCCGGAGCGCTTACTGCCCGATTTTTTTTTTAATTAAATCAATAAAACAACACAAGCACCGATCACCACACAACCCGGGGCGCTTACTGGCCGTTTTGTAAATTAATATAATAAATAAAATAATGAAAGCGCCAATCACCACAAAACCTGGGTCGCTTACTTGCCACTTTTTCAATTAATATACTAAATAGAATAACAAGAGCGCAAGTCAACACACAACCCATGGCGCTTACTGGCCGATTTATTTATTATTTAAGTGAATAAAATAACACAAGCGCCAATCACTACGCAATCCAGGGCGCTTACTGCCCGATTTTTTTATTAATTAAATGAATAAAATAACACAATCACCGATCACCACATAACTCGTAGCGCTTACTGACTGCTTTGTTTATTAATTAAATAATAAAAATAACACAAGCGCCAATCACCACACAACCCAGAGCGCTTACTGGCTTCTTTTTTTTATTAATTAAACAAATGAAATAACACAAGCGCCAATCACCAGAAAACCAAGGGCGCTTACTGGCCGCTTTGTTTATTCATTAAATGAATAAAATAACACAAGCGCCAATCACCAGACAACCCAGGGCGCTTACTGGCCACTATGTTTATTAATTAAATAAATAAAATAACACAAGCGCCAATCACCACACAACCCAGAGCGCTTACTGGCTGCTTTTTTTTATTAATTAAATAAATAAAGTAACAGAAGCGCCAATTACCAAACAACCCAGGGCGCTTACTGGCCGCTTTGTTAATTAATTAAATAAATAAAATAACACAAGCGCCAATCACCACACAACCCAGAGCGCTTACTGGCTGCTTTATTTTATTAATTAAATAAATAAAGTAACAGGAGCGCAAATCGCCACACAACCTGGCGCGCTTACTGGCCGCTTTGTTTATTAATTAAATGAATAAAATAACACAAGCGCCAATCACCACACAACTCGGGGCGCTTACTGGCCGATTTTTTTATTAATTAAATAAATAAAACAATACCAGCACTCATCACTTCACAACCCGGGGCGCTTACTAGCATCTTTTTTGTTTAATGTAATAAATAAAATAACAAGAGCGCCAATCACCACACAGCCCAAAGCGCTTACTGGCCGCTTTTTTTTATTAATTAAATAAATAAAATAACAAAATCACAAATCGCCACACAACCCGGCGCGCTTACTTGCCACTTTGTTAATTAATATACTAAATAAAATAACAAAAGCGCCAATCACCACACAACCCGGGGCGCTTACTGGCCGCTTTATTTATTAATTAAATAAATAAAATAACTGAAGCGCCAATCAACACACAACCCAAATCGCTTATTGGCCGCTTTTTTTTATTAATTAAATAAATAAAATGACAGAAGCACAAATCACCACACAATCTGGCGTGCTTACTTGCCACTTTGTTAATTAATATACTAAATAAAATAATAAAAGCACTAATCACCACACTACCTGGGTCGATTACTCGCCACTTTGTTAATTAATATACTTAATAGAATAACAAGAGCGAAAATCAACACACAACCCATGGCGCTTACTCGCCAATTTATTTATCATTTAAGTAAATAAAATAACACAAGCGCCAATCACTACACAATCCAGCGAGCTTACTGCCCGACTTTTTTATTAATTAAATAAATAAAATAACAAAATCGCCAATCACCACACAACCCAAAGCGCTTACTGGCCGCTTTTTTTTATTAATTAAATAAATAAAATAACAGAAGCACAAATCACCACACAACACAGCGTGCTTACTGGCCGCTTTGTTTATTAATTAAATGAATAAAATTACACAAGCGCCAATCACCACACAACTCGGGGCGCTTACTGGCCGATTTTTTTATTAATTAAATAGATAAAACAACACCAGCACTCATCACTTCACAACCCGGGGCGCTTACTAGCATCTTTTTTATTTAATGTAATAAATAAAATAACAAAAGCGCCAATCACCACACAACCCAGGGCGCTTACTGGCCACTTCGTTAATTATTATAATAAATAAAATAACAGAAGCACCGATCAACACACAGCTCGGGGCGCTAACTGCCCGCTTTGTTTATTAATTAAATAAATAAAATAACTAAAGCAAAAATCACCACACAACCCAGAGCGCTTACTGGCCGCTTTGTTTATTATTTAAATAAATAAATTAACACAAGCGCCAATCACCACACAACCCGGGGCGCTTACTGGCCGTTTTGTAAATTAATATAATAAATAAAATAATGAAAGCGCCAATCACCACAAAACCTAGGTCACTTACTTGTCTTTTTTTAATGAATGTAATAAATGAAACAACACAAGCACAGTTTACCACATAACCCGGGGCGCTTACTGGCCACTTTGTTTATTAATTAAATAAATAAAATAACAGAAGCGCCAATCACCACACAACTCGGGGCGCTTACTGGCCGATTTTTTTATTAATTAAATAAATAAAACAATACCAGCACTCATCACTTCACAACCCGGGGCGCTTACTAGCATCTTTTTTGTTTAATGTAATAAATAAAATAACAAGAGCGCCAATCACCACACAATCCAGGGCGCTTACTGGCCACTTTGTTAATTATTATAATAAATAAAATAACAGAATCACCGATCACCACACAGCTTGGGGCGCTAACTGCCCGCTTTGTTTATTGATTAAATAAATAAAATAACTTAAGCAAAAATCACCACGCAACCCAGAGCGCTTACTGGCCGCTTATTTTATTAATTAAATAAATAAAACAACACAAGCATCGATCACCACACACTTTGTTAATTAATATACTAAATAAAATAACAAAAGCGCCAATCACCAAACAACCCGGAGCACTTCCTGCCCGATTTTTTTTTTAATTAAATCAATAAAACAGCACAAGCTCCGATCACCACACAACACGGGGTGCTTACTGGCCGTTTTGTAAATTAATATAATAAATAAAATAATGAAAGCGCCAATCACCACACAACCTGGGTCGCTTACTTGCCACTTTGTTAATTAATATACTAAATAGAATAACAAGAGCGCAAGTCAACACACAACCCATGGCGCTTACTGGCCGATTTATTTATTATTTAAGTAAATAAAATAACACAAGCGCCAATCACTACACAATCCAGGGCGCTTACTGCCCGATTTTTTTATTAATTAAATGAAAAAATTAACACAAGCACCGATCAACACACCATTCGGGGCGCTTACTGGCCACTTTGTTTATTAAATAATAAAATAAAATAACAAAAGCGCAAAATACCACACAACCCAGGGTTCTTACTAGCCACTTTGTTAATCAATATAATAGATAAAATAACAGAAGCGCCAATCACCACACAACCCAAAGCGCTTACTGGCCGCTTTTTTTTATTAATTAAATAAATAAAATAACAAAATCACAAATCGCCACACAACCCGGCGCGCTTACTTGCCACTTTGTTAATTAATATACTAAATAAAATAACAAAAGCGCCAATCACCACACAACCCGGGGCGCTTACTGGCCGCTTTATTTATTAATTGAATAAATAAAATAACTGAAGCGCCAATCAACACACAACCCAAATCGCTTATTGGCCGCTTTTTTTTATTAATTAAATAAATAAAATGACAGAAGCACAAATCACCACACAATCTGGCGTGCTTACTTGCCACTTTGTTAATTAATATACTAAATAAAATAATAAAAGCATTAATCACCACACTACCTGGGTCGATTACTCGCCACTTTGTTAATTAATATACTTAATAGAATAACAAGAGCGAAAATCAACACACAACCCATGGCGCTTACTCGCCAATTTATTTATCATTTAAGTAAATAAAATAACACAAGCGCCAATCACTACACAATCCAGCGAGCTTACTGCCCGACTTTTTTATTAATTAAATAAATAAAATAACAAAATCGCCAATCACCACACAACCCAAAGCGCTTACTGGCCGCTTTTTTTTATTAATTAAATAAATAAAATAACAGAAGCACAAATCACCACACAACACAGCGTGCTTACTGGCCGCTTTGTTTATTAATTAAATGAATAAAATTACACAAGCGCCAATCACCACACAACTCGGGGCGCTTACTGGCCGATTTTTTTATTAATTAAATAGATAAAACAACACCAGCACTCATCACTTCACAACCCGGGGCGCTTACTAGCATCTTTTTTATTTAATGTAATAAATAAAATAACAAAAGCGCCAATCACCACACAACCCAGGGCGCTTACTGGCCACTTCGTTAATTATTATAATAAATAAAATAACAGAAGCACCGATCAACACACAGCTCGGGGCGCTAACTGCCCGCTTTGTTTATTAATTAAATAAATAAAATAACTAAAGCAAAAATCACCACACAACCCAGAGCGCTTACTGGCCGCTTTGTTTATTATTTAAATAAATAAATTAACACAAGCGCCAATCACCACACAACCCAGGGCGCTTACTGGCCGTTTTGTAAATTAATATAATAAATAAAATAATGAAAGCGCCAATCACCACAAAACCTAGGTCACTTACTTGTCTTTTTTTAATTAATGTAATAAATGAAACAACACAAGCACAGTTTACCACATAACCCGGGGCGCTTACTGGCCACTTTGTTTATTAATTAAATGAATAAAATAACAGAAGCGCAAATCAACACACAATTCAGGGAACTTACTGGCCAATTTACTTATTAAGTAAATTAAATAACACAAGAGCAAATCACCAGACAACCCAATGCGCTTTCTGGCCACTTTGTTTATTAATTAAATAAATAAAGTAACACAAGCGCAAATCACCACACAACCCAGATTACTTACTTGCCGCTTTTTTAAATTAATTGAATGAAAAAAATAACAGCAGCGCCAATCACCACACAGACCGGGATGCTTACTGGCGGATTGGTTTATTAATTAAATAAATAGAAAAAAACGATCGGCAATCACCACAGAAACTGGGGCCCTCACTGGCCAATTTGTTAATTAATATAATAAATAGAATAACAAAAGCGCCAATCACCATACAACCCGGTCGCTTACTTGCCACTTTGTTAATTAATATACTTAATAGAATCACAAGAGCGCAAATTAACACACAACCCATGGCGCTCACTGGCCGAGTTATTTATTATTTACGTAAGTAAAATAACACAAGCGCCAATCACTACACAATCCAGGACGCTTACAGCTCAATTTTTTTATTAATTAAATGAATAAAACAACACAAGCACCAATCACCACACAACCCGGGGCGCTTACTGGCCGCTTTGTTTATTAAATAATTAAATAAAACAACAAAAGCGCAAATCACCACACAACCTGGGGTTCTTACTGGCCACTTCGTTAATTATTAAACTTAAAAAAAAAAAAAAAGCGCCAATTATCAAACAATACGGGTCGCTTACTTGCCACTTTGTTAATTAATCTACTAAATAAAACAACACAAGCACGGATCACCACATAACTCGTAGTGCTTACTGGCCGCTTTGTTTATTAATTAAATAAATAAAACAACACAAGCACGGATCACCACACAACCTAGAGCGCTTACTGGCCGCTTTGTATATTAATTAAATAAATAAAATAACAAAATCACAAATCACCACACTACCCGGGGCGCTTACTGGCCACTTTTTTAATTAATATAAAAAATGAAATGACGAAAGCGCCGATTACCACATAACCCAGAGCAATTACGGGGCACTTTGTTAATCAATATAATAAATAAAATAACAAAAGCGCCAATTACCACACAACCCAGAGCAATTAGTGGCCGCTTTGTTTATTATTTAAATAAATAGATTAACACAAGCGCCAATCACCACACTACCCGGGGCGCTTACTGGCCGCTTTGGAAATTAATATAATAAATAAAATAATAAGAGCGCCAATCACCACACAACCTGGGTCGCTCACTTGCCACTTTGATAATTAATATACTAAATAGAATAACAAGAGCGCAAGTCAACACACAACCTATGGCGCTTACTGGCCGATTTATTTATTATTTAAGTGAATAAAATAACACAAGCGCCAATCACTACACAATCCAGGGCGCTTACTGCCCGATTTTTTTATTAATTAAATGAATAAAATAACACAAGCACCGATCACCACACCATTCGGGGCGCTTACTGGCCACTTTGTTTATTAAAAAATAAAATAAAATAACAAAAGAACAAATCACCACACAACCCAGGGTTCTTACTGGCCACTTTGTTAATTAGCATAATAGACAAAATATTAAAAGCGCCAATCACCACACAACCCGGGGCGCTTACTTGCCACTTCGTTAATTATTATACTAAAAAAAAAAAAAAAGCGCCAATCACCACACAACTCGGGGTGCTTACTGGCCGATTTTTTTATTAATTAAATAAATAAAACAACACCAGCACTCATTACTTCACAACCCGGGGCGCTAACTAGCATCTTTTTTGTTTAATGTTATAAATAAAATAACAAAAGCGCCAATCACCACACAAACCAGGGCGCTTACTGGCCACGTTGTTAATTATTATATTAAAAAAAATAACAGAAGCACCGATCACCACACAGCTCGGGGCGCTAACTGCCCGCTTTGTTTATTGATAAAATAAATAAAATAACTTAAGCAAAAATCACCACGCAACCCAGAGTGCTTACTGGCCGCTTTTTTTATTAATTAAATAAATAAAACAACACAAGCACCGATCACCACACACTTTGTTAATTAATATACTAAATAGAATAACAAAAGCGCCAATCACCAAACAATCCGGAGCACTTACTGCCCGATTTTTTTTTTAATTAAATCAATAAAACAGCACAAGCACCGATCACCACACAACACGGGGCGCTTACTGGCCGTTTTGTAAATTAATATAATAAATAAAATATTGAAAGCGCCAATCACCACAAAACCTGGGTCACTTACTTGTCACTTTGTTAATTAATGCAATAAATGAAACAACACAAGCACAAATAACCACATAACCCGGGGCGCTTACTGGCCACTTTGTTTATTAATTAAATAAATAAAATAACAAAAGCGCAAATCAACACACAATTCAGGGCGCTTGTTGGCCAATTTACTTATTAAGTAAATTAAATATCACAAGAGCCAATCACCAGACAACCCAGAGCGCTTTCTGGCCGCTTTGTTTATTAATAAAATAAATAAAGTAACACAAGCGCAAATCACCACACAACCCAGATTACTTACTTGCCGCTTTTTTAAATTAATTGAATGAAAAAAATAACAGCAGCGCCAATCACCACACAGACCGGGGTGCTTACTGGCGGATTGGTTTATTAATTAAATAAATAAAAAAACACGAATGGCAATCACCACAGAAACCGGGGCGCTTACTGGACGCTTTGTTTATTAAATAATTAAATTAAATAACAAAAGCGCAAATCACCACACAACCTAGGGTTCTTACTGGCCACTTTGTTAATTAGTATAATAGATAAAATATTAAAAGCGCCAACGACCACACAACACGGGGCGCTTACTTGCCACTTTGTTAATTATTAAACTAAAAATAAAAAAAAAGCGCCAATTATCAAACAACCCGGGTCGCTTACTTGCCACTTTGTTAATTAATCTACTAAATAAAACAACACAAGCACGGATCACCACATAACTCATAGCGCTTACTGGCCGCTTTGTTTATTAATTAAATAAATAAAACAACACAAGCACGGACCACCACACATGCTAGAGCGCTTACTGGCCGCTTTGTATATTAATTAAATAAATAAAATAACAAAATCACAAATCACCACACTACCCGGGGCGCTTACTGGCCACTTTGTTAATTAATATAAAAAATGAAATGACGAAAGCGCCGATTACCACATAACCCAGGGCAATTACGGGGCACTTTGTTAATTAATATAATAAATAAAATAACAAAAGCGCCAATTACCTTACAACCCAGAGCAATAATTGGCCGCTTTGTTTATTATTTAAATAAATAAATTAACACAAGCGCCAATCACCACAAAACCTGGGTCACTTACTTGTCACTTTGTTAATTAATGTAATAAATGAAACAACACAAACACAGATAACCACATATCCCGGGGCGCTTACTGGCCACTTTGTTTATTAATTAAATAAATAAAATAACAAAAGCGCAAATTAACACACAATTTAGGGCGCTTGTTAGCCAATTTACTAATTAAGTAAATTAAATAACACAAGAGCCAATCACCAGACAACCCAGAGCGCTTTTTGGCCGCTTTGTTTATTAATTAAATAAATAAAGTAACACAAGCGCAAATCACCACACAACCCAGATTACTTACTTGCCGCTTTTTTAAATTAATTAAATGAAAAAAATAACAGCAGCGCAAATCACCACACAGACCGGGGTGCTTACTGGCGGATTGGTTTATTAATTAAATAAATAAAAAAACACGATCGGCAATCACCACAGAAACCGGGGCGCCTACTGGCCAATTTGTTAATTAATATAATAAATAGAATAACAAAAGCGCCAATCACCATACAACCCGGTCGCTTACTTGCCACTTTGTTAATAAATATACTTAATAGAATCACAAGAGCGCAAATTAACACACAACCCATGGCGCTCACTGGCCGAGTTATTTATTATTTACGTAAGTAAAATAACACAAGCGCAAATCACTACACAATCCAGGGCGCTTACTGCTCAATTTTTTTATTAATTAAATGAATAAAACAACACAAGCACCAATCACCACACAACCCGGGGCGCTTACTGGACGCTTTGTTTATTAAATAATTAAATAAAATAACAAAAGCGCAAATCACCACACAACCTGGGGTTCTTACTGGCCACTTTGTTAATTAATGTACTAAATAAAACAACACAAGCACGGATCACCACATAACTCGTAGCGCTTACTGGTCGCTTTGTTTATTAATTAAATAAATAAAACAACACAAGCACGGATCACCACACAACCTAGAGCGCTTACTGGCCGCTTTGTATATTAATTAAATAAATAAAATAACAAAATCACAAATCACCACACTACCCGGGGCGCTTACAGGCCACTTTGTTAATTAATTTAAAAAATGAAATGACGAAAGCACCGATTACCACATAACCCAGGGCACTTACTGGGCACTTTGTTAATTAATATAATAAATAAAATAACAAAAGCGCCAATCACCACACAACCCAGAGCAATTACTGGCCGCTTTGTATATTATTTAAATAAATAAATTAACACAAGCGCCAATCACCACACAACCAGGGGCACTTACTGGCCACTTTGTTGATTTTTTATAATAAACAAAATAACAAAAGCGCCAATCATTACCAGCGCGCTCACTAGCCGATTTTTTTATATACAAATAAATAAAACAACACAAGCAACGATCACCACACACTTTGTTAATTAATATACTAAATAGAATAACAAAAGCGCCAATAACCAAACAACCCGAAGCGCTTACTGCCCGATTTTTTTATTAATTAAGTCAATAAAACAACACAAGTACTGATCACCAGACAACCCGGGGCGCTTACTGGCCGCTTTGTAAATTAATATAATAAATAAAATAGTAAAAGCGCCAATCACCAAACCACCTGGGTCGCTTACTTGCCACTTTGTTAATTAATATACTAAATAGAATAACAAGAGAGCAAGTCAACACACAACCCATGGCGCTTACTGGCCGATTTATTTATTATTTAAGTGAATAAAATAACACAAGCACCAATCACTACACAATCCAGGGCACTTACTGCCCGATTTTTTTATTAATTAAATAAAAAAAATAACACAAGCACCGATCACCACACCATTCAGGGCGCTTACTGGCCACTTTGTTTATTAAATAATGAAATAAAATAACAAAAGCGCCAATCACCACACAACCCAGGGCGCTTACTGGCCACTTTGTTAATTATTATATTAAATAAAATAACAGAAGCACCGGTCACCACACAGCTCGGGGCGCTTACTGGCTACTTTGTTTATTAAATAATAAAATAAAATAACAAAAGCGCCAATCACCACACAACCCAGGGCGCTTACTGGCCACTTTGTTAATTATTATATTAAATAAAATAACAAAATCACAAATCACCACACTACCCGGGGCGCTTACAGGCCACTTTGTTAATTAATATAAAAAATGAAATGACGAAAGCGCCGATTACCACATAACCCAGGGCACTTACTGGGCACTTTGTTAATTAATATAATAAATAGAATAACAAAAGCGCCAATCACCAAACAACCCGGAGCACTTACTGCCCGATTTTTTTTTTAATTAAATCAATAAAACAGCACAAGAACCGATCACCACACAACACGGGGCGCTTACTGGCCGTTTTGTAAATTAATATAATAAATAAAATATTGAAAGCGCCAATCACCACAAAACCTGGGTCACTTACTTGTCACTTTGTTAATTAATGTTATAAATAAAACAACACAAGCACAGATCACCACATAACCCGGGGCGCTTACTGGCCACTTTGTTTATTAATTAAATAAATAAAATAACAGAAGCGCAAATCAACACACAATTCAGGGCGCTTACTGGCCAATTTACTTATTAAGTAAATTAAATAACACAAGAGCAAATCACCAGACAACCCAATGCGCTTTCTGGCTGCTTTGTTTATTAATTAAATAAATAAAGTAACACAAGCGCAAATCACCACACAACCCAGATTACTTACTTGCCGCTTTTTTAAATTAATTGAATGAAAAAAATAACAGCAGCGCCAATCACCACACAGACCGGGATGCTTACTGGCGGATTGGTTTATTAATTAAATAAATAGAAAAAAACGATCGGCAATCACCACAGAAACTGGGGCGCTCACTGGCCAATTTGTTAATTAATATAATAAATAGAATAACAAAAGCGCCAATCACCATACAACCCGGTCGCTTACTTGCCACTTTGTTAATTAATATACTTAATAGAATCACAAGAGCGCAAATTAACACACAACCCATGGCGCTCACTGGCCGAGTTATTTATTATTTACGTAAGTAAAATAACACAAGCGCCAATCACTACACAATCCAGGACGCTTACAGCTCAATTTTTTTATTAATTAAATGAATAAAACAACACAAGCACCAATCACCACACAACCCGGGGCGCTTACTGGCGAATTGGTTTATTAATTAAATAAATAAAAAAACACGAATGGCAATCACCACAGAAACCGGGGCGCTTACTAGACGCTTTGTTTATTAAATAATTAAATTAAATAACAAAAGCGCAAATCACCACACAACCTAGGGTTCTTACTGGCCACTTTGTTAATTAGTATAATAGATAAAATATTAAAAACGCCAACGACCACACAACACGGGGCGCTTACTTGCCACTTCGTTAATTATTAAACTAAAAAAAAAAAAAAAGCGCCAATTATCAAACAACCCGGGTCGCTTACTTGCCACTTTGTTAATTAATCTACTAAATAATACAACACAAGCACGGATCACCACATAACTCATAGCGCTTACTGGCCGCTTTGTTTATCAATTAAATAAATAAAATAACAAAAGCGCAAATCAACACACAATTCAGGGCGCTTGTTGGCCAATTTACTTATTAAGTAAATTAAATATCACAAGAGCCAATCACCAGACAACCCAGAGCGCTTTCTGGCCGCTTTGTTTATTAATAAAATAAATAAAGTAACACAAGCGCAAATCACCACACAACCCAGATTACTTACTTGCCGCTTTTTTAAATTAATTGAATGAAAAAAATAACAGCAGCGCCAATCACCACAGAAACCGGGGCGCTTACTGGACGCTTTGTTTATTAAATAATTAAATTAAATAACAAAAGCGCAAATCACCACACAACCTAGGGTTCTTACTGGCCACTTTGTTAATTAGTATAATAGATAAAATATTAAAAGCGCCAACGACCACACAACACGGGGCGCTTACTTGCCACTTCGTTAATTATTAAACTAAAAAAAAAAAAAAGCGCCAATTATCAAACAACCCGGGTCGCTTACTTGCCACTTTGTTAATTAATCTACTAAATAAAACAACACAAGCACGGATCACCACATAACTCATAGCGCTTACTAGCCGCTTTGTTTATTAATTAAATAAATAAAACAACACAAGCACGGACCACCACACATGCTAGAGCGCTTACTGGCCGCTTTGTATATTAATTAAATAAATAAAATAACAAAATCACAAATCACCACACTACCCGGGGCGCTTACTGGCCACTTTGTTAATTAATATAAAAAATGAAATGACGAAAGCGCCGATTACCACATAACCCAGGGCAATTACGGGGCACTTTGTTAATTAATATAATAAATAAAATAACAAAAGCGCCAATTACCTTACAACCCAGAGCAATAATTGGCCGCTTTGTTTATTATTTAAATAAATAAATTAACACAAGCGCCAATCACCACACAACCAGGGGCACTTACTGGCCACTTTGTTGATTTTTTATAATAAACAAAATAACAAAAGCGCCAATCATTACCAGCGCGCTCACTAGCCGATTTTTTTATATACAAATAAATAAAACAACACAAGCAACGATCACCACACACTTTGTTAATTAATATACTAAATAGAATAACAAAAGCGCCAATAACCAAACAACCCGAAGCGCTTACTGCCCGATTTTTTTATTAATTAAGTTAATAAAACAAAACAAGTACTGATCACCAGACAACCCGGGGCGCTTACTGGCCGCTTTGTAAATTAATATAATAAATAAAATAGTAAAAGCGCCAATCACCAAACAACCTGGGTCGCTTACTTGCCACTTTGTTAATTAATATACTAAATAGAATAACAAGAGAGCAAGTCAACACACAACCCATGGCGCTTACTGGCCGATTTATTTATTATTTAAGTAAATAAAATAACACAAGCACAAATCACTACACAATCCAGGGCACTTACTGCCCGATTTTTTTATTAATTAAATAAAAAAAATAACACAAGCACCGATCACCACACCATTCGGGGCGCTTACTGGCCACTTTGTTTATTAAATAATAAAATAAAATAACAAAAGCGCCAATTACCTTACAACCCAGAGCAATAATTGGCCGCTTTGTTTATTATTTAAATAAATAAATTAACACAAGCGCCAATCACCACACAACCAGGGGCACTTACTGGCCACTTTGTTGATTTTTTATAATAAACAAAATAACAAAAGCGCCAATCATTACCAGCGCGCTCACTAGCCGATTTTTTTATATACAAATAAATAAAACAACACAAGCAACGATCACCACACACTTTGTTAATTAATATACTAAATAGAATAACAAAAGCGCCAATAACCAAACAACCCGAAGCGCTTACTGCCCGATTTTTTTATTAATTAAGTTAATAAAACAAAACAAGTACTGATCACCAGACAACCCGGGGCGCTTACTGGCCGCTTTGTAAATTAATATAATAAATAAAATAGTAAAAGCGCCAATCACCAAACAACCTGGGTCGCTTACTTGCCACTTTGTTAATTAATATACTAAAAAGAATAACAAGAGAGCAAGTCAACACACAACCCATGGCGCTTACTGGCCGATTTATTTATTATTTAAGTAAATAAAATAACACAAGCACAAATCACTACACAATCCAGGGCACTTACTGCCCGATTTTTTTATTAATTAAATAAAAAAAATAACACAAGCACCGATCACCACACCATTCGGGGCGCTTACTGGCCACTTTGTTTATTAAATAATAAAATAAAATAACAAAAGCGCCAATCACCACACAACCCAGGGCGCTTACTGGCCACTTTGTTAATTATTATATTAAATAAAATAACAGAAGCACCGGTCACCACACAGCTCGGGGCGCTTACTGGCTACTTTGTTTATTAAATAATAAAATAAAATAACAAAAGCGCCAATCACCACACAACCCAGGGCGCTTACTGGCCACTTTGTTATTTATTATATTAAATAAAATAACAAAATCACAAATCACCACACTACCCAGGGCGCTTACAGGCCACTTTGTTAATTAATATAAAAAATGAAATGACGAAAGCGCCGATTACCACATAACCCAGGGCACTTACTGGGCACTTTGTTAATTAATATAATAAATAGAATAACAAAAGCGCCAATCACCAAACAACCCGGAGCACTTACTGCCCGATTTTTTTTTTAATTAAATCAATAAAACAGCACAAGAACCGATCACCACACAACACGGGGCGCTTACTGGCCGTTTTGTAAATTAATATAATAAATAAAATATTGAAAGCGCCAATCACCACAAAACCTGGGTCACTTACTTGTCACTTTGTTAATTAATGTAATAAATGAAACAACACAAGCACAGATAACCACTTAACCCGGGGCGCTTACTAGCCACTTTGTTTATTAATTAAATAAATAAAATAACAAAAGCGCAAATCAACACACAATTTAGGGCGCTTGTTAGCCAATTTACTAATTAAGTAAATTAAATAACACAAGAGCCAATCACCAGACAACCCAGAGCGCTTTCTGGCCGCTTTGTTTATTAATCAAATAAATAAAGTAACACAAGCGCAAATCACCACACAACCCAGATTACTTACTTGCCGCTTTTTTAAATTAATTAAATGAAAAAAATAACAGCAGCGCAAATCACCACACAGACCGGTGTGCTTACTGGCGGATTGGTTTATTAATTAAATAAATAAAAAAACACGATCGGCAATCACCACAGAAACCAGGGCGATTACTGGCCAATTTGTTAATTAATATAATAAATAGAATAACAAAAGCGCCAATCACCATACAACCCGGTCGCTTACTTGCCACTTTGTTAATAAATATACTTAATAGAATCACAAGAGCGCAAATTAACACACAACCCATGGCGCTCACTGGCCAAGTTATTTATTATTTACGTAAGTAAAATAACACAAGCGCAAATCACTACAAACCCGGGGCGCTTACTGGCCGCTTTGTTTATTAAATAATTAAATAAAACAACACAAGCACCAATCACCACACAACCCGGGGCGCTTACTGGCCGCTTTGTTTATTAAATAATTAAATAAAATAACAAAAGCGCAAATCACCACACAACCAAGGGTTCTTACTGGCCACTTTGTTAATTAATATAATAGATAAAATATCAAAAGCGCCAATCACCACACAATTCGGGGCGCTTACTTGCCACTTCGTTGATTATTATACTAAAAAAAAAAAAAAGCGCCAATCACCACCTAACCCGGGTCGCTTACTTGCCACTTTGTTAATTAATGTATTTAATGAAACAACATAAGCACCGATCACCTCATAGCTCGTAGCGCTTAGTGGCCGCTTTGTTTATTAATGAAATAAATAAAATGACAAAAGCGCAAATCACCACACAACCTGGGGTTCTAACTGGCCACTTTGTTAATTAATATAATAGATCAAATATTAAAAGCACCAAACACCACACAACCCGGGGCGCTTACTTGCCACTTCGTTAATTATTATACTAAAAAAAAAAAAAAAAGCGCCAATCACCACACAATCTGGGTCGCTTACTTGCCACTTTGTTAATTAATGTACTTAATGAAACAACACAAGCACCGATCACCTCATAGCTCGTAGCGCTTAGTGGCCGCTTTGTTTATTAACTAAATAATTAAAATAACAGAAGCGCCAATCACCACACAACCCAGAGCGCTTCCTGGCTGCTTTGTTTATTAATTAAATAAATGAAATAACACAAGCGCCAATCACCACAAACCCAGAGCGCTTACTGGCTGCTTTTTTTTATTAATTAAATAAATAAAATAACACAAGCGCCAATCACCAGACAACCCAGGGCGCTTACTGGCCGCTTTGTTTATTAATTAAATAAATAAAATAACACAAGCGCCAATCACTAGACATCCCAGGGTGCTTACTGGCCACTTTGTTTATTAATTAAATAAATAAAATAACACAAGCGCCAATCACTACACAACCCAGAGCGCTTACTGTCTGCTTTTTTTTATAAATTAAATAAATAAAGTAACAGGAGCGCAAATCACCACACAACCTAGGGTGCTTACTGGCCGATTGGTTTATTATTTAAATAAATAAAATATGACGATCGTCAATCACCACACAAACCGGGGCGCTTACTGGCTAATTTGTTAATTAATATAATAAATGAAATAACAGAAGCACCAATCACCACACAGCTCGGGGCGCTAACTGCCTGCTTTGTTTATTAATTGAATAAATAAAATAACTAAAGCGAAAATCACCACACAACCCAAGGCACTTACTGGCCACTTTGTTACTTAATAAAATAAATGAAATATTACAAGCTCCAATCACCACACAAACCGGAAACCTAACTGGCATGTTTGTTAATTAATATAATAAATAAAATAACAAAAGCGCCAATTACCACAAAACCCGAGGCGCTTACTGGCCACTTTGTTAATTAATATAATAAATGAAATGACGAAAGCGCCGATCACCACACAACCCAGGGCACTTACTGGCCACTTTGTTAATTAATATAATAAATAAAATAACAAAAGCGCCAATTACCAAACAACCCAGAGCGCTTACTGGCCGCTTTGTTTATTATTTAAATAAATAAATTAACACAAGCGCCAATCACCAATCAACCCGGGGCACTTTCTGGCCACTTTGTTAATTAATATAATAAACAAAATAACAAAAGCGCCAATCATTACCAGGGGGCTCACTAGCCGATTTTTTTATTAATTAAATAAATAAAACAACACAAACACCGATCACCACACACATTGTTAATTAATATACTAAATAGAATAACGAAAGCGCTAATAAAGAAACAACCCGGAGCGCTTACTGCCCGATTTTTTTATTAATTAAATCAATAAAACAACACAAGCACCGATCACCAGACAACCCGGGGTGCTTACTGGCCGCTTTGTAAATTAATATATCAAATAAAATAATAAAAGCGCCAATCACCACACAACCTAAGTCGCTTACTTGTCACTTTGTTAATTAATGTACTAAATAAAACAACACAAGCATCGATCACCACATAACTCGTATAGCTTACAGGCCGCTTTGTTTATTAATTGAATAAATAAAATAACAAAAGCGCAATTCACCACACAACCCGGGGCACTTACTGGCCACTTTGTTAATCAATATACTAAATGAAATAACAAAAGCACCAATCACCACACAACTGGGGCAGCTAACTGGCCGATTTTTTTATTAATTAAATAAATAAAACAACACAAGCACCGATTACCACACAACCCGGGTTGCTTACTGGCATCTTTGTTAATTAATATAATAAATAAAATAACAAAAGCGCCGATCACCACACAACCCAGGGCGCTTACTGACCAGTTTGTTTATTAATTGAATAAATAAAATAGCACAAACGCCAATCACCACACAACTCAGGGCGCTTACTGGCCGATTTTTCCATTAATTAAATAAATAAAACAACACCAGCACTCATCACTTCACAACCCGGGGCGCTTACTAGCATCTTTTTTATTTAATGTAATAAATAAAATGACAAAAGCGCCAATCACCACACAACCCAGGGTGCTTACTGGCTGCTTCGTTTATTGATTGAATGAGTAAAATAACTCAAGCACCAATAACCAAACGACACGGGTTGCTTACTTGCCACTTTGTTAATTAATATACTAAATAAAACAACACAAGCACCTATCACCACATAACTTGGAGCGCTTACTGCCAAAATTTTTTATTAATTAAATGAATAAAATAACAAAAGCGCCAATTACCACACAACCCAAAACGCTTACTGGCCGCTTTATTTTATTAATTAAATAAATAAAATAACAAAAGCACAAATCACCACACAACCCGGCGCGCTTACCTGCCACTTTGTTAATTAATATAAACAATAAAATAACAAAAGCGCCAATCACCACACAACCAGGGGCCCTTACTGCCCGTTTTTTTTATTTATTTAATAAATAAAACAACACCAGCACTCATCACTTTACAACCCAGAGCGCTTACTAGCCGCTTTGTTTATCATTAAAATCAATAAATTAACACAAGCGCCAATCACCACACAACCCAGGGCCCTTACTGGCCACTTTGTTGATTAATAGAATAAACAAAATAACAAAAGCGCTAATCATCACCAGGGCGCTCACTAGCAGATTTTTTTATTAATTAAATAAATGAAACAACACAAGCACCGATCACCACACACTATGTTAATTAATATACTAAATAGAATAACAAAAGCGCCAATCACCAAACAACCCGGAGCCCTTACTGCCCGATTTTTTTATTAATTAAATCAATAAAACAACACAAGAACCGATCACCACACAACCCGAGGCGCTTACTGGCCGCTTTGTTTATTAATTGAATAAATAAAATAACAAAAGCGCAATTCATTACACAATCCGGAGCACTTACTAGCCACTTTGTTAATCAATATACTAAATAAAATAACAAAAGCGCCAATCACCACACAACTGGGGCAGCTAACTGGCCGATTTTTTTATTAATTAAATAAATAAAACAACACAAGCACCAATTACCACACAACCCGGGTTGCTTACTGGCATCTTTGTTAATTAATATAATAAATAAAATAACAAAAGCGCCAATCACCACACAACCCCGGGCGCTTACTGGCCGCTTTGTTTATTAATTAAATAAAAAAATAACACAAACGCCAATCACCACACAACTCGGGGCGCTTACTGGCCGATTTTTTTATTAATTAAATAAATGAAACAACACCAGCACTCATCACTTCACAACCCGGGGTGCTTACTAGCATCTTTTTTATTTAATGTAATAAATAAAATGACAAAAGCGCCCATCACCACACAACCCAGGGTGCTTACTGGCTGCTTCGTTTATTAATTGAATGAATAAAATAACTCAAGCACCAATAACCAAACGACACGGGTTGCTTACTTGCCACTTTGTTAATTAATATACTAAATAAAACAACACAAGCACCTATCACCACATAACTTGGAGCGCTTACTGCCAAAATTTTTTATTAATTAAATGAATAAAATAACAAAAGCACAAATCACCACACAACCCGGCGCGCTTACTTGCCACTTTGTTAATTAATATAAACAATAAAATAACAAAAGCGCCAATCACCACACAACCAGGGGCCCTTACTGCCCGTTTTTTTTATTGATTTAATAAATAAAACAACACCAGCACTCATCACTTTACAACCCGGGGCGCTTACTAGCATCTTTTTTATTTAATGTAATAAATAAAATAACAAAAGCGCCTATCACCACACAACCCAGGGCGCTTACTGGCCACTTCGTTAATTATTATAATAAATAAAATAACAGAAGCACCGATCATCAAACAGCTCGGGGCGCTAACTGCCCGCTTTGTTTATTGATTAAATAAACAAAATAACTAAAGCAAAAATCACCACACAACCTAGAGCGCTTACTGGCCACTTTGTTAATTAATATTATAAATGGAATGACGAAAGCGCCGATTACCACACAACCCAGGGCACTTACTGGCCACTTTGTTAATTAATATAATAAATAAAATAACAAAAGCGCTAATCATCACCAGGGCGCTCACTAGCAGATTTTTTTATTAATTAAGTAAATGAAACAACACAAGCACCGATCACCACACACTATGTTAATTAATATACTAAATAGAATAACAAAAGCGCCAATCACCAAACAACCCGGAGCCCTTACTGCCCGATTTTTTTATTAATTAAATCAATAAAACAACACAAGAACCGATCACCACACAACCCGAGGCGCTTACTGGCCGCTTTGTTTATTAATTGAATAAATAAAATAACAAAAGCGCAATTCATTACACAATCCGGGGCACTTACTGGCCACTTTGTTAATCAATATACTAAATGAAATAACAAAAGCGCCAATCACCACACAACTAGGGCAGCTAACTGGCCGATTTTTTTATTAATTAAATAAATAAAACAACACAAGCACCAATTACCACACAACCCGGGTTGCTTACTGGCATCTTTGTTAATTAATATAATAAATAAAATAACAAAAGCGCCAATCACCACACAACCCCGGGCGCTTACTGGCCGCTTTGTTTATTAATTAAATAAAAAAATAACACAAACGCCAATCACCACACAACTCGGGGCGCTTACTGGCCGATTTTTTTATTAATTAAATAAATGAAACAACACCAGCACTCATCACTTCACAACCCGGGGTGCTTACTAGCATCTTTTTTATTTAATGTAATAAATAAAATGACAAAAGCGCCAATCACCACACAACCCAGGGTGCTTACTGGCTGCTTCGTTTATTGATTGAATAAATAAAATAACTCAAGCACCAATAACCAAACGACACGGGTTGCTTACTTGCCACTTTGTTAATTAATATACTAAATGAAACAACACAAGCACCTATCACCACATAACTTGGAGCGCTTACTGCCCAAATTTTTTATTAATTAAATGAATAAAATAACAAAAGCGCCAATTACCACACAACCCAAAACGCTTACTGAACGCTTTTTTTTATTAATTAAATAAATAAAATAACAAAAGCACAAATCACCACACAACCCGGCGCGCTTACTTGCCACTTTGTTAATTAATATAAACAATATAATAACAAAAGCGCCAATCACCACACAACCAGGGGAGCTTACTGCCCGTTTTTTTTATTGATTAAATAAATAAAACAACACCAGCACTCATCACTTCACAACCCGGGGCGCTTACTAGCATCTTTTTTATTTAATGTAATAAATAAAATAACAAAAGCGCCAATCACCACACAACCCAGGGCGCTTACTGGCCACTTCGTTAATTATTATAATAAATAAAATAACAAAAGCACCGATCACCAAACAGCTCATGGCGCTTACTGCCCGCTTTGTTTATTGATTAAATAAACAAAATAACTAAAGCAAAAATCACCACACAACCCAGAGCGCTTACTGGCCACTTTGTTAATCAATATCATAAATGAAATGACGAAAGCGCCGATCACCACACAACCCAGGGCACTTGCTGGCCACTTTGTTCATTAATATAATAAATAAAATAACAAAAGCGACAATCACTACACAACCCAGAGCGCTTACTAGCCGCTTTGTTTATCATTCAAATCAATAAATTAACACAAGCGCCAATCACCACACAACCCAGGGCCCTTACTGGCCACTTTGTTGATTAATATAATAAACAAAATAACAAAAGCGCTAATTATCACCAGATCGCTCACTAGCCGATTTTTTTATTAATTAAATAAATGAAACAACACAAGCACCGATCACCACACAACCCGAGGCGCTTACTGGCCGCTTTGTTTATTAATTGAATAAATAAAATAACATAAGCACAAATCACCACACAACCCGGCGCGCTTACTTGCCACTTTGTTAATTAATATAAACAATAAAATAACAAAAGCGCCAATCACCACACAACCAGGGGCGCTTACTGCCCGTTTTTTTTATTGATTAAATAAATAAAACAACACCAGCACTCATCACTTCACAACCCGGGGCGCTTACTAGCATCTTTTTTATTTAATGTAATAAATAAAATAACAAAAGCGCCAATCACCACACAACCCAGTGCGCTTACTGGCCGCTTTGTTTATTAATTAAATGAATAAAATAACACAAGCGCCGATCACCACACAACTCGGGGCGCTTACTGGCCGATCTTTTTATTAATTAAATAAATAAAACATCACCAGCACTCATCACTTCACAACCCGGGGCGCTTACTAGCATCTTTTTTATTTAATGTAATAAATAAAATAACAAAAGCGCCAATCACCACACAACCCAGGGTGCTTACTGGCTGCTTCGTTTATTGATTAAATGAATAAAATAACACAAGCACCAATAACCACACGACACGGGTTGCTTACTTGCCACTTTATTAATTAATATACTAAATGAAACGACACAAGCACCGATCACCACATAAGTCGGAGCGCTTACTGCCAAAATTTTTTATTAATCAAATAGATAAAATAACAAAAGCGCAAATCAACACACAATCCATTAAGCTTACTGGCCGATTTATTTATTATTTAAGTAAACAAAATAACACAAGTGCTAATAACTGCACATTATAGGGCGCTTACTGGCCGCTTTATTTATTAATTGAATAAATAAAATAACCGAAGCGCCAATCACCACACAACTGGGGCAGCTAACTGGCCGATTTTTTTATTAATTAAATAAATAAAACAACACAAGCACCGATTATCACACAACCCGGGTTGCTTACTGGCATCTTTGTTAATTAATATAATAAATAAAATAACAAAAGCGCCAATCACCACACAACCCCGGGCGCTTACTGGCCGCTTTGTTTATTAATTAAATAAAAAAATAACACAAACGCCAATCACCACACAACTCGGGGCGCTTACTGGCCGATTTTTTTATTAATTAAATAAATGAAACAACACCAGCACTCATCACTTCACAATCCGGGGTGCTTACTAGCATCTTTTTTATTTAATGTAATAAATAAAATGACAAAAGCGCCAATCACCACACAACCCAGGGTGCTTACTGGCTGCTTCGTTTATTGATTAAATAAATAAAATAACTCAAGCACCAATAACCAAACGACACAGGTTGCTTACTTGCCACTTTGTTAATTAATATACTAAATGAAACAACACAAGCACCTATCACCACATAACTTGGAGCGCTTACTGCCCAAATTTTTTATTAATTAAATGAATAAAATAACAAAAGCGCCAATTACCACACAACCCAAAACGCTTACTGACCGCTTTTTTTTATCAATTAAATAAATAAAATAACAAAAGCACAAATCACCACACAACCCGGCGCGCTTACTTGCCACTTTGTTAATTAATATAAACAAAATAATAACAAAAGCGCCAATCACCACACAACCAGGGGCGCTTACTGCCCGTTTTTTTTATTGATTAAATAAATAAAACAACACAAGCACTCATCACTTCACAACCCGGGGCGCTTACTAGCATCTTTTTTATTTAATGTAATAAATAAAATAACAAAAGCGCCAATCACCACACAACCCAGGGCGCTTACTGGCCACTTCGTTAATTATTATAATAAATAAAATAACAGAAGCACCGATCACCAAACAGCTCATGGCGCTTACTGCCCGCTTTGTTTATTGATTAAATAAACAAAATAACTAAAGCAAAAATCACCACACAACCCAGAGCGCTTACTGGCCACTTTGTTAATCAATATCATAAATGAAATGACGAAAGCGCCGATCACCACACAACCCAGGGCACTTACTGGCCACTTTGTTCATTAATATAATTAATAAAATAACAAAAGCGACAATCACTACACAACCCAGAGCGCTTACTAGCCGCTTTGTTTATCATTAAAATCAATAAATTAACACAAGCGCCAATCACCACACAACCCAGGGCCCTTACTGGCCACTTTGTTGATTAATATAATAAACAAAATAACAAAAGCGCTTATTATCACCAGATCGCTCACTAGCCGATTTTTTTATTAATTAAATAAATGAAACAACACAAGCACCGATCACAACACACTTTGTTAATTAATATACTGAATAGAATAACAAAAGCGCCAAAAACCAAACAACCCGGAGCGCTTACTGCCCGATTTTTTTATTAATTAAATCAATGAAACAACACAAGCACCGATCACCACACAACCCGAGGCGCTTACTGGCCGCTTTGTTTATTAATTGAATAAATAAAATAACATAAGCACAAATCACCACACAACCCGGCGCGCTTACTTGCCACTTTGTTAATTAATATAAACAATAAAATAACAAAAGCGCCAATCACCACACAACCAGGGGCGCTTACTGCCCGTTTTTTTTATTGATTAAATAAATAAAACAACACCAGCACTCATCACTTCACAACCCGGGGCGCTTACTAGCATCTTTTTTATTTAATGTAATAAATAAAATAACAAAAGCGCCAATCACCACACAACTCAGGGTGCTTACTGGCTGCTTCGTTTATTAATTAAATGAATAAAATAACACAAGCACCAATAACCACACGACACGGGTTGCTTACTTGCCACTTTATTAATTAATATACTAAATGAAACGACACAAGCACCGATCACCACATAAGTCGGAGCGCTTACTGCCAAAAATTTTTATTAATCAAATAGATAAAATAACAAAAGCGCAAATCAACACACAATCCATTAAGCTTACTGGCCGATTTATTTATTATTTAAGTAAACAAAATAACACAAGTGCTAATAACTGCACATTATAGGGCGCTTACTGGCCGCTTTATTTATTAATTGAATAAATAAAATAACAAAAGCACAAATCGTCATACAACCCGGCGTGCTTACTTGCCACTTTGTTAATTAATATACTAAATAAAATAACAAAAGCGCGCATCACCACACAACCCAGGGCGCTTACTGGCCACTTTGTTAATTAATATCATAAATGAAATGACGAAAGCGCCGATCACCACACAACCCGGGGCAATTACTGGACACTTTGTTAATTAATATACTAAATGAAAGAACAAAAGCGCCAATCACCACACAACTGGGGCAGCTAACTGGCCAATTTTTTTATTAATTAAATAAATAAAACAACACAAGCACCGATTACCACACAACCCGGGTTGCTTACTGGCATCTTTGTTAATTAATATAATAAATAAAATAACAAAAGCGCTAATCACCAAACAACCCAGGGCGCTTCCTGGCCGCTTTGTTTATTAATTAAATAAATAAAACATCACCAGCACTCATCACTTCACAACCCGGGGCGCTTACTAGCATCTTTTTTATTCAATGTAATAAATAAAATAACAAAAGCGCCAATCACCACACAACCCAGGGCGCTTACTGGCCGCTTTGTTTATTAATTAAATGAATAAAATAACACAAGCGCCAATCACCACACAACTCGGGGCGCTTACTGGCCGATTTTTTTATTAATTAAATAAATAAAACATCACCAGCACTCATCACTTCACAACCTGGGGCGCTTACTAGCATCTTTTTTATTTAATGTAATAAATAAAATAACACAAGCGCCAATCACCACACAACTCGGGGCGCTTACTGGCCTATTTTTTTATTAATTAAATAAATAAAACAACACAAGCACCGATTACCACACAACCCGGGTTGCTTACTGGCATCTTTGTTAATTAATATAATAAATAAAATAACAAAAGCGCTAATCACCAAACAACCCAGGGCGCTTCCTGGCCGCTTTGTTTATTAATTAAATAAATAAAACATCACCAGCACTCATCACTTCACAACCCGGGGCGCTTACTAGCATCTTTTTTATTTAATGTAATAAATAAAACAACAAAAGCGCCAATCACCACACAACCCAGGGCGCTTACTGGCCGCTTTGTTTATTAATTAAATGAATAAAATAACACAAGCGCCAATCACCACACAACTCGGGGCGCTTACTGGCCGATTTTTTTATTAATTAAATAAATAAAACATCACCAGCACTCATCACTTCACAACCCGGGGCGCTTACTAGCATCTTTTTTATTTAATGTAATAAATAAAATAACAAAAGCGCCAATCACCACACAACCCAGGGTGCTTACTGGCTGCTTCGTTTATTGATTAAATAAATAAAATAACACAAGCACCAATAACCACACAACACGGGTTGCTTACTTGCCACTTTATTAATTAATATACTAAATGAAACGACACAAGCACCGATCACCACATAACTCGGAGCGCTTACTGCCAAAATTTTTTATTAATCAAATAGATAAAATAACAAAAGCGCAAATCAACACACAATCCATTAAGCTTACTGGCCGATTTATTTATTATTTAAGTAAACAAAATAACACAAGTGCTAATAACTGCACATTATAGGGCGCTTACTGGCCGCTTTATTTATTAATTGAATAAATCAAATAACCGAAGCGCCAATCACCACACAACCCAAAGCGCTTACTGGCCGCCTTTTTTTATTAATTAAATAAATAAAATAACAAAAGCACAAATCACCACGCAACCCGACGTGCTTACTTGCCACTTTGTTAATTAATATACTAAATAAAATAACAAAAGCGCCAATCACCACACAACCCGGGGCGCTTACTGGCGGCTTTATTTATTAATTGAATAAATAAAATAACAAAAGCACAAATCACCACACAACCCGGCGTGCTTACTTGCCACTTTGTTAATTAATATACTAAATAAAATAACAAAAGCGCCAATCACCACACAACCCAGGGCGCTTACTGGCCACTTTGTTAATTAATATCATAAATGAAATGTTGAAAGCGCCGCTCACCACACAACCCGGGGAACTTACTGGCCACTTTGTTAATCAATATACTAAATGAAATAACAAAAGCGCCAATCACCACACAACTGGGGCAGCTAACTGGCCGATTTTTTTATTAATTAAATAAATAAAACAACACCAGCACTTATCACTTCACAACTCGGGGCGCTTACTAGCATCTTTTTTATTTAATGTAATAAATAAAATGACAAAAGCGCCAATCACCACACAACCCAAGGTGCTTACTGGCTGCTTCGTTTATTGATTGAATGAATAAAATAACTCATGGACCAATAAGCAAACGACACGGGTTGCTTACTTGCCACTTTGTTAATTAATATACTAAATGAAACCACATAAGCACCTATCACCACAAAACTTGGAGCGCTTACTGCCCAAATTTTATTAATTAAATAAATAAAATAACAAAACCGCCAATTACCACACACCCAAAACGCTTACTGGCCGCTTTTTTTTATTAATTAATTAAATAAAATAACATAAGCACAAATCACCACACAACCCGGCGCGCTTACTTGCCACTTTGTTAATTAATGTAAACAATAAAATAACAAAAGCGCCAATCACCACACAACCAGGGGCGCTTACTGCCCGTTTTTTTTTATTGATTAAATAAATAAAACAACACCAGCACTCATCACTTCACAACCCGGGGCGCTTACTAGCATCTTTTTTATTTAATGTAATAAATAAAATAACAAAAGCGCCAATCACCACGCAACCCAGGGCGCTTACTGGCCGCTTTGTTTATTAATTAAATGAGAAAAATAACACAAGCGCCAATCACCACACAACTCGGGGCGCTTACTGGCCGATTTTTTTATTAATTAAATAAATAAAATATCACCAGCACTCATCACTTCACAACCCGGGGCGCTTACTAGCATCTTTTTTTATTTAATGTAATAAATAAAATAACAAAAGCGCCAATCACCACACAACCCAGGGTGCTTACTGGCTGCTTCGTTTATTGATTATATGAATAAAATAACACAAGCACCAATAACCACACGACACGGGTTGCTTACTTGCCACTTTATTAATTAATATACTAAATGAAACGACACAAGCATCGATCACCACATAACTCGGAGCGCTTACTGCCAAAATTTTTTATTAATCAAATAGATAAAATAACAAAAGCGCAAATCAACACACAATCAATTAAGCTTACTGGCCGATTTATTTATTATTTAAGTAAACAAAATAACACAAGTGCTAATAACCGCACATTATAGGGCGCTTACTGGCCGCTTTATTTATTAATTGAATAAATAAAATAACCGAAGCGCCAATCACCACACAACCCAAAGCGCTTACTGGCCGCCTTTTTTTATTAATTAAATAAATAAAATAACAAAAACACATATCACCACACAACCCGACGTGCTTACTTGCCACTTTGTTAATTAATATACTAAATAAAATAACAAAAGCGCCGATTACCACACAACCCAGGGCACTTACTAGCCGCTTTGTTAATTAATATAATAAATAAAATAACAAAAGCGACAATCACCACACAACCCAGAGCGCTTACTAGCCGCTTCGTTTATTATTAAAATCAATAAATTAACACAAGCGCCAATCACCACGCAACCCGGGGCCCTTACTGGCCACTTTGTTGATTAATATAATAAACAAAATAACAAAAGCGCTAATCATCACCAAGGCGCTCACTATCCGATTTTTTTATTAATTAAATAAATAAAACAACACAAGCACCGATCACCACACACTTTGTTAATTAATATACTAAATAGAATAACAAAAGCGCCAATCACCAAACAACCCGGAGCGCTTACTGCCCGATTTTTTTATTAATTAAATCAATAAATCAACACAAGCACCGATCACCACACGACCCGAGGCGCTTACTGGCCGCTTTGTTTATTAATTGAATAAATAAAATAACAAAAGCGCAATTCACCACAACACCCGGGGCACCCACTGGCCACTTTGTTAATCAATATACTAAATGAAATAACAAAAGCACCGATTACCACACAACCCGGGTTGCTTCCTGGCATCTTTGTTAATTAATATAATAAATAAAATAACAAAAGCGCCAATCACCACACAACCCAGGGCGCTTACTATCCGCTTCGTTTATTAAGTAAATAAATAAAATAACACAAACGCCAATCACCACACAACTCGGGGCGCTTACTGGCCAATTTTTTTATTAATTAAATAAATAAAACAACACCAGCACTCATCACTTCACAACCCGGGGCGCTTACTAGCATCTTTTTTATTTAATGTAATAAATAAAATAACAAAAGCGCCAATCACCACACAACCCAGGGCGCTTACTGGCCGCTTTGTTTATTAATTAAATGAATAAAATAACTCAAGCACCAATAACCAAACGACACGGGTTGCTTACTTGCCACTTTGTTAATTAATATACTAAATGGAACAACACAAGCACCTATCACCACATAACTTGGAGCGCTTACTGCCCGAATTTTTTATTAATTAAATAAATAAAATAACAAAAGCGCCAATTACCACACAACCCAAAACGCTTACTGGCCGCTTTTATTTATTAATTAAATAAATAAAATAACACAAGCGCCAATCACCACACAATTCGGGGGGCTTACTGGCCGATTTTTTTATTAATTAAATAAATAAAACAACACCAGTACTCATCACTTCACAACCTGAAGCGCTTACTAGCATCTTTTTTATTTAATGTAATAAATAAAATAACAAAAGCGCCAATCACCACACAACCCAGGGCGCTTACTGGCCACTTTGTTAATTATTATAATAAATAAAATAACAGAAGCACCGATTATCACACAGCTCGGGGCGCTAACTGCCCGCTTTGTTTATTAATTAATTGCATAAAATAACACAAGCGCCAATCACCACACAACTCGGGGCGCTTACTGGCCGATTTTTTTATTAATTAAATAAATAAAACAACACCAGTACTCATCACTTCACAACCCGAAGCGCTTACTAGCATCTTTTTTATTTAATGTAATAAATAAAATAACAAAAGCGCCAATCACCACACAACCCAGGGCGCTTACTGGCCACTTTGTTAATTATTATAATAAATAAAATAACACAAGCGCCAATCACCACACAACTCGGGGGAGCTTACTGGCCGATTTTTATATTAATTAAATAAATAAAACAACACCGGCACTCATCACTTCACAACCCGAAGCGCTTACTAGCATCTTTTTTATTTAATGTAATAAATAAAATAACAAAAGCGCCAATCACCACACAACTCGGGGCGCTTACTGGCCGATTTTTTTATTAATTAAATAAATAAAACAACACCAGCACTCATCACTTCACAACCTGAAGCGCTTACTAGCATCTTTTTTATTTAATGTAATAAAAAAAACAACACAAGCACCGATCACCACACAACCCGGGGCGCTTACTGACCGTTTTGTAAATTAATATAATAAATAAAATAATGAAAGCGCCAATCACCACAAAACCTGGGTCACTTACTTGTCACTTTGTTAATTAATGTAATAAATGAATTAACACAAGCACAGATCACCACATAACCCGGGGCGCTTACTGGCCATTTTGTTAATTAATATAAAAAATGCAATGACGAAAGCACCGATTACCACATAACCCAGGGCACTTACTGGGCACTTTGTTAATTAATATAATAAATAAAATAACAAAAGCGCCAATCACCGAACAACCCAGAGCAATTACTGGCCGCTTTGTTTATTATTTAAATAAATAAATTAACACAAACGCCAATCACCACACAACCCGGAATACTTACTGGCCACTTTGTTAATTAATATACTAAATAGAATAACAAAAGCGCCAATAACCAAACAACCCGGAGCACTTACTGCCCGATTTTTTTATTAATTAAGTCAATAAAACAACACAAGTACCGATCACCAGACAACCCGGGGCGCTTACTGGCCGCTTTGTAAATTAATATAATAAATAAAATAATAAAAGCGCCAATCACCACACAACCTGGGTCGCTTACTTGCCACTTTGTTAATTAATGTAATAAATGAAACAACACAAGCACAGATCACCACATAACCCGGGGCGCTTACTGGCCACTTTGTTTATTAATGTAATAAATAAAACAACACAAGCACAGATCACCACACAACCCAGGGCGCTTACTGGCCAATTTACTTATTAAGTAAATTAAATAACACAAGAGCCAATCACCAGACAACCCAGAGCGCTTTCTGGCCGCTTTGTTTATTAATTAAATAAATAAAGTAACACAAGCGCAAATCACCACACAACCCAGATTACTTATTTGCCGCTTTTTTAAATTAATTGGATGAAAAAAATAACAGCAGCGCCAATCACCACACAGACCGGGGTGCTTACTAGTAGATTGGTTTATTAATTAAATAAATAAAAAAAAACGATCGGCAATCACTACACAAACCGGGGCGTTTACTGGCCAATTTGTTAATTAATATAATAAATAGAATAACAAAAGCGCCAATCACCATACAACCCAGTCGCTTACTTGCCACTTTGTTAATTAATATACTTAATAGAATCACAAGAGCGCAAATTAACACACAACCCATGGCGCTTACTGGCCGATTTATTTATTATTTAAGTAAGTAAAATAACACAAGCGCCAATCACTACACAATCCAGGGCGCTTACTGCTCAATTTTTTTATTAATTAAATAAATAAAACAACACAAGCACCAATCACCACACAACCCGGGGCGCTTACTTGCCACTTTGTTGATTAATATAATAAACAAAATAACAAAAGCACCAATCATCACCAGCGCGCTCACTAGCCGATTTTTTTATTAATCTAATAAATAAAACAACACAAGCACCGATCACCACACACTTTGTTAATCAATATACTAAATAGAAAAACAAAAGCGCCAATAACTAAACAACCCGGAGCGCTTACTGCCCGATTTTTTTATTAATTAAGTCAATAAAACAACACAAGTACCGATCACCAGACAACCCGGGGCGCTTACTGGCCGCTTTGTAAATTAATATAATAAATAAAATAATAAAAGCGCCAGTCACCACACAACCTGAGTCGCTTACTTGCCACTTTGTTAATTAATATACTAAATAGAATAACAAGAGCGCAAGTCAACACACAACCCATGGCGCTTACTGGCCGATTTATTTATTATTTACGTGAATAAAATAACACAAGCGCCAATCACTACACAATCCAGGGTTCTTACTGGCCACTTTGTTAATTAATATAATAGATAAAATATCAAAAGCGCCAATCACCACACAACCCGGGGCGCTTACTTGCCACTTCGTTGATTATTATACTAAAAAAAAAAAAAAACGCCAATCACCACACAACCCGGGTCGCTTACTTGCCACTTTGTTAATTAATGTACTTAATGAAACAACACAAGCACCGATCACCTTATAACTCGTAGCGCTTAGTGGCCGCTTTGTTTATTAATTAAATAAATAAAATGACAAAAGCACAAATCACGACACAACCTGGGGTTCTAACTGGCCACTTCGTTAATTAAAATAATAGATCAAATATCAAAAGCGCCAATCACCACACAACCCGGGGCGCTTACTTGCCACTTCGTTAATTATGATATTAAAAAAAAAAAAAAAGCGTCAATCACCACACAACTCGGGTCGCTTACTTGCCCTTTTGTTAATTAATGTACTAAATAAAACAACACAATCACCGATCACCACATAACTCGTAGCGCTTACTGACTGCTTTGTTTATTAATTAAATAATTAAAATAACAGAAGCGCAAATCAACACACACTCCGGGGCGCTTACTGGTCAATTTATTTATTAAGTAAATTAAATAACACAAGCGCCAATCACCAGACAACCCAGGGCGCTTACTGGCCGCTTTGTTTATTGATTAAATAAATAAAATAACACAAGCGCCAATCACCACACAACCCAGAGCGCTTACTGGCTGCTTTTTTTTATTAATTAAATAAATAAAGTAACAGGAGCGCAAATCACCACACAACCTAGGGTGCTTACTGGCCGATTGGTTTATTATTTAAATAAATAAAATATGACGATCGTCAATCACCACACAAACCGGGGCGCTTACTGGCTAATTTGTTAATTAATATAATAAATAATATAACAGAAGCACAGATCACCACACAGCTCGGGGCGCTAACTGCCCGCTTTGTTTATTAATTGAATAAATAAAATAACTAAAGCGAAAATCACCACACAACCCAAGGCACTTACTGGCCACTTTGTTACTTAATATAATAAATGAAATATTACAAGCTTTATTCACCACACAAACTGGAAACCTAACTGGCATGTTTGTTAATTGATATAATAAATAAAATAACAAAAGCGCCAATTACCACAAAACACGGGGCGCTTACTGGCCACTTTGTTAATTAATATAATAAATGAAATGACGAAAGTGCCAATCACCACACAACCAAGGGCACTTTCTGGCCACTTTGTTGATTAATATATCAAATAAAATAACACAAGCGTCAATCACCACACAAACCGGGGCGCTTACTGGCTAATTTGTTAATTAATGTACTAAATAAAACAACACAAGCACCGATCACCTCATAACTCGTATAGCTTACTGGCCGCTTTGTTTATTAATTAAATAAATAAAATAACAAAAGCGCAAATTACCACACAACTTGGGGTTCTTACTGGCCACTTTGTTAATTAATATAATAGATAAAATATCAAAAGCGCCAATCACCACATAACCCGGGGCGCTTACTTGCCACTTCTTTAAATATTATACTAAAAAAAAAAAAAAGCGCCAATCACCACACATTCCGGGTTGCTTACTTGCCACTTTGTTAATTAATATACTAAATAAAACAACACAACTACCGATCACCACATAACTTGTAGCGCTTACTGGCCACTTTGTTTATTAATTAAATAAATAACATAACAAAAGCGAAAATAACCACACAACCCAAGGCGCTTACTGGCCACTTTGTTACTTAATATAATAAATTAAATAACACGAGCTCGAATCACCACACAAACCGGAAACCTAACTGGCATGTCTGTTAATTAATATAAAAAATAAAATAACAAAAGCGCCAATTGCCACACAACCCGGGGCGCTTACTGGCCACTTTGTTAATTAATATCATAAATGAAATGACGAAAGCGCCGATCACCACACAACCCGGGTCGCTTACTTGCCACTTTGTTAATTAATGTACTAAATAAAACAACACAAGCACGGATCACCACATAACTCGTAGCTTTTACTGACTGCTTTGTTTATTAATTAAATAATTAAAATAACAGAAGCGCAAATCAACACACACTCCGGGGCGCTTACTGGTCAATTTATTTATTAAGTAAATTAAATACTACAAGCGCCAATTACCAGACAACCCATGGCGCTTACTGGCCGCTTTGTTTATTAATTAAATAAATAAAATATGACGATCGCCAATCACCACACAAACCAGGGCGCTTACTGGCTGCTTTTTTTTATTAATTAAATAAATAAAGTAACAGGAGCGCAAATCACCACACAACCTAGGGTGCTTACTGCCCGCTTTGTTTATTAATTGAATAAATAAAATAACTAAAGCGAAAATCACCACACAACCCAAGGCACTTACTGGCCACTTTGTTACTTAATATAATAAATGAAATATTACAAGCTTCATTCACCACACAAACCGGAAACCTAACTGGCATGTTTGTTAATTGATATAATAAATAAAATAACAAAAGCGCCAATTACCACAAAACACGGGGAGCTTACTGGCCACTTTGTTAATTAATATAATAAATGAAATGACGAAAGTGCCGATCACCACACAACCCAGGGCACTTACTGGCCACTTTGTTAATTAATATAATAAATAAAATAACAAAAGCGCCAATCACCACACAAACCGGGGCGCTTACTGGCTAATTTGTTAATAAATGTACTAAATAAAACAACACAAGCACCAATCACCACATAACTTGTATAGCTGACTTGCCGCTTTGTTTATTAATTAAATAAATAAAATAACAAAAGCGCGAATTACCACACAACTTGGGGTTCTTACTGGCCACTTTGTTAATTAATATAATAGATAAAATATCAAAAGCGCTAATCACCACATAACCCGGGGCGCTTACTTGCCACTTCGTTAATTATTATACTAAAAAAAAGAAAAAAGGGCCAATCACCACACAACCCGGGTTGCTTACTTGCCACTTTGTTAATTAATGTACTTAATAAAACAACACAACTACCGATCACCACATAACTTGTAGAGCTTACTGGCCGCTTTGTTTATTAATTAAATAAATAAAATAACAAAAGCGAAAATAACCACACAACCCAAGGCGCTTACTGGCAACTTTGTCACTTAATATAATAAATTAAATAACACAAGCTCGAATCACCACACAAACCGGAAACCTAACTGGCATGTCTGTTACTTGATATAATAAATAAAATAACAAAAGCGCCAATAGCCACACAACCCGGGGAGCTTACTGGCCACTTTGTTAATTAATATCATAAATAAAATAACGAAAGCGCCAATCACCACACAGACTGGGGTGCTTACTGGTAGATTGGTTTATTAATTAAATAAATAAAAAAAAACGATCGGCAATCACCACACAAACCGGGGCGTTTACTGGCCAATTTGTTAATTAATATAATAAATAGAATAACAAAAGCGCCAATCACCATACAACCCAGTCGCTTACTTGCCACTTTGTTAATTAATATACTAAATAGAATAACAAGAGCGCAAGTCAACACACAACCCATGGCGCTTACTGGCCGATTTATTTATTATTTACGTGAATTAAATAACACAAGCGCCAATCACTACACAATCAAGGGCGCTTACTGCTCAGTTTTTTTATTAATTAAATAAATAAAACAACACAAGCACCAATCACCACACAACCCGAAGCGCTTACAGGCCGCTTTGTTTATTAAATAATTAAATAAAATAACAAAAGCGCAAGTCATCACAAAACCTGGGATTCTTACTGGCCACTTTGTTAATTAGTATAATAGATAAAATATCAAAAGCGCCAACCACCACACAACTCGGGGCGCTTACTTGCCACTTTGTTAATTATTATACTAAAAAAAAAAAAAGCGCCAATTAACACACAACTCGGGTCGCTTACTTGCAACTTTGTTAATTAATGTACTAAATAAAACAACACAAGCACGGATAACCACATAACTCGTATCGCTTACTGGCCGCTTTGTTTATTAATTAAATAAATAAAACAACACAAGCACGAAACACCAAACAACCCAGAGCGCCTACTGGCCGCTTTGTATATTAATTAAATGAATAAAATAACAAAATCACAAATCACCACACTACCCGGGGCTCTTACTAGCCACTTTGTTAATTAATATAAAAAATGAAATGACGAAAGCGCCGATAACCACATAACCCAGGGCACTTACTGGGCACTTTGTTAATTAATATAATAAATAAAATAACAAAAGCGCCAATCACCACACAACCCAGAGCAATTACTGGCCTTTTTGTTTATTATTAAAATAAATGAATTAACACAAGCGCCAATCACCACACAACCCGGGGCACTTACTGGCCACTTTGTTGATTAATATAATAAACAAAATAACAAAAGCGCCAATCATTACCAGCGCGCTCACTAGCCGATTTTTTTATTAATCAAATAAATAAAACAACACAAGCACCGATCACCACACACTTTGTTAATTAATATACTAAATAGAAAAACAAAAGCGCCAATAACTAAACGACCCGGAGCGCTTACTGCCCGATTTTTTTATTAATTTAGTCAATAAAACAACACAAGTACCGATCACCAGACAACCCGGGGCGCTTACTGGCCGCTTTGTAAATTAATATAATAAATAAAATAATAAAAGTGCCAGTCACCACACAACCTGGGTCGCTTACTTGCCACTTTGTTAATTAATATACTAAATAGAATAACAAGAGCGCAAGTCAACACACAACCCATGGCGCTTACTGGCCGATTTATTTATTATTTACGTGAATAAAATAACACAAGCGCCAATCACTACACAATCCAGGGCGCTTACTGCCCGATTTTTTTATTAATTAAATGAATAAAATAACACAAGCACCGATTACCACACCATTCGGGGCGCTTACTGGCCACTTTGTTTATTAAATAATATAATAAAATAACAAAAGCGCAAATCACCACACAACCCAGGGTTCTTACTGGCCACTTTGTTAATTAATATAATAGATAAAATATCAAAAGCGCCAATCACCACACAACCCGGGGCGCTCACTTGCCGATTCGTTGATTATTATACTAAAAAAAAATAAAAAGCGCCAATCACCACACAACCCGGGTCGCTTACTTGCCACTTTGTTAATTAATGTACTTAATGAAACAACGCAAGCACCGATCACCTTATAACTCGTAGCGCTTAGTGGCCGCTTTGTTTATTAATTAAATAAATAAAATGACAAAAGCGCAAATCACGACACAACCTGGGGTTCTAACTGGCCACTTTGTTAATTAAAATAATAGATCAAATATCAAAAGCGCCAATCACCACACAACCCAGGGCGCTTACTTGCCACTTCGTTAATTATTATACTAAAAAAAAAAAAAAAGCGCCAATCACCACACAACCCGTTTCGCTTACTTGCCCTTTTGTTAATTAATGTACTAAATAAAACAACACAATCACCGATCACCACATAACTCGTACCGCTTACTGACTGCTTTGTTTATTAATTAAATAATTAAAATAACAGAAGCGCAAATCAACACACACTCCGGGGCGCTTACTGGCCACTTTGTTAATTAATATAAAAAATGAAATGACGAAAGCGCCGATTACCACATAACCCAGGGCACTTACTGGGCACTTTGTTAATTAATATAATAAATAAAATAACAAAAGCGCCAATCACCACACAACCCAGAGCAATTACTGGCCTTTTTGATTATTATTTAAATAAATGAATTAACACAAGCGCCAATCACCACACAACCCGGGGCACTTACTGGCCACTTTGTTGATTAATATAATAAACAAAATAACAAAAGCGCCAATCATCACCAGCACGCTCACTAGCCGATTTTTTTATTAATCAAACAAATAAAACAAAACAAGCACCGATCACGACACACTTTGTTAATTAATATACTAAATAAAATAACAAAAGCGCCAATAACCAAACAACCCGGAGCGCTTACTGCCCGATTTTTTTAATAATTAAGTCAATAAAACAACACAAGTACCGATCACCAGACAACCCGGGGCGCTTACTGGCCGCTTTGTAAATTAATATAATAAATAAAATAATAAAAGCGCCAGTCACCACACAACCTTAGTCGCTTACTTGCCACTTTGTTAATTAAAATACTAAATAGAATAACAAGAGCGCAAGTCAACACACAACCCACGGCGCTTACTGGCCGATTTAATTATTATTTAAGTGAATAAAATAACACAAGCGCCAATCACTACACAATCCAGGGCGCTTACTGCCCGATTTTTTTATTAATTAAATAGATAAAATAACACAAGCACCGAATACCACACCATTCGAAGCGCTTACTGGCCACTTTGTTTATTAAATAATAAAATAAAACAACAAAAGCGCAAATCACCACACAACCAAGGGTTCTTACTGGCCACTTTGTTAATTAATATAATAGATAAAATATCAAAAGCGCAAATCACCACACAACCCGGGGCGCTTACTTGCCACTTCGTTAATTATTATACTAAAAAAAAAAAAAAGCGCCAATCACCACACAACCCGGGTCACTTACTTGCCACTTTGTTAATTAATGTACTTAATGAAACAACACAAGCACCGATCACCTCATAACTCGTAGCGCTTAGTGGCCGCTTTGTTTATTAATTAAATAAATAAAATGACAAAAGCGCAAATCACCACACAACCTGGGGTTCTAACTGGCCACTTTGTTAATTAATATAATAGATCAAATATCAAAAGCGCCAATCACCACACAACCCGGGGCGCTTACTTGCCACTTCGTTAATTATTATACTAAAAAAAAAAAAAAGCGCCAATCACCACACAACCCGGGTCGCTTACTTGCCCTTTTGTTAATTAATGATCTAAATAAAACAACACAATCATCGATCACCACATAACTCGTAGCGCTTACTGACTGCTTTGTTTATTAATTAAATAATTAAAATAACAGAAGCGCAAATCAACACACACTCCGGGGCGCTTACTGGTCAATTTATTTATTAAGTAAATTAAATAACACAATCGCCAATCACAAGACAACCCAGGGCGCTTATTGGCCGCTTTGTTTATTAATTAAATAAATAAAATAACACAAGCGCCAATCACCACACAACCCAGAGCGCTTACAGGCTGCTTTTTTTTATTAATTAAATAAATAAAGTAACAGGAGCGCAAATCACCACACAACCTAGGGTGCTTACTGGCCGATTGGTTTATTATTTAAATAAATAAAATATGACGATCGTCAATCACCACACAAACCGGGGCGCTTACTGGCTAATTTGTTAATTAATATAATAAATAATATAACAGAAGCATCGATCACCACACAGCTCGGGGCGCTAACTGCCCGCTTTGTTTATTAATTGAATAAATAAAATGACAAAAGCGAAAATCACCACACAACCCAAGGCACTTACTGGCCACTTTGTTACTTAATATAATAAATAAAATATTACAAGCTCCATTCACCACACAAACCGGAAACCTAACTGGCATGTTTGTTAATTGATATAATAAATAAAATAACAAAAGCGCCAATTACCACAAAACACGGGGCGCTTACTGGCCACTTTGTTAATTAATATAATAAATGAAATGACGAAAGTGCCAATCACCACACAACCAAGGGCACTTTATGGCCACTTTGTTGATAAATATATCAAATAAAATAACACAAGCGTCAATCACCACACAAACCGGGGCGCTTACTGGCTAATTTGTTAATTAATGTACTAAATAAAACAACACAAGCACCGATCACCTCATAACTCGTATAGCTTACTGGCCGCTTTGTTTATTAATTAAATAAATAAAATAACAAAAGCGAAAATAACCACACAACCCAAGGCGCTTACTGGCCACTTTGTTAATTAATATCATAAATGAAATGACGAAAGCGCCGATTACCACTTAACCCAGGCCACTTACTGGGCACTTTGTTAATTAATATAATAAATAAAATAACAAAAGCGCCAATCACCACACAACCTAGAGCAATTACTGGCCTTTTTGTTTATTATTTAAATAAATGAATTAACACAAGCGCCAATCACCACGCAACTCGGGGCACTCACTGGCCACTTTGTTGATTAATATAATAAACAAAATAACAAAAGCGCCAATCATCACCAGCGCGCTCACTAGCCGATTTTTTTATTAATCAAATAAATAAAACAACACAAGCACCGATCACCACACACTTTGTTAAATAATATACTAAATAGAATAACAAAAGCGCCAATAACCAAACAACCCAGAGCGCTTACTGCCCGATTTTTTTATTAATTAAGTCAATAAAACAACACAAGTACCGATCACCAGACAACCCGGGGCGCTTACTGGCCGCTTTGTAAATTAATATAATAAATAAAATAATAAAAGCGCCAGTCACCACACAACCTGGGTCGCTTACTTGCCACTTTGTTAATTAATATACTAAATAGAATAACAAGAGCGCAAGTCAACACACAACCCATGGCGCTTACTGGCCGATTTATTTATTATTTAAGTGAATGAAATAACACAAGCGCAAATCACTACACAATACAGGGCGCTTACTGCCCGATTTTTTTATTAATTAATTGAATAAAATAACACAAGCACCGATCACCACACCATTCGGGGCGCTTACTGGCCACTTTGTTTATTAAATAATAAAATAAAATAACAAAAGCGCAAATCGCCACACAACCCAGGGTTCTTACTGGCCACTTTGTTAATTAATATAATAGATAAAATATCAAAAGCGCCAATCACCACACAACCCGGGGCGCTTACTTGCCACTTCGTTGATGATTATACTAAAAAAAAAAAAAAAGCGCCAGTCACCACACAACCTGGGTCGCTTACTTGCCACTTTGTTAATTAATATACTAAATAGAATAACAAGAGCGCAAGTCAACACACAACCCATGGCGCTTACTGGCCGATTTATTTATTATTTAAGTGAATGAAATAACACAAGCGCAAATCACTACACAATCCAGGGCGCTTACTGCCCGATTTTTTTATTAATTAAATGAATAAAATAACACAAGCACCGATCACCACACCATTCGGGGCGCTTACTGGCCACTTTGTTTATTAAATAATAAAATAAAATAACAAAAGCGCAAATCGCCACACAACCCAGGGTTCTTACTGGCCACTTTGTTAATTAATATAATAGATAAAATATCAAAAGCGCCAATCACCACACAACCCGGGGCGCTTACTTGCCACTTCGTTGATGATTATACTAAAAAAAAAAAAAAAGCGCCAATCACCACACAACCTGGGTCGCTTACTTGCCACTATGTTAATTAATGTACTTAATGAAACAACACAAGCACCGATCACCTCATAACTCGTAGCGCTTAGTGGCCGCTTTGTTTATTAATTAAATAAATAAAATGACAAAAGCGCAAATCACCACACAACCTGGGGTTCTAACTGGCCACTTTGTTAATTAATATAATAGATCAAATATCAAAAGCGCCAATCACCACACAACCCGGGGCGCTTACTTGCCACTTCGTTAATTATTATACTAAAAAAAAAAAAAAAGCGCCAATCACCACACAACCCGGGTCGCTTACTTGCCCTTTTGTTAATTAATGTACTAAATAAAACAACACAATCACCGATCACCACATAACTTGTAGCGCTTACTGACTGCTTTGTTTATTAATTAAATAAATAAAATAACACAAGCGCCAATCACCACACAAACCGGGGCGCTTACTGGCTAATTTGTTAATTAATATAATAAATGAAATCACAGAAGCACCGATCACCACACAGTTCGGGGCGCTAACTGCCCGCTTTGTTTATTAATTGAATAAATAAAATAACTAAAGCGAAAATCACCACACAACCCAAGGCACTTACTGGCCACTTTGTTACTTAATATAATAAATGAAATATTACAAGCTCCATTCACCACACAAACCGGAAACCTAACTGGCATGTTTGTTAATTGATATAATAAATAAAATAACAAAAGCGCCAATCACCACAAAACACGGGGCGCTTACTGGCCACTTTGTTAATTAATATAATAAATAAAATGACGAAAGTGCCGATCACCACACAACCCAGGGCACTTTCTGGCCACTTTGTTAATTAATATAATGAATAAAATAACAAAAGCGCCAATCACCACACAACCCAGAGCGCTTACTGGCCGCTTTGTTAATTATTTAAATAAATAAATTAACACAAGCGCCAATCACCACACAACCCGGGGCACTTTCTGGCCACTTTGTTGATTAATATATCAAATAAAATAACACAAGCGTCAATCACCATACAAACCGGGGCGCTTACTGGCTAATTTGTTTATTAATGTACTAAATAAAACAACACAAGCACCAATCACCACATAACTTGTATAGCTGACTGGCCGCTTTGTTTATTAATTAAATAAATAAAATAACAAAAGCGAAAATAACCACACAACCCAAGGCGCTTACTGGCCACTTTGTTACTTAATATAATAAATTAAATAACACAAGCTCGAATCACCACACAAACCGGAAACCTAACTGGCATGTCTGTTACTTGATATAATAAATAAAATAACAAAAGCGCCAATTGCCACACAACCTGGAGAGCTTACTGGCCACTTTGTTAATTAATATCATAAATAAAATAACGAAAGCTCCGATCACCACACAACCCAGGGCACTTACTGGCCACTTTGTTAATTAATATAATAAACATAATAACAAAAGCGCCAATCATCACTAGGGCGCTCACTAGCCGATTTTTCTATTAATTAGATAAATGAAACAACACAAGCACCGATTACCACACACTTCGTTAATTAATATACTAAATAAAATAACATAAGCGCCAATCACCAAACAACCCGGAGCGCTTACTGGCTAATTTGTTAATTAATATAATAAATGAAATAACAGAAGCACCGATCACCACACAGCTCGGGGCGCTAACTGCCCGCTTTGTTTATTAATTGAATAAATAAAATAACTAAAGCGAAAATCACCACACAACCCAAGGCACTTACTGGCCACTTTGTTACTTAATATAATAAATGAAATATTACAAGCTCCATTCACCACACAAACCGGAAACCTAACTGGCATGTTTGTTAATTGATATAATAAATAAAATAACAAAAGCGCCAATCACCACAAAACACGGGGCGCTTACTGGCCACTTTGTTAATTAATATAATAAATAAAATGACGAAAGTGCCGATCACCACACAACCCAGGGCACTTTCTGGCCACTTTGTTAATTAATATAATGAATAAAATAACAAAAGCGCCAATCACCACACAACCCAGAGCGCTTACTGGCCGCTTTGTTAATTATTTAAATAAATAAATTAACACAAGCGCCAATCACCACACAACCCGGGGCACTTTCTGGCCACTTTGTTGATTAATATATCAAATAAAATAACACAAGCGTCAATCACCATACAAACCGGGGCGCTTACTGGCTAATTTGTTTATTAATGTACTAAATAAAACAACACAAGCACCAATCACCACATAACTTGTATAGCTGACTGGCCGCTTTGTTTATTAATTAAATAAATAAAATAACAAAAGCGAAAATAACCACACAACCCAAGGCGCTTACTGGCCACTTTGTTACTTAATATAATAAATTAAATAACACAAGCTCGAATCACCACACAAACCGGAAACCTAACTGGCATGTCTGTTACTTGATATAATAAATAAAATAACAAAAGCGCCAATTGCCACACAACCTGGAGAGCTTACTGGCCACTTTGTTAATTAATATCATAAATAAAATAACGAAAGCTCCGATCACCACACAACCCAGGGCACTTACTGGCCACTTTGTTAATTAATATAATAAACATAATAACAAAAGCGCCAATCATCACTAGGGCGCTCACTAGCCGATTTTTCTATTAATTAGATAAATGAAACAACACAAGCACCGATTACCACACACTTCGTTAATTAATATACTAAATAAAATAACATAAGCGCCAATCACCAAACAACCCGGAGCGCTTACTGCCCGATTTTTTTATTAATTAAATCAATAAAACAACACAAGCACCAATCACCACACAACTCAAGGCGCTTACTGGCCACTTTGTTAATTAATATAAAAAATGAAATGACGAAAGCGCCGATTACCACATAACCCAGGGCACTTACTGGGCACTTTGTTAATTAATATAATAAATAAAATAACAAAAGCGCCAATCACCACACAACCCAGAGCAATTACTGGCCTTTTTGATTATTATTTAAATAAATGAATTAACACAAGCGCCAATCACCACACAACCCGGGGCACTTACTGGCCACTTTGTTGATTAATATAATAAACAAAATAACAAAAGCGCCAATCATCACCAGCACGCTCACTAGCCGATTTTTTTATTAATCAAATAAATAAAACAAAACAAGCACCGATCACGACACACTTTGTTAATTAATATACTAAATAAAATAACAAAAGCGCCAATAACCAAACAACCCGGAGCGCTTACTGCCCGATTTTTTTAATAATTAAGTCAATAAAACAACACAAGTACCGATCACCAGACAACCCGGGGCGCTTACTGGCCGCTTTGTAAATTAATATAATAAATAAAATAATAAAAGCGCCAGTCACCACACAACCTGGGTCGCTTACTTGCCACTTTGTTAATTAAAATACTAAATAGAATAACAAGAGCGCAAGTCAACACACAACCCACGGCGCTTACTGGCCGATTTAATTATTATTTAAGTGAATAAAATAACACAAGCGCCAATCACTACACAATCCAGGGCGCTTACTGCCCGATTTTTTTATTAATTAAATAGATGAAATAACACAAGCACCGAATACCACACCATTCGAAGCGCTTACTGGCCACTTTGTTTATTAAATAATAAAATAAAACAACAAAAGCGCAAATCACCACACAACTAAGGGTTCTTACTGGCCACTTTGTTAATTAATATAATAGATAAAATATCAAAAGCGCAAATCACCACACAACCCGGGGCGCTTACTTGCCACTTCGTTAATTATTATACTAAAAAAAAAAAAAAGCGCCAATCACCACACAACCCGGGTCACATACTTGCCACTTTGTTAATTAATGTACTTAATGAAACAACACAAGCACCGATCACCTCATAACTCGTAGCGCTTAGTGGCCGCTTTGTTTATTAATTAAATAAATAAAATGACAAAAGCGCAAATCACCACACAACCTGGGGTTCTAACTGGCCACTTTGTTAATTAATATAAAAGATCAAATATCAAAAGCGCCAATCACCACACAACCCGGGGCGCTTACTTGCCACTTCGTTAATTATTATACTAAAAAAAAAAAAAAGCGCCAATCACCACACAACCCGGGTCGCTTACTTGCCCTTTTGTTAATTAATGATCTAAATAAAACAACACAATCATTGATCACCACATAACTCGTAGCGCTTACTGACTGCTTTGTTTATTAATTAAATAATTAAAATAACAGAAGCGCAAATCAACACACACTCCGGGGCGCTTACTGGTCAATTTATTTATTAAGTAAATTAAATAACACAATCGCCAATCACAAGACAACCCAGGGCGCTTATTGGCCGCTTTGTTTATTAATTAAATAAATAAAATAACACAAGCGCCAATCACCACACAACCCAGAGCGCTTACAGGCTGCTTTTTTTTATTAATTAAATAAATAAAGTAACAGGAGCGCAAATCACCACACAACCTAGGGTGCTTACTGGCCGATTGGTTTATTATTTAAATAAATAAAATATGACGATCATCAATCACCACACAAACCGGGGCTCTTACTGGCTAATTTGTTAATTAATATAATAAATAATATAACAGAAGCATCGATCACCACACAGCTCGGGGCGCTAACTGCCCGCTTTGTTTATTAATTGTATAAATAAAATGACAAAAGCGAAAATCACCACACAACCCAAGGCACTTACTGGCCACTTTGTTACTTAATATAATAAATAAAATATTACAAGCTCCATTCACCACACAAACCGGAAACCTAACTGGCATGTTTGTTAATTGATATAATAAATAAAATAACAAAAGCGCCAATTACCACAAAACACGGGGCGCTTACTGGCCACTTTGTTAATTAATATAATAAATGAAATGACGAAAGTGCCAATCACCACACAACCAAGGGCACTTTCTGGCCACTTTGTTGATTAATATATCAAATAAAATAACACAAGCGTCAATCACCACACAAACCGGGGCGCTTACTGGCTAATTTGTTAATTAATGTACTAAATAAAACAACACAAGCACCGATCACCTCATAACTCGTATAGCTTACTGGCCGCTTTGTTTATTAATTAAATAAATAAAATAACAAAAGCGAAAATAACCACACAACCCAAGGCGCTTACTGGCCACTTTGTTAATTAATATCATAAATGAAATGACGAAAGCGCCGATTACCACTTAACCCAGGCCACTTACTGGGCACTTTGTTAATTAATATAATAAATAAAATAACAAAAGCGCCAATCACCACACAACCTAGAGCAATTACTGGCCTTTTTGTTTATTATTTAAATAAATGAATTAACACAAGCGCCAATCACCACGCAACTCGGGGCACTCACTGGCCACTTTGTTGATTAATATAATAAACAAAATAACAAAAGCGCCAATCATCACCAGCGCGCTCACTAGCCGATTTTTTTATTAATCAAATAAATAAAACAACACAAGCACCGATCACCACACACTTTGTTAAATAATATACTAAATAGAATAACAAAAGCGCCAATAACCAAACAACCCAGAGCGCTTACTGCCCGATTTTTTTATTAATTAAGTCAATAAAACAACACAAGTACCGATCACCAGACAACCCGGGGCGCTTACTGGCCGCTTTGTAAATTAATCTAATAAATAAAATAATAAAAGCGCCAGTCACTACACAACCTGGGTCGCTTACTTGCCACTTTGTTAATTAATATACTAAATAGAATAACAAGAGCGCAAGTCAACACACAACCCATGGCGCTTACTGGCCGATTTATTTATTATTTAAGTGAATGAAATAACACAAGCGCAAATCACTACACAATACAGGGCGCTTACTGCCCGATTTTTTTATTAATTAAATGAATAAAATAACACAAGCACCGATCACCACACCATTCGGGGCGCTTACTGGCCACTTTGTTTATTAAATAATAAAATAAAATAACAAAAGCGCAAATCGCCACACAACCCAGGGTTCTTACTGGCCACTTTGTTAATTAATATAATAGATAAAATATCAAAAGCGCCAATCACCACACAACCCGGGGCGCTTACTTGCCACTTCGTTGATGATTATACTAAAAAAAAAAAAAAAGCGCCAATCACCACACAACCTGGGTCGCTTACTTGCCACTATGTTAATTAATGTACTTAATGAAACAACACAAGCACCGATCACCTCATAACTCGTAGCGCTTAGTGGCCGCTTTGTTTATTAATTAAATAAATAAAATGACAAAAGCGCAAATCACCACACAACCTGGGGTTCTAACTGGCCACTTTGTTAATTAATATAATAGATCAAATATCAAAAGCGCCAATCACCACACAACCCGGGGCGCTTACTTGCCACTTCGTTAATTATTATACTAAAAAAAAAAAAAAAGCGCCAATCACCACACAACCCGGGTCGCTTACTTGCCCTTTTGTTAATTAATGTACTAAATAAAACAACACAATCACCGATCACCACATAACTTGTAGCGCTTACTGACTGCTTTGTTTATTAATTAAATAAATAAAATAACACAAGCGCCAATCACCACACAAACCGGGGCGCTTACTGGCTAATTTGTTAATTAATATAATAAATGAAATAACAGAAGCACCGATCACCACACAGCTCGGGGCGCTAACTGCCCGCTTTGTTTATTAATTGAATAAATAAAATAACTAAAGCGAAAATCAACACACAACCCAAGGCACTTACTGGCCACTTTGTTACTTAATATAATAAATGAAATATTACAAGCTCCATTCACCACACAAACCGGAAACCTAACTGGCATGTTTGTTAATTGATATAATAAATAAAATAACAAAAGCGCCAATCACCACAAAACACGGGGCGCTTACTGGCCACTTTGTTAATTAATATAATAAATAAAATGACGAAAGTGCCGATCACCACACAACCCAGGGCACTTTCTGGCCACTTTGTTAATTAATATAATGAATAAAATAACAAAAGCGCCAATCACCACACAACCCAGAGCGCTTACTGGCCGCTTTGTTAATTATTTAAATAAATAAATTAACACAAGCGCCAATCACCACACAACCCGGGGCACTTTCTGGCCACTTTGTTGATTAATATATCAAATAAAATAACACAAGCGTCAATCACCATACAAACCGGGGCGCTTACTGGCTAATTTGTTTATTAATGTACTAAATAAAACAACACAAGCACCGATCACCACATAACTTGTATAGCTGACTGGCCGCTTTGTTTATTAATTAAATAAATAAAATAACAAAAGCGAAAATAACCACACAACCCAAGGCGCTTACTGGCCACTTTGTTACTTAATATAATAAATTAAATAACACAAGCTCGAATCACCACACAAACCGGAAACCTAACTGGCATGTCTGTTACTTGATATAATAAATAAAATAACAAAAGCGCCAATTGCCACACAACCCGGAGAGCTTACTGGCCACTTTGTTAATTAATATCATAAATAAAATAACGAAAGCTCCGATCACCACACAACCCAGGGCACTTACTGGCCACTTTGTTAATTAATATAATAAACATAATAACAAAAGCGCCAATCATCACTAGGGCGCTCACTAGCCGATTTTTCTATTAATTAGATAAATGAAACAACACAAGCACCGATTACCACACACTTCGTTAATTAATATACTAAATAAAATAACATAAGCGCCAATCACCAAACAACCCGGAGCGCTTACTGCCCGATTTTTTTATTAATTAAATCAATAAAACAACACAAGCACCAATCACCACACAACTCAAGGCGCTTACTGGCCGCATCGTTTGTTAATTAAATAAATAAAATAACAAAAGCGCAAATCATCACACAACTCGGGGGCCTTACTGGCCACCTTGTTAATTAATATAATAAATTAAATAACATAAGCTCGAATCACCACACAAACCAGAAACCTAACTGGCATGTCTGTTAATTGATATAATAAATTAAATAACAAAAGCGCCAATCACCACACAACCCGGGGCACTTACTGGCCACTTTGTTAATTAATATCATAAATGAAATGACGAAAGCGCCGATCACCACACAACCCAGGGCACTTACATGCCACTTTGTTAATTAATATAATAAATAAAATAACAAAAGCGACAATCACCACACAACCTAGAGCGCTTACTAGCCGCTTCGTTTATTATTAAAATCAATAAATTAACACAAGCGCCAATCACCACACAACCCAGGGCCCTTACTGGCCACTTTGTTGATTAATATCATAAACAAAATAACAAAAGCACTAATCATCACCAGGGCGCTCACTAGCCGATTTTTTTATTAATTAAATAAATAAAACAACACAAGCACCGATCACCACAAACTTTGTTAATTAATATACTCAATGGAATAACAAAAGCGCCAAACACCAAACAACCCGGAGCGCTTACTGCCCGATTTTTTTATTAATTAAATCAATAAAACAACACAACCACCGATCACCACACAACCTGAGGCGCTTACTGGCCGCTTTGTTTATTAATTGAATAAATAAAATAACAAAAGCGCAATTCACCACACAACCCGGTGCACTTACTGGCCACTTTGTTAATCAATATACTAAATGAAATAACAAAAGCGCCAATCACCACACAACTGGGGCAGCTAACTGACCGATTTTTTTATTAATTAAATAAATAAAACAACACAAGCACCGATTACCACACAACCCGTGTTGCTTACTGGCATCTTTGTTAATTAATATGATAAATAAAATAACAAAAGCGCCAATCACCACACAACCCAGGGCGCTTACTGGCCGCTTTGTTTATTGATTAAATAAATAAAATAACACAAACGCCAATCACCACACAACTCGGGGCGCTAACTGGCCGATTTTTATATTAATTAAATAAATAAAACAACACCAGCACTCATCACTTCACAACCCGAAGCGCTTACTAGCATCTTTTTTATTTAATGTAATAAATAAAATGACAAAAGCGCCAATCACCACACAACCCAGGGTGCTTACTGGCTGCTTCGTTTATTGATTGAATGAATAAAATAACTCAAGCACCAATAACCAAACGACACGGGTTGCTTACTTGCCACTTTATTAATTATTATACTAAATGAAACAACACAAGCACCTATCACCACATAACTCGGAGCGCTTACTGCCCAAATTTTTTATTAATTAAATTAATAAAATAACAAAAGCGCCAATCACCACACAACCCAAAACGCTTACTGGCTGCTTTTTTTTATTAATTAAATAAATAAAATAACAAAAGCACAAATTACCACACAACCCGGCGAGCTTACTTGCCACTTTGTTAATTAATATACGCAATAAAATAACAAAAGCGCCAATCACCACACAACCAGGGGCGCTTACTGCCCGTTTTTTTTATTGATTAAATAAATAAAACAACACCAGCACTCATCACTTCACAACCCGGAGCGCTTACTAGCATCTTTTTTATCTAATGTAATAAATAAAATAACAAAAGCGCCAATCTTCACACAACCCAGGGCACTTACTGGCCGCTTTAAATATTAATTAAATGAATAAAATAACACAAGCGCCAATCACCACACGACTCGAGGCGCTTACTGGCCGATTTTTTTATTAATTAAATAAATAAAACAACACCAGCACTCATCACTTTACAACCCGGGGCGCTTACTAGCATCTTTTTTATTTAATGTAATAAATAAATTACAAAAGCGCCAATCACCACACAACCCAGGGTGCTTACTGGCTGCTTCGTTTATGGATTGAATGAATAAAATAACACAAGCACCAGTAACCACACAACACGGGTTGCTTACTTGCCACTTTATTAATTAATATACTAAATGAAACAACACAAGCACCGATCACCACATAACTCGGAGCGCTTACCGCCAAAATTTTTTATTAATTAAATAAATAAAATAACAAAAGCGCAAATCAACACACAACCCATTAAGCTTACTGACCGATTTATTTATTATTTGAGTAAACAAAATAACACAAGAGCTAATAACTACACATTATAGGGCGCTTACTGGCCGCTTTATTTATTAATTGAATAAATAAAATAACTGAAGCGCCAATCACCACACAACCCAAAGCGCTTACTGGCCGCTTTTTTTTATTAATAAAATAAATAAAATAACAGAAGCACAAATCACCACACAACCCGGCGTGCTTACTTGCCACTTTGTTAATTAATTCACTAAATAAAATAATAAAAGCACTAATCACTACACTACCTGGGTCGCTTACTTGCCACTTTGTTAATTAATACACTTAATAGAATAACAAGAGCGCAAATCAACACACAACCCATGGCGCTTACTCGTCAATTTATTTATCATTTAAGTAAATAAAATAACACAACCGCCAATCACTACACAAACCAGGGAGCTTACTGCCCGACTTTTTTAATTATTAAATGAATAAAACAACACAAGCACCGATCACCACACAACCAATGGCGCTTACTGGCCAATTTGTTTATCATTTAAGTAAATAAAATAACACAAGCGCCAATCACTACACAATCCAGGGAGCTTACTGCCCGACTTTTTTATTAATCAAATAAATAAAATAACAAAAGCGCCAATCACCACACAACCCAAAGCGCTTACTGGCCGCTTTTTTTTATTAATTAAATAAATAAAATAACAAAAGCACAAATCACCACACAACCCGGCACGCTTACTGGCCGCTTTGTTTATTAATTAAATGAATAAAATAACACAAGCGCCAATCACCACACAACTCGGGGCGCTTCCTAGCATCTTTTTTATTTAATGTAATAAATAAAATAACAAAAGCGCCAATCACCACACAACCCAGGGCGCTTACTGGCCACTTTGTTAATCATTATAATAAATAAAATAACAGAAGCACCGATCACCACACAGCTCGGGGCGCTAACTGCCCGCTTTGTTTATTGATTAAATAAATAAAATAACTAAAGCAAAAATCACCACACAACCCAGAGCGCTTACTGGCCGCTTTGTTTATTATTTAAATAAATAAATTAACACAAGCGCCAATCACCACAAAACCCGGGGCCCTTACTAGCCACTTTGTTGATTAATATAATAAACAAAATAACAAAAGCGCCAATCATCACCAGGGCGCTCACTAGCCAATTTTTTTATTAATTAAATAAATAAAACAACACAAGCACCAATCACCACACACTTTGTCAATTAATATACTAAATAGAATAACAAAAGCGCCAATCACGAAACAACTCAGAGCGCTTACTGCCCGATTTTTTTATTAATTAAATCAATAAAACAACACAAGCACCGATTACCACACAACCCGAGGCGCTTACTGGCCGCTTTGTTTATTAATTAAATAAATAAAATAACAAAAGCGCAATTCCCCACACAACCCGGGGCACTTACTGGCCACTTTGTTAATCAATATACTAAATGAAATAACAAAAGCGCCAATCACCACACAACCCAAGGCGCTTACTGGCCGCTTTGTTTATTAATTAAATAAATAAAATAACACAAACGCCAATCACCACACAACTCGGGGCGCTTACTGGCCGATTTTTTTATTAATTAAATAAATAAAACAACACCAGCACTTATCAGTTCACAACCTGGGGCGCTAACTAGCATCTTTTTTATTTAATGTAATAAATAAAATGACAAAAGCGCCAATCACCACACAACCCAGGGTGCTTACAGGCTGTTTCGTTTATTGATTGAATGAATAAAATAACTCAAGCACCAATAACCAAACGACACGGGTTGCTTACTTGCCACTTTATTAATTAATATACTAAATGAAACAACACAAGCACCTATCACCACATAACTCGGAGCGCTTACTGCCCAAATTTTTTATTAATAAAATAAATAAAATAACAAAAGCACAAATCACCACACAACCCTGCGCGCTTACTTGCCACTTTGTTAATTAATATACGCAATAAAATAACAAAAGCGCCAATCACCACACAACCAGGGGCGCTTACTGCCCGTTTTTTTTATTGATTATATAAATAAAACAACACCAGCACTTATCACTTCACAACCCGGGGCGCTTACTAGCATCTTTTTTATTTAATGTAATAAATAAAATGACAAAAGCGCCAATCACCACACAACCCAGGGTGCTTACTGGCTGCTTTGTTTATTGATTGAATGAATAAAATAACACAAGCACCAATAACCACACGACACGGGTTGCTTACTTGCCACTTTATTAATTAATATACTAAATAAAACAACACAAGCACCGATCACCACATAACTCGGAGCGCTTACTGCCAAAATTTTTTATTAATTAAATAAATAAAATAACAAAAGCGCAAATTAACACACAACCCATTAAGCTTACTGGCCGATTTATTTATTATTTGAGTAAACAAAATAACACAAGTGATAAAAACTACACATTATAGGGCGCTTACTGGCCGCTTTATTTATTAATTAAATAAATAAAATAACACAAGCGCAAATCACTACACAATCCAGGGAGCTTACTGCCCGACTTTTTTATTAATTAAATGAATAAAACAACACAAGCACCGATCACCACACAACCCATGGCGATTACTGGCCGCTTTATTTATTAATTGAATAAATAAAATAACTGAAGCGCCAATCACCACACAACCCGGCGTGCTTACTTGCCACTTTGTTAATTAATATACTAAATAAAATAACAAAAGCGCTAATCACCACACAACCCGGGGCGCTTACTGGCCGCTTTATTTATTAATTGAATAAATAAAATAACTGAAGCGCCAATCACCACACAACCCAAAGCGCTTACTTGCCACTTTGTTAATTAATATACTAAATAAAATAACAGAAGCACAAATCACCACACAAACCGGCGTGCTTACTTGCCACTTTGTTAATTGATATACTAAATAAAATAATAAAAGCACTAATCACCACACTACCTGGGTCGCTTACTTGCCACTTTGTTAATTAATATACTTAATAGAATAACAAGAGCGCAAATCAACACACAACCCATGGCGCTTACTCGCCAATTTATTTATCATTTAAGTAAATAAAATAACACAAGCGCGAATCACTACACAATCCAGGGAGCTTACTGCCCGACTTTTTTATTAATTAAATGAATAAAACAACACAAGCACCGATCACCACACAACCCATGGCGATTACTGGCCAATTTATTTATCATTTAAGTAAATAAAATAACACAAGCGCCAATCACTACACAATCCAGGGAGCTTACTGCCTGACTTTTTTATTAATTAAATAAATAAAATAACAAAAGCCCCAATCACCACACAACCCAAAGCGCTTACTGGCCGCTTTTTTTTATTAATTAAATAAATAAAATAACAAAAGCACAAATCACCACACAACCCGGCGCGCTTACTGGCCACTTTGTTTATTAATTAAATGAATAAAATAACACAAGCGCCAATCACCACACAACTCGGGGCGCCTACTGGCCGTTTTTTTTATTAATTGAATAAATAAAACAACACCAGCATTCATCACTTTACAACCCGGGGCGCTTACTAGCATCTTTTTTATTTAATGTAATAAATAAAATAACAAGAGCGCCAATCACCACACAACACAGGGCGCTTACTGGTCACTATGTTAATTATTATAATAAATAAAATAACAGAAGCACCGATCACCACACAGCTCGGGGCGCTAACTGCCCGCTTTGTTTATTGATTAAATAAATAAAGAAACTAAAGCAAAAATCACCACACAACCCAGAGCGCTTACTGGCCGCTTTGTTTATTATTTAAATAAATAAATTAACACAAGCGCCAATTACCACAAATACCGGGGCCCTTACTAGCCACTTTGTTGAATAATATAATAAACAAAATAACAAAAACGCCAATCATCACCAGGGCGCTCACTAGCCAATTTTTTTATTAATTAAATCAATAAAACAACACAAGCACCGATCACCACACAACCCGAGGCGCTTACTGGCCGCTTTGTTAATCAATATACTAAATGAAATAACAAAAGCGCCAATCACCACACAACTGGGGCAGCTAACTGGCCAATTTTTTTATTAATTAAATAAATAAAACAACACAAGCACCGATTACCACACAACCCGGGTTGCTTACTGGCATCTTTGTTAATTAATATAATAAATAAAATAACAAAAGCGCCAATCACCACACAACCCAGGGCGCTTACTGGCCGCTTTGTTTATTAATTAAATGAATAAAATAACACAAAAGCCAATCACCACACAACTCGGGGCGCTTACTGGCCAATTTTTTTATTAATTAAATAAATAAAACAACACTAGCACTCATCACTTCACAACCCGGGGCGCTAACTAGCATCTTTTTTATTTAATGTAATAAATAAAATGACAAAAGCGCCAATCACCACACAACCCAGGGTGCTTACAGGCTGTTTCGTTTATTGATTGAATGAATAAAATAACTCAAGCACCAATAACCAAACGACACGGGTTGCTTACTTGCCACTTTATTAATTAATATACTAAATGAAACAACACAAGCACCTATCACCACATAACTCGGAGCGCTTACTGCCCAAATTTTTTATTAATTAAATTAATAAAATAACAAAAGCGCCAATCACCACACAACCCAAAACGCTTACTGGCTGCTTTTTTTTATTAATTAAATAAATAAAATAACAAAAGCACAAATTACCACACAACCCGGCGAGCTTACTTGCCACTTTGTTAATTAATATACGCAATAAAATAACAAAAGCGCCAATCACCACACAACCAGGGGCGCTTACTGCCCGTTTTTTTTATTGATTAAATAAATAAAACAACACCAGCACTCATCACTTCACAACCCGGAGCGCTTACTAGCATCTTTTTTATCTAATGTAATAAATAAATTACAAAAGCGCCAATCACCACACAACCCAGGGTGCTTACTGGCTGCTTCGTTTATGGATTGAATGAATAAAATAACACAAGCACCAGTAACCACACGACACGGGTTGCTTACTTGCCACTTTATTAATTAATATACTAAATGAAACAACACAAGCACCGATCACCACATAACTCGGAGCGCTTACCGCCAAAATTTTTTATTAATTAAATAAATAAAATAACAAAAGCGCAAATCAACACACAACCCATTAAGCTTACTGACCGATTTATTTATTATTTGAGTAAACAAAATAACACAAGAGCTAATAACTACACATTATAGGGCGCTTACTGGCCGCTTTATTTATTAATTGAATAAATAAAATAACTGAAGCGCCAATCACCACACAACCCAAAGCGCTTACTGGCCGCTTTTTTTTATTAATAAAATAAATAAAATAACAGAAGCACAAATCACCACACAACCCGGCGTGCTTACTTGCCACTTTGTTAATTAATTCACTAAATAAAATAATAAAAGCACTAATCACTACACTACCTGGGTCGCTTACTTGCCACTTTGTTAATTAATACACTTAATAGAATAACAAGAGCGCAAATCAACACACAACCCATGGCGCTTACTCGTCAATTTATTTATCATTTAAGTAAATAAAATAACACAACCGCCAATCACTACACAAACCAGGGAGCTTACTGCCCGACTTTTTTAATTATTAAATGAATAAAACAACACAAGCACCGATCACCACACAACCAATGGCGCTTACTGGCCAATTTGTTTATCATTTAAGTAAATAAAATAACACAAGCGCCAATCACTACACAATCCAGGGAGCTTACTGCCCGACTTTTTTATTAATCAAATAAATAAAATAACAAAAGCGCCAATCACCACACAACCCAAAGCGCTTACTGGCCGCTTTTTTTTATTAATTAAATAAATAAAATAACAAAAGCACAAATCACCACACAACCCGGCACGCTTACTGGCCGCTTTTTTTTATTATTTAAATAAATAAAATAACAAAAGCACAAATCACCACACAACCCGTTGTGCTTACTTGCAACTTTGTTAATTAATATACCAAATAAAATAACAAAAGTGCCAATCACCACACAACCCGGGGCGCTTACTGGCCGCTTTATTTATTAATATACTTAATAGAATAACAAAAGCGCAAATCAACACACAACCCATGGCGCTTACTCGCCAATTTATTTATCATTTAAGTAAATAAAATAACACAAGCGCCAATCTTTACACAATCCAGGGCGCTAACTAGCCAATTTTTTCATTAATTAACTAAATAAAACAACACAAGCACCAATCACCACACACTTTGTTAATTAATATACTATATAGAATAACAAAAGCGCAAATCACCAAACAACCCGGAGCGCTTACTGCCCCATTTTTTTATTAATAAAATCAATAAACTAACACAAGCACTGATCACCATACAACCCAAAACGCTTACTGGCCGCTTTGTTTATTAATTGAATAAATAAAATAACAAAAGCGCAATTCACCCTACGACCCGGGGCACTTACTGGCCACTTTGTTAATCAATATACTAGATGAAATAACAAAAGCGCCAATCACCACACAACTGGGGCAGCCAACTGGCTGATTTTTTTATTAATTGAATAAATAAAACAACACAAGCACCGATTACCACACAACACGGGTTGCTTACTGGCATCTTTGTTAATTAATATAATAAATAAAATAACAAAAGCGCCAATCACCACACAAACCAGGGCGCTTACTGGCCGCTTTGTTTATTAATATACGCAATAAAATAACAAAAGCGCCAATCACCACACAACCAGGGGCGCTTACTGCCCGTTTTTTTTATTGATAAAATAAATAAAACAACACCAGCACTCATCACTTCACAACCCGAGGCGCTTACTAGCATCTTTTTTATTTAATGTAATAAATAAAATAACAAAAGCGCCAATCACCACACAACCCAGGGCGCTTACTGGCCGCTTTGTTTATTAATTAAATGTATGAAATAACACAAGCGCCAATCACCACACAACTCGGGGTGCTTACTGGCCGATTTTTTTATTAATTAAATAAATAAAACAACACCAGCACTCATCACTTAACAACCCGGGGCGCTTACTAGCATCTTTTTTATTTAATGTAATAAATAAAATAACTGAAGCGCTAATCACCACACAACCCAAAGCGCTTACTGGCCGCTATTTTTTATTAATTAAATAAATAAAATAACAGAAGCACAAATCACCACACAACCCGGCGTGCTTACTTGCCACTTTGTTAATTAATATACTAAATAAAATAATAAAAGCACTAATCACCACACTACCTGGGTCACTTACTTGCCACTTTGTTAATTAATATACTTAATAGAATAACAAGAGCGCAAATCAACACACAACCCATGGCGCTTACTCGCCAATTTATTTATCATTAAAGTAAATAAAATAACACAAGCGCCAATCACTACACAATCCAGGGAGCTTACTGCCCGACTTTTTTATTAATTAAATGAATAAAACAACACAAGCACCGATCACCACACAACCCATGGCGCTTACTGGCCAATTTATTTATCATTTAAGTAATTAAAATAACACAAGTGCCAATCACTACACAATCCAGGGAGCTTACTGCCCGACTTTTTTATTAATTAAATAAATAAAATAACAAAAGCGCCAATCACCACACAACCTAAAGCGCTTACTGGCCGCTTTTTTTTATTAATTAAATAAATAAAATAACAAAAGCACAAATCACCACACAACCCTGCGCGCTTACTGGTGGCTTTGTTTATTAATTAAAAAAATAAAATAACACAAGCGCCAATCACCACACAACTCGAGGCGCTTACTGGCCGATTTTGTTATTAATTAAATAAATAAAACAACACCAGCACTCATCACTTCACAACCCGGGGCGCTTACTAGCATCTTTTTTATTTAATGTAATGAATAAAATAACAAAAGCGCCAATCACCACACAACCCAAAGCGCTTACTGGCCGCTTTTTTTTAATAATTAAATAAATAAAATAATAAAAGCACAAATCACCACACAACCCGGCGTGCTTACTTGCCACTTTGTTAATTAATATACTAAATAAAATAACAAAAGCGCCAATCACCACACAACCCGGGGCGCTTACTGGCCGCTTTATTTATTAATTGAATAAATAAAATAACTGAAGCGCCAATCACCACACAACCCAAAGCGCTTACTGGCCGCTTTTTTTTAATAATTAATAAATAAAATAACAAAAGCGCCAATCACCACACAACCCAAAGCGCTTACTGGCCGCTTTTTTTTATTAATTGAATAAATGAAATAACAAAAGCACAAATCACCACACAACCCGGCGCGCTTACTGGCCGCTTTGTTTATTAATTGAATGAATAAAATAACACAAGCGCTAATCACCACACAACTCGGGGCGCTTACTAGCCGATTTTTTTATTAATTAAATAAATAAAACAACACCAGCACTCATCACTTCACAACCCGGGTCGCTTACTAGCATCTTTTTTATTTAATGTAATAAATAACATAACAGAAGCACCGATCACCACACAGCTCGGGGCGCTAACTGCTCGCTTTGTTTATTGATTAAATAAATAAAATAACTAAAGCAAAAATCACCACATAACCCAAAGCGCTTACTGGCCGCTTTTTTTTATTAATTAAATAAATAAAATAACAGAAGCACAAATCACCACACAACCCGGCGTGCTTACTTGCCACTTTGTTAATTAATATACTAAATAAAATAATAAAAGCACTAATCACCACACTACCTGGGTCACTTACTTGCCACTTTGTTAATTAATATACTTAATAGAATAACAAGAGCGCAAATCAACACACAAGCTATGGCGCTTACTCGCCAATTTATTTATCATTTAAGTAAATAAAATAACACAAGCGCCAATCACTACACAATCCAGGGAGCTTACTGCCCGACTTTTTCATTAATTAAATGAATAAAATAACAAAAGCACAAATCACCACACAACCCGGCGTGCTTACTTGCCACTTTGTTAATTAATATACTAAATAAAATAACAAAAGCGCCAATCACCACACAACCCGGCGCGCTCACTGGCCGCTTTGTTTATTAATTGAATGAATAAAATAACACAAGCTCTAATCACCACACAACTCGGGGCGCTTACTAGCCGATTTTTTTATTAATTAAATAAATAAAACAACACCAGCACTCATCACTTCACAACCCGGGTCGCTTACTAGCATCTTTTTTATTTAATGTAATAAATAACATAACAAAAGCACCGATCACCACACAGCTCGGGGCGCTAACTGCTCACTTTGTTTATTGATTAAATAAATAAAATAACTAAAGCAAAAATCACCACATAACCCAGAGCGCTTACTGGCCGCTTTGTTTATTATTTAAATAAATTAAATAACTGAAGCGCCAATCACCACACAACCCAAAGCGCTTACTGGCCGCTTTTTTTTATTAATTAAATAAATAAAATAACAAAAGCACAAATCACCACTTAACCTGGCGTGCTTACTTGCCACTTTGTTAATTAATATACTAAATAAAATAACAAAAGCGCCAATCACCACACAACCCGGGGCGCTTACTGGCCGCTTTATTTATTAATTGAATAAATAAAATAACTGTAGCGCCAATCACCACACAACCCAAAGCGCTTACTGGCCGCTTTTTTTTAATAATTAAATAAATAAAATAATAAAAGCACAAATCACCACACAACCCGGCGTGCTTACTTGCCACTTTGTTAATTAATATACTAAATAAAATAACAAAAGCGCCAATCACCACACAACCCGGGGCGCTTACTAGCATCTTTTTTATTTAATGTAATAAATAACATAACAGAAGCACCGATCACGCCACAGCTCGGGGCGCTAACTGCTCGCTTTGTTTATTGATTAAATAAATAAAATAACTAAAGCAAAAATCACCACATAACCCAGAGCGCTTACTGGCCGCTTTGTTTATTATTTAAATAAATAAATTAACACAAGCGCCAATCACCACGAAACCCGGGGCCCTTACTAGCCACTTTGTTGATTAATATAATAAACAAAATAACAAAAGTGCCAATCATCACCAGGGCGCTCACTAGTCAATTTTTTTATTAATTAAATAAATAAAACAACACAAGCACCGATCACCACACACTTTGTTAATTAATATACTAAATAGAATAACAAAAGCGCCAATCACCAAACAACCCGGAGCGCTTACTGCCCGATTTGTTTTTTTAATTAAATCAATAAAAAAACACAAGCACCGATCACTACACAACCCGGGGCGCTTACTGGCCGTTTTGTAAATTAATATAATAAATAAAATAATGAAAGCGCCAATCACCACAAAACCTGGGTCACTTACTTGTCACTTTGTTAATTAATGTAATAAATAAAACAACACAAGCACAGATCACCACATAACCCGGGGTGCTTACTGGCCACTTTGTTTATTAATTAAATAAATAAAATAACAAAAGCGCAAATCAACACACAATTCAGGTCGCTTACTGGCCAATTTACTTATTAAGTAAATTAAATAACACAAGAGCCAATCACCAGACAACCCAGAGCGCTTTCTGGCCGCTTTGTTTATTAGTTAAATAAATGAAGTAACGCAAGCGCCAATCACCACACAGACCGGGGTGCTTACTGGCAGATTGGTTTATTAATTAAATAAATACAAAAACACGATCGGCAATCACCACAGAAACCGGGGCGCTTACTGGCCAATTTCTCAATTAATATAATAAATAGAATAACAAAAGCGCCAATCACTAAACAACCCGGAGCGCTTACTGGCCGTTTTGTGAATTAATATAATAAATAAAATAATGAAAGCGCCAATCACCACAAAACCCGGGTCACTTACTTGCCACTTTGTTAATTAATGTACTAAATAAAACAACACAAGCACGGATCACCAGATAACTCGTAGCGCTTACTGGCCGCTTTGTTTATTAATTAAATAAATAAAACAACACAAGCACGGATCACCACACAACCCAGGGCGCTTACTGGCCAATTTACTTATTAAGTAAATTAAATAACACAAGAGCCAAACACCAGACAACCCAGAGCGCTTTCTGGCCACTTTGTTTATTAATTGAATAAATAAAGTAACACAAGCGCAAATCACCACACAACCCAGATTACTTATTTACCGCTTTTTTAAATTAATTGAATAAAAAAAATTACAGCAGCGCCAATCACCACACAGACCGGGGTGCTTACTGGCAGATTGGTTTATTAATTAAATAAATAAAAAAACACGATCAGGAATCACCACACAAACCAGGGCGCTTACTGGCCAATTTGTTAATTAATATAATAAATAGAATAACAAAAGCGCCAATCACCATACAACCCGGTCGCTTACTTGCCACTTTGTTAATTAATATACTTATTAGAATCACAAGAGCGCAAATTAACACACAACCCATGGCGCTCACTGGCCGATTTATTTATTATTTAAGTTAGTAAAATAACACAAGCGCCAATTACTACACAATCCAGGACGCTTACTGCTCAATTTTTTTATTAATTAAATGAATAAAACAACACAAGCACCAATCACCACACAACCCGGGGCGCTTACTGGCCGCTTTGTTTATTAAATAATTAAATAAAATAACAAAAGCACAAATCAGCACACAACCTGGGGTTCTTACTGGCCCCTTTGTTAATTAGTATAATAGATAAAATATCAAAAGCGCCAACCACCACTCAGCCCGGGGCGCTTACTTGCCACTTCGTTAATTATTATACTAAAAAAAAAAAAAAAAGCGCCAATTACCACACAACCCGGGTCGCTTACTTGCCACTTTGTTAATTAATGTACTACATAAAACAACACAAGCACGGATCACCACATAACTCGTAGCGCTTACTGGCGGCTTTGTTTATTAATTAAATAAATAAAACAACATAAGCAAGGATCACCACACAACCCAGAGCGCTTACTGGCCACTTTGTATACTAATTAAATAAATAAAATAACAAAATTACAAATCACCACACTACCCGGGGCGCTTACTGGCCACTTTGTTAATTAATATAAAAAATGAAATGACGAAAGCGCCAATCACCACACAACCCAGAGCAATTACTGGCCGCTTTGTTTATTATTTGAATAAATGAATTAACACAAGCGCCAATCACCACACAATCCGGAGCACTTACTGGCCACTTTGTTGATTAATTAACAAAATAACAAAAGCGCCAATCATCACCAGCGCGCTCACTAGCCGATTTTTTTATTTATTAAATAAATAAAACAACACAAGCACCGATCACCACACACTTTGTTAATTAATATACTAAATAGAATAACAAAAGCGCCAATAACCAAACAACCCGAAGCGCGTACTGCCCGATTTTTTTATTAATTAAGTCAATAAAACAACACAAGTCCGATCACCAGACAACCCGGGGCGCTTACTGGCCACTTTGTAAATTAATATAATGAATAAAATAATAAAAGCGCCAATCACCACACAACCTGGGTCACTTACTTGCCACTTTGTTAATTAATATACTAAATAGAATAACAAGAACGCGAGTTAACACACAACCCATGGCGCTTACTGGCCGATTTATTTATTATTTAAGTGAATAAAATAACACAAGCGCCTATCACTTCACAATCCAGGGCGCTTATTGCCCGATTTTTTTATTAATTAAATGAACAAAATAACACAAGCACCGATCACCACACCATTCGAAGCCCTTACTGGCCACTTTGGTTATTAAATAATAAAATAAAATAACAAAAGCGCAAATCACCACACAACCCAGGGTTCTTACTGGCCACTTTGTTAATTAATATAATAGATCAAATATCAAAAGCGCCAATCACCACACAACCCGGGGCGCTTACTTGCCACTTTGTTAATTATTATACTAAAAAAAAAAAAAAAAGCGCCAATCACCACACAACCCGGGTCGCTTACTTGCCACTTTGTTAATTAATGTACTAAATAAAACAACACAATCACCGATCACCACATAACTCGTAGCGCTTACTGACTGCTTTGTTTATTAATTAAATAATTAAATCAATAGAAGCGCAAATCAACACACAACCCGGGGCGCTTACTTGCCGCTTTGTTTATTATTTAAATAAATAAATTAACACAAGCGCCAATCACCACACAACCCGGGGCACTTTCGGGCCACTTTGTTCATTAATATAATAAACAAAATAACAAAAGCGCCAATCATTACCGGGGCGCTCACTAGCCGATTTTTTTATTAATTAAATAAATAAAACAACACAAGCACCGATCACCACAAACATTGTTAATTAATATACTAAATAGAATAACGAAAGCGCTATCAAGAAACGACCCGGAGCGCTTACCGCCCGATTTTTTTTTTAATTAAATCAATAAAACAACACAAGCACCGATCACCACACAGCCCGGGGCGCTTACTGGCCGTTTTGTAAATTAATATAATAAATAAAATAATGAAAGCGCTAATCACCACAAAACCTAGGTCACTTACTTGTCTTTTTGTTAATTAATGTAATAAATGAAACAACACAAGCACAGATCACCACATAACCCGGGGCGCTTACTTGCAACTTCGTTAATTATTATACTAAGAAAAAAAAAAAAAAACGCGCAAATCACCACACAACCCGGGTAGCTTACTTGCCACTTTGTTAATTAATGTACTAAATGAAACAACACAACTACCGATCACCACATAACTTATAGCGCTTACTGGACGCTTTGTTTATTAATTAAATAAATAAAATAACAAAAGCGAAAATAACCACACAACCCAAGGCGCTTACTGGCCACTTTGTTACTTAATATAATAAATTAAATAACACAAGCTCGAATCACCACACAAACCGAAAACCTAACTGGCATGTCTGTTAATTGATATAATAAATAAAATAACAAAAGCGCCAATTACCACACAACCCGGGGCGCTTACTTGCCACTTCAATAATTATTATACTAAAAAAAAAAAAACAGTGCCAAACACCACTCATTCCGGGTTGCTTACTTGCCACTTTGTTAAATAATGAACTAAATAAAACAACACAAGCACCGATTACCACATAACTCGTAGCGCTTACTGGCCGCTTTGTTTATTAATTAAATAAATAAAATATAAAAAGCGAAAATCACCACACAACCCAAGGCGCTTACTGGCTACTTTGTTACTTAATATAATATATTAAATAACACAAGCTCGAATCACCACACAAACCAGAAACCTAACTGGCATGTCTGTATATTGATATAATAAATAAAATAACAAAAGCGCCAATCACCACTAGACCCGGGGCGCTTACTGGCCACTTTGTTAATTAATATCATAAATGAAATGACGAAAGCGCCAATCACCACACAACCCAGGGCACTTACTAGCCAATTTGTTAATTAATATAATAAATAAAATAACAAAAGCGACAATCACCACACAACCCAAAGCGCTTACTAGCCGCTTCGTTTATTATTAAAATCAATAAATTAACACAAGCTCCAATCACCACACAACCCAGGGCCCTTACTGGCCACTTTGTTGATTAATATAATAAACAAAATAACAAAAGCGCTAATCATCACCAGGGCGCTCACTAGCCGATTTTTTTATTAATTAAATAAATAATACAACACAAGCACCGATCACCACACACTTTGTTAATTGATCTACTTAATAGAATAACAAAAGCGCTAATCACCAAACAACCCGGAGCGCTCACTGCCCGATTTTTTTATTAATTAAATCAATAAAACAACACAAGCACCAATCACCACACAACCCGAGGCGCTTACTGGCCGCTTTGTTTATTAATTGAATAAATAAAATAACAAAAGCGCAATTCACCACACAACCCGGGGCACTTACTGGCCAATCTTTTATCAATTAAGTAAATAAAACATCACAAGCGCCAATTACCACACAACCCAAAGCGCTTACAGGCCGCTTTATTTTATTAATTAAATAGATAAAATAACAGGAGCGCCAATCACCACACAACCCGGGGTGCTAACTAAGCGATTTTTTTATCAATTAAATAAATTAAATAACACAATCGACAATCACCACACAAACCGGGGCGCTTACTGGCCAATTTGTTAATTATTATAATAAATAAAGTAACAGAAGCGCCAATCACCACACAGTTTGGGCCGCTCACTAGCTGCTTTGTTTATAAATTGAATAAATAAAATAACAAAAGCGCAAATCACCACACAACCCCGGGTGCTCACTGGCATCTTTGTTAATTAATGTAATAAATAAAAAAACAGGATCGCCCATCACCACAAAACCCGGGGCGCTTACTGGCTAATTTGTTTATTAATGAAATAAATAAAATTACGCAAGCGCCAATTACCACAAAACCCGTGGTGCTTACTGGCTAATTTGTTTATTAATGGAATAAAAAAAATTACACAAGCGACAATAACCACACAACCCAGGGCGCTTACTGGCATCTTTGTTAATTAATGTAATAAATAAAAAAACAGGATCGCCCATCACCACAAAACCCGGGGCGCTTACTGGCGAATTTGTTAATTAATATAATAAATAAAATAAGAAAAGCGCCAATCACCACAAAACCCAGGGCGATTACTGGCCGCTTTAATTATTAATTAAATAAATAAAACAACTAAAAAGCAAATCACCACACAACCCGGAACGTTAACTTGCCATTTTGTTAATTAATATACTACATAAAATAACACAAGCGCCAATCACCACACAACCCGGTAAGCTTACTAGCAACTTTGTTAATTATTATAATAACTAAAATAACAGAAGCGCAAATTAACACACAACCCAGGGCACTTACTGGCCGATTTTTTTATTAATCAAATAAATAAAACAACACACGCACCGATCACCTCACAACCCGGGTTGCTCACTGGCATCTTTAATAATTAATATAATAAATAAAATATCAAAAGCGCCAATCACCACACAACCCGGGGCGCTTACTTGCCACTTCGTTAATTATTATACTAAAAAAAAAAAAAAAAAGCGCCAATCACCACACAACCCAGGTCGCTTACTTGCCCTTTTGTTAATTAATGTACTTGATAAAACAACACAATCACGGATCACCACATAACTCGTAGCGCTTACTGACTGCTTTGTTTATTAATTAAATAATTAAAATAATAGAAGCGCAAATCAACACACAACCCGGGGCGCTTACTGGCCAATTTATTTATTAAGTAAATTAAATAACACAAGCGCCAATCACCAGACAACCCAGGGCGCTTACTTGCCGCTTTGTTTATTAATTAAATAAATAAAATAACACAAGCACCAGTCACCACACAACCCAGAGCGCTTACTGGCTGCTTTTTTTATTAATTAAATAAATAAAGTGACAGGAGCGCAAACCACCACACAACCTAGGGTGCTTACTGGCCGATTGGTTTATTATTTAAATAAATAAAATATGACGATCGTCAATCACCACACGAACCGGGGCGCTTACTGGCTAATTTGTTAATTAATATAATAAATGAAATAACAGAAGCACCGATCACCACACAGCTCGGGGCGCTAAATGCCCGCTTTGTTTATTAATTGAATAAATAGAATAACTAAAGCGAAAATAACCACACAACCCAAGGCACTTACTGGCCACTTTGTTTCTTTATATAATAAATGAAATATTACAAGCTCCAATCACCACACAAACCAGAAACCTAACTGGCATGTTTGTTAATTGATATAATAAATAAAATAACTAAAGCGGAAATCACCACACAACCCAAGGCACTTACTGGCCACTTTGTTAATTAATATAATAAATAAATTAACACAAGCGCCAATCACCACACAACCCGGGGCACTTCCTGGCCACTTTGTTGATTAATATAATAAACAAAATAACAAAAGCGCCAATCATTACCAGGGCGCTCACTAGCCGATTTTTTTATTAATTAAATAAATAAAACAACACAAGCACCGATCACCACACACATTGTTAATTAATATACTAAATAGAATAACGAAAGCGCTAATTAAGAAACAACCCGGAGCGCTTATTGCCCGATTTTTTTATTAATTAAATCAATAAAACAACACAACCACCGATCACCAGACAACCCGGGGTGATTACTGGCCGCTTTATAAATTAATATATCAAATAAAATAATAAAAGCGCCAATCACCACACAACCTAAGACGCTTACTTGTCACTTTGTTAATTAATGTACTAAATAAAACAACACAAGCACCGATCACCACATAACTCGTATAGCTTACTGGCCGCTTTATTTATTAATTAAAAAAATAAAATATTAAAAGCGCAAATTACCACACAACTCGGAGTTCTTACTGGCCACTTTGTTAATTAATATAATAGATAAAATATCGAAAGCGCCAATCACCACATAACCCGGGGCGCTTACTTGCCACTTCGATAATTATTATACTAAAAAAAAAAAAAAAAACGCGCCAATCACCACACAACCCGGGTTGCTTACTTGCCACTTTGTTAATTAATGTACTAAATGAAACAACACAACTACCGATCACCACATAACTTGTAGCGCTTACTGGCCGCTTTGTTTATTAATTAAATAAATAAAATAACAAAAGCGAAAATAACCACACAACCCAAGGCGCTTACTGGCCACTTTGTTACTCAATATAATAAATTAAATAACACAAGCTCCAATCACGACACAAACCGGAAACCTAACTAGCATGTCTGTTTATTGATATAATAAATAGAATAACAAAAGCGCCAATTACCACACAACCCGGGGCGCTTACTGGCCACTTTGTTAATTAATATCATAAATGAAATGACGAAAGCGCCGATCGCCACACAACCCAGGGCACTTACTGGCCACTTTGTTAATTAATATAATAAACAAAATAACAAAAGCGCCAATCATCACCAGGGCGCTCACTTGCCGGTTATTTTATTAAATAAATAAATGAAACAACACAAGCACCGATTACCACACACTTTGTTAATTAATATACTAAATAAAATAACATAAGCGCTAATCACCAAACAACCAGGAGTGCTTACTGCCCGATTTTTTCATTAATTAAATCAATAAAACAACACAAGCACAAATCACCACACAACTCGAGGCGCTTACTGGCCTCTTTGTTTATTAATTAAATAAATAAAATAACAAAAGCGCAAATCACCACACAACTCGGGGTTCTTACTATCCACTTTGTTAATTAATATAATAGATAAAATATCAAAAGCGCCAATCACCACATAACCCGGGGCCCTTACTGGCCACTTTGTTAATTAATATAATAAACAAAATAACAAAAGCGCTAATCATCACCAGGGCACTTACTGGCCGCTTTATTTATTAATCAAAAAAATAAAATATTAAAAGCGCAAATTACCACACAACTCGGGGTTCTTACTGGCCACTTTGTTAATTAATATAATAGATAAAATATCGAAAGCGCCAATCACCACGTAACCCGGGGCGCTTACTTGCCACTTCATTAATTATTATACTAAAAAAAAAAAAACAGTGCCAAACACCACACAACCCGGGTTGCTTACTTGCCACTTTGTTAATTAATGAACTAAATGAAACAACACAAGCACCGATTACCACATAACTCGTAGCAATTACTGGCCGCTTTGTTTATTAATTAAATAAATAAAATATAAAAAGCGAAAATCACCACACAACCCAAGGCGCTTACTGGCCACTTTGTTGATTAATATCATAAATGAAATGACGAAAGCGCCGATCACCACACAACCCAGGGCACTTACTAGCCACTTTGTTAAATAATATAATAAATAAAATAACAAAAGCGACAATCACCACACAACCCAGAGCGCTTACTAGCCGCTTCGTTTATTATTAAAATCAATAAATTAACACAAGCGCCAATCACCACACAACCAAGGGCCCTTACTGGCCACTTTGTTGATTAATATAATAAACAAAATAACAAAAGCGCTCATCATCACCAGGGCGCTCACTAGCCGATTTTTTTATTAATTAAATAAATAATACAACACAAGCACCGATCACCACACACTTTGTTAATTAATATACTAAATAGAATAACAAAAGCACCAATCACCAAACAATCCGGAGCGCTTACTGCCCGATTTTTTTATTAATTTAATCAATAAAACAACACAAGCACCGATCACCACACAACCCGAGGCGCTTACTGGCCGCTCTGTTTATTACATAAATAAATAAAATAACAAAAGCGCAATTCACCACACAACCCGGAGCACTTACTGGCCACTTTGTTAATCAATATACTAAATGAAATAACAAAAGCGCCAATTACCACACAACCTGGGTCGCTTACTTGCCACTTTGTTCATTGATATACTAAATAAAATAACAAAAGCGCAAATTACAACGCAACCCGAGGCGCTTACTGGCCGCTTTGTTTATTAATTAAATAATGAATTAACACACCCGCCAATCACCACACAACCCAGGGCACTTTCAGGCCACTTTGTTAATCAATATACTAAATGAAATAACAAAAGCGCCAATCACCACACAACTCGGGGCGCTTACTGGCCAATTTTTTTATCAATTAAATAAATAAAACAACACAAGCACGGATCACCACACAACCCGGGGCGCTTACTGGCTGATTTTTTTATTAATTAAATAAATAAAACAACACAAGCACCAATCACCACACAACCCGTGGCACTTTTTGGCTGCTTTGTTTATTAATATACTGAATAAAATAACAAAAGCGCCAATCACCACACAACCCGGAGCGCTTACTGCCCGATTTTTTTATTAATTAAATCAATAAAACAACACAAGCACCGATCACCACACAACTAAGGGCGCTTACTGGCCGCTTTGTGAATTAATATAATAAATAAAATAAAAAAAGCGCCAATTACCACACAACCTGGGTCGCTTACTTGTCACTTTGTTAATTATTGTAATAAATGAAACAACACAAGCATCGATCACCACATAACCCGGAAAGCTTTCTAGCCACTTTGTTTATTAATATACTAAATAAAATAACAAAAGCGCAAATTACCACACAACCCGGGGCCCTTACTGGCCAATTTTTTTATCAATTAAATAAATAAAACAACACAAGCACGGATCACCACACATTCTGGGGCGCTTACTGGCCGATTTTGTTATTAATAAAATAAATAAAACAACACAAGAACCAATTACCACGAAACCCGTGGCGCTTACTGGCCAATTTTTTTATCAATTAAATAAATAAAACAACACAAGCACGGATCACCACACATTTTGGGGCGCTTACTAGCCGATTTTTTTATTAATAAAATAAATAAAACAACACAAGCACCAATTACCACAAATTTGTGGCGCTTACTGGCTAATTTGTTTATTAATAAAATAAATAAAATTACACAAGCGCCAATAACCACACAACCCAGGGCGCTTACTGGCATCTTTGTTAATTAATATAGTAAATAAAATAACAAAAGCGCTAATCACCACAAAACCCATGGCGATTACTGGCCGCTTTAATTATTAATTAAATAAATAAAACAACTAAAGTGCAAATCACCACACAACCCGGGTCGCTAACTTGCCATTTTGTTAATTAATATACTACATAAAATAACACAAGCGCCAATCACCACACAACCCGGTAAGCTTACTAGCAACTTTTTTAATTAATGTAATAAATAAAATAACAAAAGCGCCAATTATCACACAACCCACGGCGCTTACTGGCCACTTTGTTTATTTATTGAATAAATAAATTAACCCAAGCACCAATCACCGCACAACCTAAAGCGCTTACTGGCCGCTTTTTTTTATTAATTAAATCAATAAAACAACACATGCACCGATCACCACACAACCCGGGTTGCTTACTTGCCACTTTGTTTATTAATGAACTAAATGAAACAACACAAGCACCGATTAACACATAACTTGTAGCGCTTACTGGCCGCTTTGTTTATTAATTAGATAAATAAAATATAAAAAGCGAAAATCACCTCACAACCCAGGGCGCTTACTGGCCACTTTGTTAATTAATATCATAAATGAAATGACGAAAGCGCCAATCACCACACAACCCAGGGCACTTACCGGCCACTTTGTTAATCAATATACTAAATGAAATAACAAAAGCGCCAATCATCACACAACTCGGGGCGTTTACTGGCCAATTTTTTTATCAATTAAATAAATAAAACAACACAAGCACGGATCACCACACACTTTGTTAATTAATATACTAAATAGAATAACAAAAGCGCCAATTACCAACTAACCCGAAGCGCTTACTGCCCGATTTTTTTATTGATTAAATCAATAAAACAACACAAGCACCAATCACCACACAACTAAGGGCGCTTACTGGCCGCTTTGTGAATTAATATAATAAATAAAATAAAAAAATAGCCAATTACCACACAACCTGGGTCGCTTGCTTGTCACTTTGTTGATTATTGTAATAAATGAAACAACACAAGCACCGATCACCACATAACCCGGGGCGCTTTCTAGCCACTTTGTTTATTAATATACTAAATAAAATAACAAAAGCGCTAATTACCACACAACCCGGGGCCCTTACTGGCCACTTTAATAATTAATATTTTAAATAAAATAACAAAAGCGCTAATCACCACACAACTCGGCGCGCTTACTGGCTAATTTTTTCATCAATTAAATAAATAAAACAACACAAGCACGGATCACCACACATTCTGGGGCGCTTACTGGCCGACTTTTTTATTAATAAAATAAATAAAACAACACAAGCACCAATTACCACAAAACCCGTGGCGCTTACCGGCCGCTTTGTTTATTAATTGAATAAATAAAATAACAAAAGCGCAATTCACCACACAACCCGGGGCACTTACTGGCCACTTTGTTAATTAATATACTAAATGGAATAACAAAAGCGCCAATTACCACACAACCTGGGTCGCTTACTTGCCACTTTGTTCATTGATATACTAAATAAAATAACAAAAGCGCAAATTACCACGCAACCCGAGGCACTTACTGGCCGCTTTGTTTATTAATTAAATAAATAAATTAACACAAGCGCCAATCACCACACAACTCAGGGCACTTTCTGGCTACTTTGTTAATCAATATACTAAATGAAATAACAAAAGCGCCAATCACCACACAACTCGGGGGACTTACTGGCCAATTTTTTTATTAATTAAATAAATAATACAACACAAGCACAGATCACCACACAAACCGGGGCGCTTACTGGCTAATTTTTTTATTAATTAAATAAATAAAACAACACAAGCACCAATCACCACACAACCCGTGGCACTTTTTGGCTGCTTTGTTTATTAATATACTAAATAAAATAACAAAAGCGCCAATCACCACACAACTCGAAGCGCTTTCTAGCTAATCTTTTATCAATTAAATAAATAAAACAACACAAGCACAAATCACCACACAACCTCGGGACTTACTAGCATCTTTGTTAATTAATATAATTAATAAAATAACAAAAGTGCTAATTACCACACAACATGGGTCGCTTACTTGCCACTTTATTAGTTAATATATTAAATAAAACAACACAAGCACCGATATCCATGTAACCCGGGGCGTTTACTGGCAGCTTCGTTTATTAATTAAATAAATAAAATAAAAAAAGCGCCAATCACCAGACAACCCAGAGCGCTTACTGGCCGCATTGTTTATTAATTAAATAAATAAAGTAACACAAGCGCCAATCACCACACAACCCAGAGCACTTACTGGCCGCTTTGTATATTAATTAAATAAATAAAATAACAAAAGCACAAATCACCACACAACCCGGGGCGCTTACTGGCCGATTTTTTTATTAATTAAATCAATAAAACAACACAAGCACCGATCATCACACACTTTGTTAATTAATATACTAAATAGAATAACAAAAGCGCCAATTACCAAACAACCCGAAGCGCTTACTGCCCGATTTTTTTATTAATTAAATCAATAAAACAACACAAGCAACGATCACCACACAACTAAGGGCGCTTACTGGCCGCTTTGTGAATTAATATAATAAATAAAATAAAAAAAGCGCCAATTACCACACAACCTGGGTCGCTTGCTTGTCACTTTGATAATTATTGTAATAAATGAAACAACACAAGCACCGATCACCACATAACCCGGGGCGCTTTCTAGCCACTATGTTTATCAATATACTAAATAAAATAACAAAAGCGCAAATTACCACACAACCCGGGGCCCTTACTGGCCACTTTGTTGATTAATATTTTGAATAAAATAACAAAAGCGCTAATCACCACACAACTCGGCGCGCTTACTGGCCAATTTTTTTATCAATTAAATAAATAAAACAACGCAAGCACGGATCACCACACATTCGGGGCGCTTACTGGCCACTTTGTTTATGAAATAATAAAATAAAATAACACAAGCGCCAATAACCACACAACCCAGGGAGCTTACTGGCATCTTTGTTAATTAATGTAATAAATAAAAAAACAGGATCGCCATCACCACAAAACCCGGAAAGCTTACTGGCAAATTTGTTAATTAATATAATAAATAAAATAACAAAAGCGCTAATCACCACAAAACCCAGGGCGATTACTGGCCGCTTTAATTATTAATTAAATAAATAAAACAACTAAAGTGCAAATCACCACACAACCCGGGTCGCTAACTTGCCATTTTGTTAATTAATATACTACATAAAATAACACAAGCGCCAATCACCACACAACCCGGTAAGCTTACTAGCAACTTTGTTAATTAATATAATAACTAAAATAACAGAAGCGCGAATTAACACACAACCCAGGGCACTTACTGGCCGATTTTTTTATTAATCAAATAAATAAAACAACACACCCACCAATCACCTCACAACCCAGGTTGCTCACTGGCATCTTTAATAATTAATATAATAAATAAAATAACAAAAGCGCCAAACACCACACAACCCGGGTTGCTTACTTGCCACTTTGTTAATTAATGAACTAAATGAAACAACACAAGCACCGATTACCACATAACTCGTAGCAATTACTGGCCGCTTCGTTTATTAATTAAATAAATAAAATATAAAAAGCGAAAATCACCACACAACCCAAGGCGCTTACTGGCCACTTTGTTACTTAATATAATAAATTAAATAACACAAGCTCGAATCACCACACAAACCAGAATTCTAACTGGCATGTCTGTTAATTGATATAATAAATAAAATAACAAAAGCGCCAATCACCACACAACCCGGGGCGCTTACTGGCCACTTTGTTAATTAATATCATAAATGAAATGACGAAAGCGCCGATCACCACACAACCCAGGGCACTTACTAGCCACTTTGTTAAATAATATAATAAATAAAATAACAAAAGCGACAATCACCACACAACACAGAGCGCTTACTAGCCGCTTCGTTTATTATTAAAATCAATAAATTAACACAAGCGCCAATCACCACACAACCAAGGGCCCTTACTAGCCACTTTGTTGATTAATATAATAAACAAAATAACAAAAGCGCTAATCATCACCAGGGCGCTCACTAGCCGATTTTTTTATTAATTAAATAAATAATACAACACAAGCACCGATCACCACACACTTTGTTAATTAATATACTAAATAGAATAACAAAAGCGCCAATCACCAAACAACCCGGAGCGCTTACTGCCCGATTTTTTTATTAATTTAATCAATAAAACAACACAAGCACCGATCACCACACAACCCGAGGCGCTTACTGGCCGCTCTGTTTATTACATAAATAAATAAAATAACAAAAGCGCAATTCACCACACAACCCGGAGCACTTACTGGCCACTTTGTTAATCAATATACTAAATGAAATAACAAAAGCGCCAGATACCACACAACCTGGGTCGCTTACTTGCCACTTTGTTCATTGATATACTAAATAAAATAACAAAAGCGCAAATTACAACGCAACCCGAGGCGCTTACTGGCCGCTTTGTTTATTAGTTAAATAATGAATTAACACACCCGCCAATCACCACACAACCCAGGGCACTTTCAGGCCACTTTGTTAATCAATATACTAAATGAAATAACAAAAGCGCCAATCACCACACAACTCGGGGCGCTTACTGGCCAATTTTTTTATCAATTAAATAAATAAAACAACACAAGCACGGATCACCACACAACCCGGGGCGCTTACTGGCTGATTTTTTTATTAATTAAATAAATAAAACAACACAAGCACCAATCACCACACAACCCGTGGCACTTTTTGGCTGCTTTGTTTATTAATATACTGAATAAAATAACAAAAGCGCCAATCACCACACAACTCGGGGCGCTTACTAGCCAATCTTTTATCAATTAAATAAATAAAACAACACAAGCACAAATCACCACAAAACCTCGGGTGCTTACTAGCATCTTTGTTAATTAATATAAAAAATAAAATAACAAAAGTGCTAATTACCACACAACATGGGTCGCTTACTTGCCACTTTATTAGTTAATATACTAAATAAAACAACACAAGCACCGATATCCACGTAACCTGGGGCGTTTACTGGCAGCTTCGTTTATTAATTAAATAGATATAATAAAAAAAGCGCAAATCAACAGACATTCCGGAGCGCTTACTGGCCGATTTATTCATTATTAAAGTTAATAAGATAATACAAGCGCCAATTACCATACAACCCAGGGAGATTACTTGCCGCTTTGTTTATTAATTAAATAAATTAAATAACACAAGCGCCAAGCACCACACAACCCAAAGCGCTTACAGGCCGCTTTTTTTTAATAATTAAATAGATAAAATAACAGGAGCGCCAATCACCACACCACCCGGGGTGCTAACTAAGCGATTTGTTTATTAATTGAATAAATTAAATAACACAATCGACAATCACCACACAAACCGGGGCGCTTACTGGCCAATTTGTTAATTATTATAATAAATAAAGTAACAGAAGCGCCAATCACCATACAATTTCGGCCGCTTACTAGCTGCTTTGTTTATAAATTGAATAAATAAAATAACAAAAGCGCAAATCACCACACAACCCCGGGTGCTTACTGGCATCTTTGTTAATTAATGTAATAAATAAAAAAACAGGATCGCCCATCACCACAAAACCCGGGGCGCTTACTGGCTAATTTGTTTATTAATGAAATAAATCAAATTACGCAAGCGCCAATTACCACAAAACCCGTGGTGCTTACTGGCTAATTTGTTTATTAATGGAATAAATAAAATTACACAAGCGCCAATAACCACACAACCCAGGGCGCTTACTGGCATCTTTGTTAATTAGTGTAAAAAATAAAAAAACTGGATCGCCCATCACCACAAAAACCGGGGCGCTTACTGGCAAATTTAATAATTAATATAATAAATAAAATAAGAAAAGCCCCAATCACCACAAAACCCAGGGCGATTACTGGCCGCTTTAATTATTAATTAAATAAATAAAAAAACTAAAAAGCAAATCACCACACAACCCGGGTCGCTAACTTGCCATTTTGTTAATTAATATACTACATAAAATAACACAAGCGCCAATCACCACACAACCCGGTAAGCTTACTAGCAACTTTGTTAATCAATATAATAACTAAAATAACAGAAGCGCAAATTAACACACAACCCAGGGCACTTACTGGCCGATTTTTTTATTAATCAAATAAATAAAACAACACACGCACCGATCACCTCACAACCCGGGTTGCTCACTGGCATCTTTAATAATTAATATAATAAATAAAATAACAAAAGCGCTCATCACCACACAACCCAGGGCGCTTTCTAGCCGCTTTGTTTATTAATTGAATGAGTAAAGTAAAACAAGCGCCAATCATCACACAACTCGGGGCGCTAACTGGCCGATTTTTTTATTAATCAAGTAAATGAAACAACACCAGCACTCATCACTTCACAACCCAGGGCGCTTACTAGCATCTTTTTTAATTAATGTAATATAAAAATAACAAAAGCGCCAATTATCACACAACCCGGGGTGCGTACTGGCCGCTTTGTAAATTAATATAATAAATAAAATAATAAAAGCGCCAATCACCACACAACCTGGGTCGATTACTTGTCACTTTGTTAATTAATGTAATAAATGAAACAACACAAGCACCGATCACCACATAACCCGGGGCGCTTACTGGCCACTTTGTTTATTAATTAAATAAATAAAATAACAAAATCGCAAATCAACACACAACCCAGGGCGCTTACTGGCCAATTTACTCATTAAGTAAATTAAATAACACAAGCGCCAATCACCAGACAACCCAGAGCGCTTACTGGCCGCTTTGTTTATTAATTAAATAAATAAAGTAACACAAGCGCCAATCACCACACAACCCAGAGCACTTACTGGCCGCTTTGTATATTAATTAAATAAATAAAATAACAAAAGCAAAAATCACCACACAACCCGGGGCGCTTACTGGCCACTTTGTTGATTAATATAATAAATGGAATGAAGAAAGCGCCGATTACCACACAACCCAGGGCACTTACTGGCCACTTTGTTAATTAACGTAATAAATGAAACAACACAAGCACCGATCACCACATAACCCAGGGCGCTTACTGGCCGATTTTTTTATTAATTAAATCAATAAAACAACACAAGCACCGATCACCACACAACTAAGGGCGCTTACTGGCCGCTTTGTAAATTAATATTTTAAATAGAATAACAAAAGCGCCAATTACCAAACAACCCGGAGCGCTTACTGCCCGATTTTTTTATTAATTAAATCAATAAAACAACACAAGCACCGATCACCACACAACTAAGGGCGCTTACTGGCCGCTTTGTGAATTAATATAATAAATAAAATAAAAAAAGCGCCAATTACCACACAACCTGGGTCGCTTACTTGTCACTTTGTTAATTATTGTAATAAATGAAACAACACAAGCATCGATCACCACATAACCCGGAAAGCTTTCTAGCCACTTTGTTTATTAATATACTAAATGAAATAACAAAAGCGCAAATTACCACACAACCCGGGGCCCTTACTGGCCAATTTTTTTATCAATTAAATAAATAAAACAACACAAGCACAGATCACCACACATTCTGGGGCGCTTACTGGCCGATTTTGTTATTAATAAAATAAATAAAACAACACAAGAACCAATTACCACGAAACCCGTGGCGCTTACTGGCCAATTTTTTTATCAATTAAATAAATAAAACAACACAAGCACGGATCACCACTCATTTTGGGGCGCTTACTAGCCGATTTTTTTATTAATAAAATAAATAAAACAACACAAGCACCAATTACCACAAATTTGTGGCGTTTACTGGCTAATTTGTTTATTAATAAAATAAATAAAATTACACAAGCGCCAATAACCACACAACCCAGGGCGCTTACTGGCATCTTTGTTAATTAATATAGTAAATAAAATAACAAAAGCGCTAATCACCACAAAACCCAGGGCGATTACTGGCCGCTTTAATTATTAATTAAATAAATAAAACAACTAAAGTGCAAATCACCACACAACCCGGGTCGCTAACTTGCCATTTTGTTAATTAATATACTACATAAAATAACACAAGCGCCAATCACCACACAACCCGGTAAGCTTACTAGCAACTTTGTTAATTAATATAATAACTAAAATAACAGAAGGGCAAATTAACACACAACCCAGGGCACTTACTGGCCGATTTTTTTATTAATCAAATAAATAAAACAACACACGCACCAATCACCTTAAAACCCGGGTTGCTCACTGGAATCTTTAATAATTAATATAATAAATAAAATAACAAAAGCGCCAATCACCACACAACCCAGGGCGCCTCCTGGCCGCTTTATTTATTAATTAAATGAGTTAAGTAACACAAGCGCCAATCACCACACAACTCGGGGCGCTAACTGGCCGATTTTTTTATCAATCAAATAAATGAAACAACACCAGCACTCATTACTTCACAACCCGGGGCGCTCACTAGCATCTTTTTTAATTAATGTAATAAATAAAATAACAAAAGCGCCAATTATCACACAACCCACGGCGCTTACTGGCCGCTTTGTTTATTAATTAGATAAATAAAATATAAAAAGCGAAAATCACCTCACAACCCAGGGCGCTTACTAGCCACTTTGTTAATTAATATCATAAATGAAATGACGAAAGCGCCAATCACCACACAACCCAGGGCACTTACCGGCCACTTTGTTAATCAATATACTAAATGAAATAACAAAAGCGCCAATCATCACACAACTCGGGGCGTTTACTGGCCAATTTTTTTATCAATTAAATAAATAAAACAACACAAGCACGGATCACCACACACTTTGTTAATTAATATACTAAATAGAATAACAAAAGCGCCAATTACCAAACAACCCGAAGCGCTTACTGCCCGATTTTTTTATTGATTAAATCAATAAAACAACACAAGCACCAATCACCACACAACTAAGGGCGCTTACTGGCCGCTTTGTGAATTAATATAATAAATAAAATAAAAAAATAGCCAATTACCACACAACCTGGGTCGCTTGCTTGTCACTTTGTTGATTATTGTAATAAATGAAACAACACAAGCACCGATCACCACATAACCCGGGGCGCTTTCTAGCCACTTTGTTTATTAATATACTAAATAAAATAACAAAAGCGCTAATTACCACACAACCCGGGGCCCTTACTGGCCACTTTGTTAATTAATATTTTAAATAAAATAACAAAAGCGCTAATCACCACACAACTCGGCGCGCTTACTGGCCAATTTTTTCATCAATTAAATAAATAAAACAACACAAGCACGGATCACCACACATTCTGGGGCGCTTACTGGCCGACTTTTTTATTAATAAAATAAATAAAACAACACAAGCACCAATTACCACAAAACCCGTGGCGCTTACCGGCCGCTTTGTTTATTAATTGAATAAATAAAATAACAAAAGCGCAATTCACCACACAACCCGGGGCACTTACTGGCCACTTTGTTAATTAATATACTAAATAAAATAACAAAAGCGCCAATTACCACACAACCTGGGTCGCTTACTTGCCACTTTGTTCATTGATATACTAAATAAAATAACAAAAGCGCAAATTACCACGCAACCCGAGGCACTTACTGGCCGCTTTGTTTATTAATTAAATAAATAAATTAACACAAGCGCCAATCACCACACAACTCAGGGCACTTTCTGGCTACTTTGTTAATCAATATACTAAATGAAATAACAAAAGCGCCAATCACCACACAACTCGGGGGACTTACTGGCCAATTTTTTTATTAATTAAATAAATAATACAACACAAGCACAGATCACCACACAAACCGGGACGCTTACTGGCTAATTTTTTTATTAATTAAATAAATAAAACAACACAAGCACCAATCACCACACAACCCGTGGCACTTTTTGGCTGCTTTGTTTATTAATATACTAAATAAAATAACAAAAGCGCCAATCACCACACAACTCGGGGCGCTTTCTAGCTAATCTTTTATCAATTAAATAAATAAAACAACACAAGCACAAATCACCACACAACCTCGGGACTTACTAGCATCTTTGTTAATTAATATAATAAATAAAATAACAAAAGTGCTAATTACCACACAACATGGGTCGCTTACTTGCCACTTTATTAGTTAATATATTAAATAAAACAACACAAGCACCGATATCCATGTAACCCGGGGCGTTTACTGGCAGCTTCGTTTATTAATTAAATAAATAAAATAAAAAAAGCGCCAATCACCAGACAACCCAGAGCGCTTACTGTCCGCATTGTTTATTAATTAAATAAATAAAGTAACACAAGCGCCAATCACCACACAACCCAGAGCACTTACTGGCCGCTTTGTATATTAATTAAATAAATAAAATAACAAAAGCACAAATCACCACACAACCCGAGGCGCTTACTGGCCACTTTGTTGATTAATATAATAAATGGAATGACGAAAGCGCCAGTCACCACACAATCCGGGGCACTTACTGGCCACTTTGTTAATTAACGTAATAAATGAAACAACACAAGCACCGATCACCACATAACCCAGGGTGCTTACTGGCCGATTTTTTTATTAATTAAATCAATAAAACAACACAAGCACCGATCATCACACACTTTGTTAATTAATATACTAAATAGAATAACAAAATCGCCAATTACCAAACAACCCGAAGCGCTTACTGCCCGATTTTTTTATTAATTAAATCAATAAAACAACACAAGCAACGATCACCACACAACTAAGGGCGCTTACTGGCCGCTTTGTAAATTAATATAATAAATAAAATAAAAAAAGCGCCAATTACCACACAACCTGGGTCGCTTGCTTGTCACTTTGATAATTATTGTAATAAATGAAACAACACAAGCACCGATCACCACATAACCCGGGGCGCTTTCTAGCCACTATGTTTATTAATATACTAAATAAAATAACAAAAGCGCAAATTACCACACAACCCGAAGCCCTTACTGGCCACTTTGTTAATTATAATTTTAAATAAAATAACAAAAGCGCTAATAACCACACAACTCGGCGCGCTTACTGGCCAATTTTTTTATCAATTAAATAAATAAAACAACACAAGCACGGATCACCACACATTCGGGGCGCTTACTGGCCACTTTGTTTATGAAATAATAAAATAAAATAACACAAGCGCCAATAACCACACAACCCAGGGAGCTTACTGGCATCTTTGTTAATTAATGTAATAAATAAAAAAACAGGATCGCCATCACCACAAAACCCGGAAAGCTTACTGGCAAATTTGTTAATTAATATAATAAATAAAATAACAAAAGCGCTAATCACCACAAAACCCAGGGCGATTACTGGCCGCTTTAATTATTTATTAAATAAATAAAACAACTAAAGTGCAAATCACCACACAACCCGGGTCGCTAACTTGCCATTTTGTTAATTAATATACTACATAAAATAACACAAGCGCCAATCACCACACAACCCGGTAAGCTTACTAGCAACTTTGTTAATTAATATAATAACTAAAATAACAGAAGCGCGAATTAACACACAACCCAGGGCACTTACTGGCCGATTTTTTTATTAATCAAATAAATAAAACAACACACCCACCAATCACCTCACAACCCAGGTTGCTCACTGGCATCTTTAATAATTAATATAATAAATAAAATAACAAAAGCGCCAATCACCACACAACCCAGGGCGCTTACTGGCCGCTTTGTTTATTAATTAAATGAGTTAAGTAACACGAGCGCCAATCACCACACAACTCGGGGCGCTAACTGGCCGATTTTTTTATTAATCAAATAAATGAAACAACACCAGCACTCATGACTTCACAACCCGGGGCGCTTACTAGCATCTTTTTTAATTAATGTAATAAATAAAATAACAAAAGCGCCAATTATCACACAACCCAGGGCGCTTACTGGCCACTTTGTTTATTGATTGAATAAATAAAATAACACAAGCACCAATAACCGAACGACACGGGTTGCTTACTTGCCACTTTCTTAATTAATATACTAAATGAAATAACACAAGCACCGATCACCACATAACTCGGAGCGCTTACTGCCCAAATTTTTTATTAATTAAATAAATAAAATAACAAAAGCGCATATCACCACACAACTCATAGCGCTCACTGGCCGATTTATTTATTATTTGAGTGAATAAAATAACACAAGTGCCAATAACTACATATTTCAGGGCGCTTACTGGCCACTTTGTTTATTAATTGAATAAATAAATTAACCCAAGCAACAATCACCGCACAACCCAAAGCGCTTACTGGCCGCTTTTTTTTATAAAATAAATCAATAAAACAACACATGCACCGATCACCACACAACCCGGGGCGCGTACTGGCCGCTTTGTAAATTAATATACTAAATAAAATAATAAAAGCGCCAATCACCAGACAACCTGGGTCGCTTACTTGTCACTTTGTTAATTAATGTAATAAATGAAACAACACAAGCACTGATCACCATATAACCCGGGGCGCTTACTGGCCACTTTGTTAATTAATTAAATAAATAAAATAACAAAAGCGCGAATCAACACACAACCCAGGGCGCTTACTGGCCAATTTACTCATTAAGTAAATTAATTAACACAAGCGCCAATCACCAGACAACTTAGAGCGCTTACTGGCCGTTTTGAATATTAATTAAATTAATAGAATAACAAAAGCACAAATCACCACACAACCCGGGGCGCGTACTGGCCGCTTTGTAAATTAATATAATAAATAAAATAATAAAAGCGCCGATTACCACACAACCCAGGGCACTTACTGGTCACTTCGTTACTTAATATAATAAATAAAATAACAAAAGCGCCAATCACCACTCAACCCAGAGCGCTTACTGGCCGCTTTGTTTATTATTTAAATGAATAAAATAACACAAGCACCAATAACCGAACGACACGGGTTGCTTACTTGCCTTTTTCTTAATTAATATATCAAATGAAACAACACAAGCACCGATCACCACATAACTCGAAGCGCTTACTGCCCAAATTTTTCATTAATTAAATAAATAAAATAACAAAAAAGCAAATCAACACACAACCCATAGTGCTTACTGGCCGATTTATTTATTATTCAAGTAAATAAAATAACACAAGTGCCAATAACTACACATTCTAGGGCGCTTACTGACCGCTTTGTTTATTAATTGAATAAATAAAATAACCGGAGCACCAATCACCACACAACCCAAAGCGCTTACTGGCTGCTTTTTTTTATTAATTAAATCAATAAAACAACACATGCACCGATCACCACATAACCCGGGGCGCGTACTGGCCGCTTTGTAAATTAATATAATAAATAAAATAATAAAAGCGCCAATTACCACACAACCTGGGTCGATTACTTGTCACTTTGTTAATTAATGAAATAAATGAAAAAACACAAGCACCGATCACCACATAACCCAGGGCGCTTACTGGCCTTTTTGTTTATTAATTAAATAAATAAAATAACAAAATCGCGAATCAACACACAACCCAGGGCGCTTACTGGCCCATTTACTCATTAAGTAAATTAAATAACACAAGCGCCAATCACCAGACAACTCAGAGCGCTTACTGGCCGCTTTGTTTATTAATTGAATAAATAAAGTAACACAAGCGCCAATCACCACACAACCCAGAGCACTTACTGGCCGCTTTGTATATTAATTAAATAAATAAAATAACAAAAGCACAAATCACCACACAACCCGGGGCGCTTACTGGCCACATTGTTGATTAATATAATAAATGGAATGACGAAAGCGCCGATTACCACACAACCCAGGGCACTTACTGGCCACTTTGTTAATTAATATAATAAATAAAATAACAAAAGCGCCAATCACCACACAACCCAGAGCACTTACTGGCCGCTTTGTTTATTATTTAAATGAATAAATTAACACAAGCGCCAGTAACCACACAATCCGGGGCACTTACTGGCCACTTTGTTAATTAACGTAATAAATGAAACAACACAAGCACCGATCACCACATAACCCAGGGCGCTTACTGGCCGATTTTTTCATTAATCAAATCAATAAAACAACACAAGCACCGATCACCACACACTTTGTTAATTAATATACTAAATAGAATAACAAAAGCGCCAATTACCAAACAACCCGAAGCGCTTACTGCCCGATTTTTTTATTAATTAAATCTATAAAACAACACAAGCAACGATCACCACACAACTAAGGGCGCTTACTGGCCGCTTTGTGAATTAATATAATAAATAAAATAAAAAAGCGCCAATTACCACACAACCTGGGTCGCTTGCTTGTCACTTTGATAATTATTGTAATAAATGAAACAACACAAGCACCGATCACCACATAACCTGGAGCGCTTTCTAGCCACTATGTTTATTAATATACTAAATAAAATAACAAAAGCGCAAATTAACACACAACCCAGGGCACTTACTGGCCGATTTTTTTATTAATCAAATAAATAAATTAACACACGCACCAATCACCTCGCAACCCAGGTTGCTCACTGGCATCTTTAATAATTAATATAATAAATAAAATAACAAAAGCGCCAATCACCACACAACCCAGGGCGCTTACTGGCCGCTTTGTTTATTAATTAAATGAGTTAAGTAACACAAGCGCCAATCACCACACAACTCGGGGCGCTAACTGGCCGATTTTTTTATTAATCAAATAAATGAATCAACACCAGCACTCATCACTTTACAACCCGGGGCGCTTACTAGCATCTTTTTTAATTAATGTAATAAATAAAATAACAAGAGCGCCAATTAACACACAACCCAGGGCGCTTACTGGCCACTTTGTTTATTGATTGAATAAATGAAATAACACAAGCACCAATAACCGAACGACACGGGTTGCTTACTTGCCACTTTCTTAATTAATATACTAAATGAAAAAACACAAGCACCGATCACCACATAACTCGGAGCACTTACTGCCCAAATTTTTTATTAATTAAATAAATAAAATAACAAAAGCGCAAATCACCACACAACTCATAGCGCTCACTGGCCGATTTATTTATTATTTGAGTGAATAAAATAACACAAGTGCCAATAACTACACATTTCAGGGCGCTTACTAGCCGCTTTGTTTATTAATTGAATAAATAAATTAACCCAAGCACCAATCACCGCACAACCCAAAGCGCTTACTTGCCGCTTTTTTTATTAATTAAATCAATAAAACAACACATGCACCAATCACCACACAACCCGGGGCGCGTACTGGCCGCTTTGTAAATTAATATAATAAATAAAATAATAAAAGCGCCAATCACCAAACAACCTGGGTCGCTTACTTGTCACTTTGTTAATTAATGTAATAAATGAAACAACACAAGCACTGATTACCATATAACCCGGGGCGCTTACTGGCCATTTTGTTAATTAATTAAATAAATAAAATAACAAAAGCGCGAATCAACACACAACCCAGGGCGCTTACTGGCCAATTTACTCATTAAGTAAATTAATTAACACAAGCGCCAATCACCAGACAACCCAGAGCGCTTACTGGCCGCTTTGTATATTAATTAAATTAATAGAATAACAAAAGCACAAATCACCACACAACCCGGGGCGCGTACTGGCCGCTTTGTAAATTAATATAATAAATAAAATAATAAAAGCGCCGATTACCACACAACCCAGGGCACTTACTGGCCACTTCGTTAATTAATATAATAAATAAAATAACAAGAGCGCCAAGCACCACACAACCCAGAGCGCTTACTGGCCGCTTTGTAAATTTATATAATAAATAAAATAATAAAAGCTCCAATCATCACACAAACCGGAAAGCTAACTGGCATGTTTGTTAATTAATATAATGAATAAAATAACAAGAGCGTCGATCACCACACAACTCGGGGCGCTTGCTGGCCAATTTATTTATCATTTAAGTAAATAAAATAACACAAGTGCCAATCAGCAGACAACCCAGGGCGCTTACTGGCCACTCTAATAATTAATATAATAAATAAAATAACAGAAGCGCCGATCACCACACAACTTGGGGCGCTATTTGCCCGCTTTGTTTATTAATTAAATAAATAAAATAACAAAAGCGCCAATCACCACACAACCCGGGTCACTTACTTGATACTTTGTTAATTAATGTACTAAATGAAACAACACAAGCACCGTTCACAACATATTTCGTAGCGCTCACTGGCCGCTTTGTTTATTTATTAAATAAATAAAATAACAAAAGCGCAAATCAACACACAACCCGGGGCGCTTACTGGCCAATTTTTTTATTAAGTAAATTAAACAACACGAGCGCCAATCACCAAAAAAACCAAGGGGGCTTACTGGCCGCTTTGTTTATAAATTAAATAAATAAAATAACACTAGCGCTAATCGCCACTTAACCCAAAGCGCTTACTGGCTGCTTTTTTTTATTAATTAAATAATAAAATAACAGGAGCGCAAATCACCACACAACTCGGGGTGCTTACTGGCCGATTTGTTTATTAATTAAATAAATAAAATATTACGATCGCCAATCACCACACAAACCGGGGCGTTTACTGGCCGCTTTGTAAATTAATATAATAAATAAAAAATAAAAGCGCCAATCACCACACAACCTGGGTCGCTTACCGGCCACTTTGTTAATTAATATAATAGATAATATATCAAAAGCGCCAATCACCACACAACCCAGAGCACTTACTGGCTGCTTTTTTTTATTAATTAAATGAATGAAATAACAGGAGCGCAAATCACTACACAACCCAGGGTGCTTACTGGCCACTTAGTTAATTAATATAATGAATAAAATAACACAAGCTCCAATCATCACACAAACCGTTAAGCTAACTGGCATGTTTGTTAATTAATATAATAAATAAATTAACAAGAGCGTCGATCACCACACAACTTGGGGCGCTATTTGCCCGCTTTGTTTATTAATTAAATAAATAAAATAACTAAAGCAAAAATCACCACACAACCGAAGGCGCTTACTGGCCACTTTGTTACTTAATATAATAAATAAACTAACACAAGCTCCAATCACCACACAAACCATTAACCTAACTGGCATGTTTGATAATTAATATAATAAATAGAATAACAAAAGCGCCAATCACCACACAAACCGGGGCGCTTACTGGCCACTTTGTTAATTAATATACTAAATTAAATGACGAAAGCGCCAATCACAACACAACCCAGGGCACTTACTGGCCACTTTGTTAATTAATATAATAAATAAAATAACAAAAGCGCCAATCACCACACAACCCAGAGCGCTTACTGGCCGCTTTGTTTATTATTAAAATAATTAATTAATACAAGCGCCAATCACCACACAACCCGGGGCACTTACTGGCCATTCTGTTATTAAATATAATAAACAAAATAACAAAAGCGCCAATCATCACCAGGGCGCTCACTAGCCGATTTTTTTATTAATTAAATCAAAAAAACAACACAAGCACCGATCATTACACAACTCGGGGCGCTTACTGGCCGCTTTGTAAATTAATATAATAAATAAAATAATAAAAGCGCAAACCAACACACAACCCAGGGCGCTTTCTGGCCAATTTACTTATAAAGTAAATAAAATAACACAAGCGCCAATCACCAGACAACCCAGAGCGCTTACTGGCCGCTTTGTTTTTAATTGAATAAGTAAAGTAACACAAGCGCTAATCACCACACAACCCAGAGCACTTACTGGCCGCTTTGTATATTAATTAAATAAATAAAATAACAGAAGCACAAATCACCACACAACCCGGGGCGCTTACTGGCCACTTTGTTGATTAATATAATAAATGGAATGACGAAAGCGCCGATTACCACACAACCCAGGGCACTTACTGGCCACTTTGTTAATTAATATTATAAATAAAATAACAAAAGCGCCAATCACCACACAACCCGGGTCACTTACTTGATACTTTGTTAATTAATGTACGAAATGAAACAACACAAGCACCGTTTTCCACATATTTCGTAGCGCTCACTGGCCGCTTGGTTTATTAATTAAATAAATAAAATAACAAAAGCGCAAATCAACACACAACCTGAAGCGCTTACTGGCCAATTTTTTTATTAAGTAAATTAAACAACACGAGCGCCAATCACCAGAAAAACCAAGGGGGCTTACTGGCCGCTTTGTTTATAAATTAAATAAATAAAATAACACTAGCGCTAATCACCACTTAACCCAAAGCGCTTACTGGCTGCTTTTTTTTATTAATTAAATAAATAAAATAACAGGAGCGCAAATCACCACACAACCCGGGGTGCTTACTGGCCGATTTGTTTATTAATTAAATAAATAAAATATTACGATCGCCAATCACCACACAAACCGAGGCGTTACTGGCCGCTTTGTAAATGAATATAATAAATAAAAAATAAAAGCGCCAATCACCACACAACCTCGTCGCTTACCGGCCACTTTGTTAATTAATATAATAGATAAAATATCAAAAGCGCCAATCACCACACAACCCAGAGCGCTTACTGGCTGCTTTTTTTTATTAATTAAATGAATGAAATAACAGGAGCGCAAATCACTACACAACCTGGGGTGCTTACTGGCCACTTAGTTAATTAATATAATGAATAAAATAACACAAGCTCCAATCATCACACAAACCGTTAAGCTAACTGGCATGTTTGTTAATTAATATAATAAATAAAATAACAAGAGCGTCGATCACAACACAACTTGGGGCGCTATTTGCCCACTTTGTTTATTAATTAAATAAATAAAATAACTAAAGCAAAAATCACCACACAACCAAAGGCGCTTACTGGCCACTTTGTTACTTAATATAATAAATAAAATAACACAAGCTCCAATCACCACACAAACCATTAACCTAACTGGCATGTTTGATAATTAATATAATAAATAGAATAACAAAAGCGCCAATCACCACACAAACCGGGGCGCTTACTGGCCACTTTGTTAATTAATATACTAAATTAAATGACGAAAGCGCCGATCACAACACGACCCAGGGCACTTACTGGCCACTTTGTTAATTAATATAATAAATAAAATAACAAAAGCGCCAATCACCAAGCAACCCAGAGCGCTTACTGGTAGCTTTGTTTATTATTTAAATAATTAATTAATACAAGCGCCAATCACCACACAACCCGGGGCACTTACTGGCCATTCTGTTATTTAATAAAATTAACAAAATAACAAAAGCGCCAATCATCACCAGGGCGCTCACTAGCCGATTTTTTTATTCATTAAATCAAAAAAACAACACAAGCACCGATCATTACACAACTCGGGGCGCTTACTGGCCGCTTTAAAAATTAATATAATAAATAAAATAATAAAAGCGCAAACCAACACACAACCCAGGGCGCTTACTGGCCAATTTACATATAAAGTAAATAAAATAACACAAGCGCCAATCACCAGACAACCCAGAGCGCTTACTGGCCGCTTTGTTTATTAATTAAATAAATAAAGTAACACAAGCGCTAATCACCACACAACCCAGAGCACTTACTGGCCGCTTTGTATATTAATTAAATAAATAAAATAACAAAAGCACAAATCACCACACAACCCGGGGCGCTTACTGGCCACTTTGTTGATTAATATAATAAATGAAATGACGAAAGCACCGATTACCACACAACCCAGGGCACTTACTGGCCACTTTGTTAATTAATATTATAAATAAAATAACAAAAGTGCCAATCACCACACAACCCGGGTCACTTACTTGATACTTTGTTAATTAATGTACAAAATGAAACAACACAAGCACCGTTTTCCACATATTTCGTAGCGCTCACTGGCCGCTTGGTTTATTAATTAAATAAATAAAGTAACAAAAGCGCAAATCAACACACAACCCGGGGCGCTTACTGGCCAATTTTTTTATTAAGTAAATTAAACAACACGAGCGCCAATCACCAAAAAAACCAAGGGGGCTTACTGGCCGCTTTGTTTATGAATTAAATAAATAAAATAACACTAGCGCTAATCACCACTTAACCCAAAGCGCTTACTGGCTGCTTTTTTTTATTAATTAAATAAATAAAATAACAGGAGCGCAAATCACCACACAACCCGGGGTGCTTACTGGCCGATTTGTTTATTAATTAAATAAATAAAATATTACGATCGCCAATCACCACACAAACCGAGGCGTTTACTGGCCGCTTTGTAAATTAATATAATAAATAAAAAATGAAAGCGCCATTCACCACACAACCTGGGTCGCTTACCGGCCACTTTGTTAAGTAATATAATAGATAAAATATCAAAAGCGCCAATCACCACACAACCCAGAGCGCTTACTGGCTGCTTTTTTTTATTAATTAAATGAATGAAATAACAGGAGCGCAAATCACTACACAACCCGGGGTGCTTACTGGCCACTTAGTTAATTAATATAATGAATAAAATAACACAAGCTCCAATCATTACACAAACCGTTAAGCTAACTGGCATGTTTGTTAATTAATATAATAAATAAAATAACAAGAGCGTAGATCACCACACAACTTGGGGCGCTATTTGCCCGCTTTGTTGATTAATTAAACAAATAAAATAACTAAAGCAAAAATCACCACACAACCGAAGGCGCTTACTGGCCACTTTGTTACTTAATATAATAAATAAAATAACACAAGCTCCAATCACCACACAAACCATTAACCTAACTGGAATGTTTGATAATTAATATAATAAATAGAATAACAAAAGCGCCAATCACCACACAAACCGGGGCCCTCACTGGCCACTTTGTTAATTAATATACTAAATTAAATGACGAAAGCGCCGATCACAACACAACCCAGGGCACTTACTGGCCACTTTGTTAATTAATATAATAAATAAAATAACAAAAGCGCCAATCACCGCACAACCCAGAGCGCTTACTGGTAGCTTTGTTTATTATTTAAATAATTAATTAATACAAGCGCCAATCACCACACAACCCGGGGCACTTACTGGCCATTCTGTTATTCAATATAATAAACAAAATAACAAAAGCGCCAATCATCACCAGGGCGCTCACTAGCCGATTTTTTTATTAATTAAATCAAAAAAACAACACAAGCACCGATCATTACACAACTCGGGTCGCTTACTGGCCGCTTTGTAAATTAATATAATAAATAAAATAATAAAAGCGCAAACCAACACACAACCCAGGGCGCTTTCTGGCCAATTTACTTATAAAGTAAATAAAATAACACAAGCGCCAATCACCAGACAACCCAGAGCGCTTACTGGCCGCTTTGTTTATTAATTGAATAAATAAAGTAACACAAGCGCTAATTACCACACAACCCAGAGCACTTACTGGCCGCTTTGTATATTAATTAAATAAATAAAATAACAAAATCACAAATCACCACACAACCCGGCGCGCTTACTGGCCACTTTGTTGATTAATATAATAAATGGAATGACGAAAGCGCCGATTACCACACAACCCAGGGCACTTACTGGCCACTTTGTTAATTAATATTATAAATAAAATAACAAAAGCGCCAATCACCACACAACCCGGGTCACTTACTTGATACTTTGTTAATTAATGTACGAAATGAAACAACACAAGCACCGTTTTCCACATATTTCGTAGCGCTCACTGGCCGCTTGGTTTATTAATTAAATAAATAAAATAACAAAAGCGCAAATCAACACACAACCCGGGGCGCTTACTGGCCAATTTTTTTATTAAGTAAATTAAACAACACGAGCGCCAATCACCAGAAAAACCAAGGGGGCTTACTGGCCGCTTTGTTTATAAATTAAATAAATAAAATAACACTAGCGCTAATCACCACTTAACCCAAAGCGCTTACTGGCTGCTTTTTTTTATTAATTAAATAAATAAAATAACAGGAGCGCAAATCACCACACAACCCGGGGTGCTTACTGGCCGATTTGTTTATTAGTTAAATAAATAAAATATTACGATCGCCAATCACCACACAAACCGAAGCGTTACTGGCCGCTTTGTAAATTAATATAATAAATAAAAAATAAAAGCGCCAATCACCACACAACCTGGGTCGCTTACCGGCCACTTTGTTAATTAATATAATAGATAAAATATCAAAAGCACCAATCACCACACAACCCAGAGCGCTTACTAGCTGCTTTTTTTTATTAATTAAATGAATGAAATAACAGGAGCGCAAATTACTACACAACCTGAGGTGCTTACTGGCCACTTAGTTAATTAATATAATGAATAAAACAACACAAGCTCCAATCATCACACAAACCGTTAAGCTAACTGGCATGTTTGTAAATTAATATAATAAATAAAATAACAAGAGCGTCGATCACCACACAACTTGGGGCGCTATTTGCCCGCTTTGTTTATTAATTAAATAAATAAAATAACTAAAGCAAAAATCACCACACAACCAAAGGCGCTTACTGGCCACTTTGTTACTTAATATAATAAATAAAATAACACAAGCTCCAATCACCACACAAACCATTAACCTAACTGGCATGTTTGATAATTAATATAATAAATAGAATAACAAAAGCGCCAATCACCACACAAACCGGGGCGCTCACTGGCCACTTTGTTAATTAATATAGTAAATTAAATGACGAAAGCGCCGATCACAACACAACCCAGGGCGCTTACTGGCCACTTTGTTAATTAATATAATAAATAAAATAACAAAAGCGCCAATCACCACACAACCCAGAGCGCTTACTGGTAGCTTTGTTTATTATTTAAATAATTAATTAATACAAGCGCCAATCACCACACAACCCGGGGCACTTACTGGCCATTCTGTTATTTAATAAAATAAACAAAATAACAAAAGCGCCAATCATCACCAGGGCGCTCACTAGCCGATTTTTTTATTAATTAAATCAAAAAAACAACACAAGCACCGATCATTACACAACTCGGGGCGCTTACTGGCCGCTTTAAAAATTAATATAATAAATAAAATAATAAAAGCGCAAACCAACACACAACCCAGGGCGCTTACTGGCCAATTTACATATAAAGTAAATAAAATAACACAAGCGCCAATCACCAGACAACCCAGAGCGCTTACTGGCCGCTTTGTTTATTAATTGAATAAATAAAGTAACACAAGCGCTAATCACCACACAACCCAGAGCACTTACTGGCCGCTTTGTATATTAATTAAATAAATAAAATAACAAAAGCACAAATCACCACACAACCCGGGGCGCTTACTGGCCACTTTGTTGATTAATATAATAAATGGAATGACGAAAGCGCCGTCTACCACACAACCCAGGGAACTTACTGGCCACTTTGTTAATTAATATTATAAATAAAATAACAAAAGCGCCAATCACCACACAACCCGGGTCACTTACTTGATACTTTGTTAATTAATGTACAAAATGAAACAACACAAGCACCGTTTTCCACATATTTCGTAGCGCTCACTGGCCGCTTGGTTTATTAATTAAATAAATAAAATAACAAAAGCGCAAATCAACACACAACCCGGGGCGCTTACTGGCCAATTTTTTTATTAAGTAAATTAAACAACACGAGCGCCAATCACCAAAAAAACCAAGGGGGCTTACTGGCCGCTTTGTTTATAAATTAAATAAATAAAATAACACTAGCGCTAATCACCACTTAACCCAAAGCGCTTACTGGCTGTTTTTTTTTATTAATTAAATAAATAAAATACCAGGAGCGCAAATCACCACACAACCCGGGGTGCTTACTGGCCGATTTGTTTATTAATTAAATAAATAAAATATTACGATCGCCAATCACCACACAAACCGGGGCGTTTACTGGCCGCTTTGTAAATTAATATAATAAATAAAAAATAAAAGCGCCAATCACCACACAACCTGGGTCGCTTACCGGCCACTTTGTTAATTAATATAATAGATAAAATATCAAAAGCGCCAATCACCACACAACCCAGAGCGCTTACTGGCTGCTTTTTTTTTATTAATTAAATGAATGAAATAACAGGAGCGCAAATCACTACACAACCCGGGGTGCTTACTGGCCACTTAGTTAATTAATATAATGAATAAAATAACACAAGCTCCAATCATCACACAAACCGTTAAGCTAACTGGCATGTTTGTTAATTAATATAATAAATAAAATAACAAGAGCGTCGATCACCACACAACTTGGGGCGCTATTTGCCCGCTTTGTTTATTAATTAAATAAATTAAATAACACTAGCGCAAATTACCACACAACCGAGGGTGCTTACTGGCCGATTTGTTTATTAATTAAATAAATAAAATATCACAATCGCCAATCACCACACAAACCAGGGCGTTTACTGGCCGCTTTGTAAATTAATATAATAAATAAAATAATAAAAGCGCCAATCACCACAAAACCTGGGTCGCTTACTGGCCACTTTGTTAATTAATATAATAGATAAAATATCAAAAGCGCCAATCGCCACACAACCCAGTGCGCTTACTGGCTGCTTTTTTTTATTAATTAAATGAATGAAATAACAGGAGCGCAAATCACTACACAACTCGGGGTTCTTACTGGCCACTTAGTTATTAATATAATTAATAAAATAACACAAGCTCCAATCATCACACAAACCGTAAAGCTAACTGGCATGTTTGTTAATTAATATAACAAATAAAATAACAAGAGCGTCGATCACCACACAACTCGGGGCGCTTGCTGGCCAATTTATTTATCATTAAAGTATATAAAATAACACAAGCGCCAATCAGCAGACAACCCAGGGCGCTTACTGGCCACTTTAATAATTAATATAATAAATAAAATAACAGAAGCGCCGATCACCACACAACTCGGGGCGCTATTTGCCCGCTTTGTTTATTAATTGAATAAATAAAATAACTAAAGCGAAAATCACCACACAACCGAAGGCGCTTACTGGCCACTTTGTTACTTAATATAATAAATAAAATAACACAAGCTCCAATCACCACACAAACCATAAACCTAACTGGCATGTTTGATAATTGATATAATAAATAAAATAACAAAAGCGCCAATCACCACACAACCCGGGTCACTTACTTGATACTTTGTTAATTATGTACTAAATGAAACAACACAAGCACCGTTCATCACATATTTCGTAACGCTTACTGGCCGCTTTGTTTATTAATTAAATAAATAAATTAACAAAAGCGCAAATCAACACACAACCCGGGGCGCTTACTGGCCAATTTTTTTATTAAGTAAATTAAACAACACGAGCGCCAATCACCAGAAAAACCAAGGGGGCTTACTGGCCGCTTTGTTTATAAATTAAATAAATAAAATAACACTAGCGCTAATCACCACTTAACCCAAAGCGCTTACTGGCTGCTTTTTTTTATTAATTAAATAAATAAAATAACAGGAGCGCAAATCACCACACAACCCGGGGTGCTTACTGGCCGATTTGTTTATTAATTAAATAAATAAAATATAACAATCGCCAATCACCACACAAACCGAGGCGTTTACTGGCCGCTTTGTAAATTAATATAATAAATAAAATAATCAAAGCGCCAATCACTACACAACCTGGGTCGCTTACTGGCCACTTTGTTAATTAATATAATAGATAAAATATCAAAAGCGCCAATCACCACACAACCCAGAGCGCTTACTGGCTGCTTTTTTTTATTAATTAAATGAATGAAATAACAGAAGCGAAAATTACTACACAACCCGGGGTGCTTACTGGCCACTTAGTTAATTAATATAATAAATATAATAACACAAGCTCCAATCATCACACAAACCGTAAAGCTAACTGGCATGTTTGTTAATTAATATAATAAATAAAATAACAAGAGCGTCGATCACCACACAACTCGGGGCGCTATTTCCCCGCTTTGTTTATTAATTGAATAAATAAAATAACTAAAGCAAAAATTACCACACAACCGAAGGCGCTTACTGGCCACTTTGTTACTTAATATAATAAATAAAATAACACAAGCTCCAATCACCACACAAACCATAAACCTAACTGGCATGTTTGATATTTGATATAATAAATAGAATAACAAAAGCGCCAATCACCACACAAACCGGGGCGCTAACTGGCCACTTTGTTATATAATATACTAAATGAAATGACGAAAGCGCCGATCACAACACAACCCAGGGCACTTACTGGCCACTTTGTTAATTAATATAATAAATGAAATAACAAAAGCGCCAGTCACCACACAACCCAGAGCGCTTACTGGCCGCTTTGTTTATTATTTAAATAAATAAATTAATACGAGCGCCAATCACCACACAACCCGGGGCACTCACTGGCCATTCTGTTGGTTAATATAATAAACAAAATAACAAAAGCACCAATCATCACCAGGGCGCTCACTAGCCGATTTTTTTATTAATTAAATCAATAAAACAACACAAGCACCAATCATTACGCAACTCGGGGCGCTTACTGGCCGCTTTGTAAATTAATATAATAAATAAAATAATAAAAGCGCAAACCAACACACAAACTAGGGCGCTTACTGGCCAATTTACTTATTAAGAAAATAAAATAACACAAGCTCCAATCACCAGACAACCCAGAGCGCTTACTGGCCGCTTTGTATATTAATTAAATAAATAGAATAACAAAAGCACAAATCACCACACAACCCGGGGCGCTTACTGGCCACTTTGTTGATTAATATAATAAATGGAATGACGAAAGCGCCGATTACCACACAACCCATGGCGCTTACTGGCCGATTTATTTATTATTCAAGTAAATGAAATAACACAAGTGCCAATTACAACACAATCCAGGACGCTTACTGCCCGGTTTTTTTATTAATTAAATAAATAAAACAACACAAGCACCAATCACCACACAACCCGGGTCACTTACTTGATACTTTGTTAATTAATGTACTAAATAAAACAACACAAGCACCGTTCACCACATATTTCGTAGCGCTCACTGGCCGCTTTGTTTATTAATTAAATAAATAAAATAACAAAAGCGCAAATCAACACACAACCCGGGGCGCTTACTGGCCAATTTTTTTATTAAGTAATTTAAACAACACGAGCGCCAATCACCAGAAAAACTAAGGGGGCTCACTGACCGCTTTGTTTATAAATTAAATAAATAAAATAACACTAGTGCTAATCACCACTTAACCCAAAGCGCTTACTGGCTGCTTTTTTTTATTAATTAAATAAATAAAATAACAGGAGCGCAAATCACCACACAACCCGGGATGCTTACTGGCCGATTTGTTTATTAATTAAATAAATAAAATATTACAATCGCCAATCACCACACAAACCGAGGCGTTTACTGGCCGCTTTGTAAATTAATATAATAAATAAAATAATAAAAGCGCCAATCACCACACAACCTGGGTCGCTTACTGGCCACTTTGTTAATTAATATAATAGATAAAATATCAAAAGCGCCAATCACCACATAACCCAGAGCGCTTACTGGCTGCTTTTTTTCATTAATTAAATAAATGAAATAACAGGAGCGCAAATCACTACACAACCCGGGGTGCTTACTGGCCACTTAGTTAATTAATATAATAAATAAAATAACACAAGCTCCAATCACCACACAAACCATAAACCTAACTGGCATGTTTGTTAATTAATATAATAAATAAAATAACAAGAGCGTCGATCGTCACACAACTCGGGGCGCTATTTGCCCGCTTTGTTTATTAATTAAATAAATAAAATAACTAAAGCAAAAATCACCACACAACCGAAGGCGCTTACTGGCCACTTTGTTACTTAATATAATAAATAAAATAACACAAGCTCCAATCACCACACATACCATAAACCTAACTGGCATGTTTGATAATTGATATAATAAATAGAATAACAAAAGAGCCAATCACCACACAAACCGGGGCGCTTACTGGCCACTTTGTTAATTAATATACTAAATGAAATGACGAAAGCGCCGATCACAACACAACCCAGGGCACTTACTGGCCACTTTGTTAATTAATATAATAAATAAAATAACAAAAGCACCAATCACCGCACAACCCAGAGCGCTTACTGGCCGCTTTGTTTATTATTTAAATAAATAAATTAATACGAGCGCCAATCACCACACAACCCGGGGCACTTACTGGCCATTATGTTGGTTAATATAATAAACAAAATAACAAAAGCGCCAATCATCACCAGGGCGCTCACTAGCCGATTTTTTTATTAATTAAATCAATAAAACAACACAAGCACCGATCATTACGCAACTCAGGGCACTTACTGGCCGCTTTGTTTATTAATTGAATAAATAAAGTAACAAAAGCGCTAATCACCACACAACCTAGAGCACTTACTGGCCGCTTTGTATATTAATTAAATAAATAAAATAACAAAAGCACAAATCACCACACAACCCGGGGCGCTTACTGGCCACTTTGTTGATTAATATAATAAATGGAATGACGAAAGCGCCGATTACCGCACAACCCAGGGAACTTACTGGCCACTTTTTTAATTAATATAATAAATAAAATAACAAAAGCGCCAATCACCACACAACCCGGGTCACTTACTTGATACTTTGTTAATTAATGTACTAAATGAAACAACACAAGCACCGTTTTCCACATATTTCGTAGCGCTCACTGGCCGCTTGGTTTATTAATTAAATAAATAAAATGACAAAAGCACAAATCACGACACAACCCGGGGTGCTTACTGGCCACTTTGTTGATTAATATAATAAATGGAATGACGAAAGCGCCAATTACCACACAACCCAGGGCACTTACTGGCCACTTTGTTAATTAATATACTAAATGAAATGACGAAAGCGCCAACCACCACACAACCCAGGGCACTTACTGGCCACTTTGTTAATTAATATAATAAATAAAATAACAAAAGCGCCAATCACAACACAACCCAGAGCGCTTAGTGGCCGCTTTGTTTATTATTTAGATAAATAAATTAATACAAGCGCTAATCACCACACAACCCGGTCGCTTACTTGCCACTTTGTTAATTAATATACTAAAAAGAATAACAAGAGCACAAATCAACACACAACCCATGGCGCTTACTGGCCGATTTATTTATTATTCAAGTAAATGAAATAACACAAGCGCCAATCACAACACAATCCAGGGCGCTTACTGCCCGATTTTTTTATTAATTAAATAAATAAAACAACACAAGCACCAATCACGACACAACCCGGGGCGCTTACTGGCCGCTTTGTTTATTAATATAATAAATAAAATAACAAAAGAACCAATCGCTACACAACTTAGAGCGTTTACTGGCCACTTTGTTTATTATTTAAATAAGCAAATTAACACAATTGCCAATCACCACACAACCCGAGGTTCTTACTGGCCACTTTGTTAATTAGTATATTAAATAAAATATCAAAAGCGCCAATCACCACACAACCCAGGGGGCTTTTTTGCCACTTCGTTAATTATTATACTAAAAAAAAAAAAAAGCGCCAATCACCACACAACCCGGGTCGCTTACTTGCCACTTTGTTAATTAATGTACTAAATGAAACAACACAAGCGCGGATCAACTCATAACTAGTAGCGCTTACTGGCCACTTTGTTAATTAATATAATAAATAAAATAACAAATGTGCCAATCAACACACAACCCATGGCGCTTACTGGCCGATTTATTTATTATTTAAGTGATAGAAATAACACAAGCGCCAATAACTACACAATCCAGGGCGCTTACTGCCCGATTTTTTAATTAATTAAATGAATAAAACAACACAAGCACCAATCACTACACAACTCGGGGTTCTTACTAGCCACTTTGTTAATTAATATAATAGATAAATCATCAAAAGCGCCAATCTTCACACAACCTTGGTCGCTTACTTGCCACTTTGTTAATTAATGTACTAAATGAAACAAAACAAGCACCGATTACCGCATAACTCATAGCGCTTACTGGCCGCTTTGTTTATAAATTAAATAAATAAAATAACAAAAGCGCAAATTACCACACAACCCAGGGTTCTTACTGGTCACTTTGTTAATTAATATAATAGATAAAATATCAAAAGCGCCAATCACAACACAACCCGAGGCGCTTACTTGCCACTTTGTTAATTCATATACTTAATAGAATAACAAGAGCGCAAATCAACACACTACCCGGAAAGCTAAGTGGCATGTTTGTTACCTAATATAATAAATAAAATAACAAGAGCGTCGATCACCACACAACTCGGGGCGCTTGCTGGCGAATTTATTTATCGTTTAAGTAAATATAATAACACAAGCGCCAATCAGCAGACAACCCAGGTCGCTTACTGGGCACTTTGTTAATTAATATAATGAATAAAATAACAGAAGCGCCGATCACCACACAACTCGGGGCGCTAACTGCCCGCTTTGTTTTTTAATTAAATAAATAAAATAACTAAAGCGAAAATCACCACACAAACCAAGGCGCTTACTGGCCACTTTGTTACTTATTATAATAAATGAAATAACACATGCTCCAATCACCACACAAACCGGAAACCTAACTGGCATGTTTGATAATTTATATAATAAATAGAATAACAAAAGCGCCAATTACCACACAACCCGAGGTGCTTACTGGCCACTTTGTTAATTAATATAATAAATAAAATGACGAAAGCGCCGATCACCACACAACCCCGGGCACTTACTGGCCACTTTGTAAATTAATATAATTAATAAAATAACAAAAGCGCCAATCACCACACAAACCATAAACCTAACTGGCATGTTTGATATTTGATATAATAAATAGAAAAACAAAAGCGCCAATCACCACACAAACCGGGGCGCTTACTGGCCACTTTGTTATATAATATACTAAATGAAATGACGAAAGCGCTGATCACAACACAACCCAGGGCACTTACTGGCCACTTTGTTAATTAATATAATAAATGAAATAACAAAAGCGCCAATCACCACACAACCCGGGGCACTTACTGGCCATTCTGTTGGTTAATATAATAAACAAAATAACAAAAGCACCAATTATCACCAGGGCGCTCACTAGCCGATTTTTTTATTAATTAAATCAATAAAACAACACAAGCACCGATCATTACGCAACTCGGGGCGCTTACTGGCCGCTTTGTAAATTAATATAATAAATAAAATAATAAAAGCGCAAACCAACACACAAACTAGGGCGCTTACTGGCCAATTTACTTATTAAGTAAATAAAATAACACAAGCGCCAATCACCAGACAACCCAGAGCGCTTAATGGCCGCTTTGTTTATTAATTGAATAAATAAAGTAACACAAGCGCTAATCACCACACACTCCAGAGCACTTACTGGCCGCTTTGTATATTAATTAAATAAATAGAATAACAAAAGCACAAATCACCACACAACCCGGGGCGCTTACTGGCCACTTTGTTGATTAATATAATAAATGGAATGACGAAAGCGCCGATTACCACACAACCCATGGCGCTTACTGGCCGATTTATTTATTATTCAAGTAAATGAAATAACACAAGTGCCAATCACAACACAATCCAGGACGCTTACTGCCCGGTTTTTTTATTAATTAAATAAATAAAACAAAACAAGCACCAATCATGACACAACCCGGGGCGCTTACTGGCCGCTTTGTTTATTATTTAAGTAAATGAAATAACACAAGCGCCAATCACAACACAATCCAGGACGCTTACTGCCGGGTTTTTTTATTAATTAAATAATTAAAACAACACAAGCACCAATCACCACACAACCCGGGGCGCTTACTGGCCACTTTGTTTATTATTTAAATAAATAAATCAACACAAGCGCCAGTCACCACACAACCCGAGGTTCTTACTGGCCACTTTGTTAATTAGTATATTAAAAAAATATCAAAAGCGCCAATCACCACACTACCCGGGGCGCTTTTTTGCCACTTTGTTAATTATTATACTAAAAAAAAAAAAAAGCGCCAATCACCACACAACCCGGGTCGCTGACTTGCCACTTTGTTAATTAATGTACTTAATGAAACAACACAAGCACCGATTACCTCATAACTCGTAGCGCTTAGTGGCCGCTTTGTTTATTAATTAAATAAATAAAATGACAAAAGCGCAAATCACCACACAACCTGGGGTTCTAACTGGCCACTTTGTTAATTAATATAATAAATAAAATAACAAGAGCGTCGATTACCACACATTTCGGGGCGCTTGCTGGCTAATTTATTTATCATTTAAGTAAATGAAATAACACAATCGCCAATCAGCAGACAACCCAGGGCGCTTACTGGCCACTTTGATAATTAATATAATAAATAAAATAACATAAGCGCCGATCACCACACAACTCGGGATGCTTACTGGCCGATTTGTTTATTAATTAAATAAATAAAATATTACAATCGCCAATCACCACACAATCCGAGGCGTATACTGGCCGCTTTGTAAATTAATATAATAAATAAAATAATAAAAGCGCCAATCACCACACAACCTGGGTCGCTTACTGGCCACTTTGTTAATTAATATAATAGATAAAATATCAAAAGCGCCAATCACCACACAACCCAGAGCGCTTACTGGCTGCTTTTTTTTATTAATTAAATAAATAAAATAACAGGAGCGCAAATCACCACACAACCCGGGATGCTTACTGGCCGATTTGTTTATTAATTAAATAAATAAAATATTACAATCGCCAATCACCACACAAACCGAGGCGTATACTGGCCGCTTTGTAAATTAATATAATAAATAAAATAATAAAAGCGCCAATCACCACACAACCTGGGTCGCTTACTGGCCACTTTGTTAATTAATATAATAGATAAAATATCAAAAGCGCCAATCACCACACAACCCAGAGCGCTTACTGGCTGCTTTTTTTCATTAATTAAATGAATGAAATAACAGGAGCGCAAATCACTACACAACCCGGGGTGCTTACTGGCCACTTAGTTAATTAATATGATAAATAAAATAACACAAGCTCCAATCACCACACAAGCCATAAACCTAACTGGCATGTTTGTTAATTAATATAATAAATAAAATAACAAGAGCGTCGATCACCACACAATTTGGGGCGCTATTTGCCCGCTTTGTTTATTAATTAAATAAATAAAATAACTAAAGCAAAAATCACCACACAACCGAAGGCGCTTACTGGCCACTTTGTTACTTAATATAATAAATAAAATAACACAAGCTCCAATCACCACACAAACCATAAACCTAACTGGCATGTTTGATAATTGATATAATAAATAGAATAACAAAAGCGCCAATCACCACACAACCCAGAGCGCTTACTGGCTGCTTTTTTTTATTAATTAAATAAATAAAATAACAGGAGCGCAAATCACCACACAACCCGGGATGCTTACTGGCCGATTTGTTTATTAATTAAATAAATAAAATATTACAATCGCCAATCACCACACAAACCGAGGCGTATACTGGCCGCTTTGTAAATTAATATAATAAATAAAATAATAAAAGCGCCAATCACCACACAACCTGGGTCGCTTACTGGCCACTTTGTTAATTAATATAATAAATAAAATAACATAAGCGCCAATCACCGCACAACCCAGAGCGCTTACTGGCCGCTTTGTTTATTATTTAAATAAATAAATTAATACGAGCGCCAATCACCACACAACCCGGGGCACTTACTGGCCATTATGTTGGTTAATATAATAAACAAAATAACAAAAGCGCCCATCATCACCAGGGCGCTCACTAGCCGATTTTTTTATTAATTAAATCAATAAAACAACACAAGCACCGATCATTACGCAACTCAGGGCGCTTACTGGCCGCTTTGTTTATTAATTGAATAAATAAAGTAACACAAGCGCTAATCACCACACAACCTAGAGCACTTACTGGCCGCTTTGTATATTAATTAAATAAATAAAATAACAAAAGCACAAATCAATACACAACCCGGGGCGCTTACTGGCCACTTTGTTGATTAATATAATAAATGGAATGACGAAAGCGCCGATTACCGCACAACCCAGGGAACTTACTGGCCACTTTTTTAATTAATATAATAAATAAAATAACAAAAGCGCCAATCACCACACAACCCGGGTCACTTACTTGATACTTTGTTAATTAATGTACTAAATGAAACAACACAAGCACCGTTTTCCACATATTTCGTAGCGCTCACTGGCCGCTTGGTTTATTAATTAAATAAATAAAATGACAAAAGCACAAATCACCACACAACCCGGGGCGCTTACTGGCCACTTTGTTGATTAATATAATAAATGGAATGACGAAAGCGCCAATTACCACACAACCCAGGGCACTTACTGGCCACTTTGTTAATTAATATACTAAATGAAATGACGAAAGCGCCAACCACCACACAACCCAGGGCACTTACTGGCCACTTTGTTAATTAATATACTAAAAAGAATAACAAGAGCACAAATCAACACACAACCCATGGCGCTTACTGGCCGATTTATTTATTATTCAAGTAAATGAAATAACACAAGCGCCAATCACAACACAATCCAGGGCGCTTACTGCCCGGTTTTTTTATTAATTAAATAAATAAAACAACACAAGCACCAATCACGACACAACCCGGGGCGCTTACTGGCCGCTTTGTTTATTATTTAAATAAACAAATTAACACAATTGCCAATCACCTCACAACCCGAGGTTCTTACTGGCCACTTTGTTAATTAGTATATTAAATAAAATATCAAAAGCGCCAACCACCACACAACCCAGGGCACTTACTGGCCACTTTGTTAATTAATATAATAAATAAAATAACAAAAGCGCCAATCACCACACAACCCAGAGCGCTTACTGGCCGCTTTGTTTATTATTTAAATAAATAAATTAATACAAGCGCCAATCACCACACAACCCCGTCGCTTACTTGCCACTTTGTTAATTAATATACTAAAAAGAATAACAAGAGCACAAATCAACACACAACCCATGGCGCTTACTGGCCGATTTATTTATTATTCAAGTAAATGAAATAACACAAGCGCCAATCACAACACAATCCAGGGCGCTTACTGCCCGGTTTTGTTATTAATTAAATAAATAAAACAACACAAGCACCAATCACGACACAACCCGGGGCGCTTACTGGCCGCTTTGTTTATTATTTAAGTAAATGAAATAACACAAGCGCCAATCACTACACAACCCAGGGCACTTACTGGCCACTTTGTTAATTAATAAAATAAATAAAATAACAAAAGAACCAATCGCTACACAACTTAGAGCGCTTACTGGCCACTTTGTTTATTATTTAAATAAACAAATTAACACAATTGCCAATCACCACACAACCCGAGGTTCTTACTGGCCACTTTGTTAATTAGTATATTAAATAAAATATCAAAAGCGCCAATCACCACACAACCCAGGGGGCTTTTTTGCCACTTCGTTAATTATTATACTAAAAAAAAAAAAAAGCGCCAATCACCACACAACCCGGGTCGCTTACTTGCCACTTTGTTAATTCATATACTTAATAGAATAACAAGAGCGCAAATCAACACACAACCCGGAAAGCTAAGTGGCATGTTTGTTACCTAATATAATAAATAAAATAACAAGAGCGTCGATCACCACACAACTCAGGGCGCTTGCTGGCCAATTTATTTATCGTTTAAGTAAATATAATAACACAAGCGCCAATCAGCAGACAACCCAGGTCGCTTACTGGGCACTTTGTTAATTAATATAATGAATGAAATAACACATGCTCCAATCATCACACAAACCGGAAACCTAACTGGCATGTTTGATAATTTATATAATAAATAGAATAACAAAAGCGCCAATTACCACACAACCCGGGGTGCTTACTGGCCTTTTTGTTAATTAATATAATAAATAAAATGACGAAAGCGCCGATCACCACACAACCCCGGGCACTTACTGGCCACTTTGTAAATTAATATAATTAATAAAATAACAAAAGCGCCAATCACCACAAAACCCAGAGCAATTTCTGGCCGCTTTGTTTATTATTTAAATAAATAAATTAACACAAGCGTCAATCACCACACAACCCGAGGCACTTACTGGCCACTTTGTTGGTTAATATAATAAACAAAATAACAAAAGCGCCAATCATTACCAGAGCGCTCAATAGCCGATTTTTTTATTAATTAAATAAATAAAACAACACAAGAACCGATCACCACACACTTTGTTAATTAATATACTCAATAGAATAACAAAAGCGCCAATCACCAAACAACTCGGAGCGCTTACTGCACGATTTTTTCATTAATTAAATTAATAAAACAACACAAGCACTGATAACCACACAATTCGGGGCGCTTACTGGCCGCTTTGTGAATTAATATAATAATTAAAATAATAAAAGCGCCAATCACCACACAACCTAGGTCGCTTACTTGTCACTTTGTTAATTAATGTAATAAATGAAACAACACAAGCATCGATCACCACATGACCCGGGGCGCTTACAGGCCACTTTGTTTATTAATTAAATAAATAAAATAACAAAAGCGTAAATCAACACACAACCCAGGGCGCTTACTGGCCAATTTACTTATAAAGTAAATTAAATAACTCAAGCGCCAATCACCAGACAACCCAAAGCGCTTACTTGCCAATTTGTTAATTAATATAATAAAAAGAATAACAAAAGCGCCAATCACCATACAACCCGGTCGCTTACTTGCCACTTTGTTAATTAATATACTAAATAGAATAACAAGAGCGCAAATCAACACACAACCCATGGCGCTTACTGGCCGATTTATTTATTATTTAGGTAAATGAAATTACACAAGCGCCAATCACTACACAATACAGGGCGCTTACAGGCCGATTTATTTATTATTTAGGTAAATGAAATAACACAAGCGCAAATCACTACACAATCCAGGGCGCTTACTGCCCGATTTTTTTATTAATTAAATAAATAAAACAACACAAGCACCAATCACCACACAACCCAGGGCGCTTACTGGCCGGTTTGTTTATTATTTAAGTAAATAAATTAACACAAGCGCCAATTACTACACAATCCAGAGCGCTTACTGGCCACTTTTTAAAAAAAACAATTATTATTAATAACACAAGCGCCTATCACCTAATGACACGGGGCGCTTACTGGCCACTCTGTTAAATAAATAATTATTAGTACATAACACAAGCGCCTATCACCTGATGACCCGGGGCGCTTACTGGCCACTTTTTTCAATAAACAATTATTAATAAATAACACAAGTGCCTATCACCTGATGACCCGGGGCGCTTACTGGCCACTCTTTAAAATAAATAATTATTAGTAAATAACACAAGCGCCTATCACCTGATGACCCAGGGCGCTTACTGGCCACTCTTTTAAACAAACAATTATTAATAAATAACACAAGCGCCTATTACCTGATGACCCGGTGCGCTCGCTGGCCACTTTTTTAAGTAAACAATTATTAATAAATAACACAAGCGCCTATCACCTGATGACCCGGGGCGCTTACTGGCCGATCTTTTAAATAAACAATTATTAATAAATAACGCAAGTGCCTATTACCTGACGACCCGGGGCGCTTACTGGCCGATCTTATAAATAAACAATTATTAATAAATAACGCAAGTGCTTATTATCTGACGACCCGGGGCGCTTACTGGCCACTCTTTTTAATAAACAATTATTATTAATAACACAAGCGCCTATCACCTAATTACCCGGGGCGCTTACTGGCCACTCTGTTAAATCAATAATTATTAGAACATAACACAAGCGCCTATCACCTGATGACCCGGGGCGCTTACTGGCCACTCTTTTAAATAAATAATTATTATAACACAAGCGCCTATCACCTAATGACCCGGGGCGCTTACTTGCCACTCTTTTAAATAAACAATTATTAATAAATAACACAAGCGCATTTTACCTGATGACCCGGGGCGCTTATTGGCCACTTTTTTCAATAAACAATTATTAATAAATAACACAAGCGCCTATCACCTGATGACCCAGGGCGTTTACTGGCAACTCAATTAAATAAACAATTATAAATAAATAACACAAGTGCCATTCACCTGATGCCCCCTGGCGCTTACTGGCCACTTTTTTAAGTAAACAATTATTAATAAATAACACAAGCGCCTATCACCTGACGACCCGGGGCGCTTACTGGCCACTTTTTTCAATAAACAATTATTAATGATAACACAAGCGCCTATCACCAATTGACCCGGGGCGTTTACTAGCCACTCTTTTAAATAAACAATTATTAATAAATAACACAAGCGCCTATCACCTGATGACCCGGGGCGCTTACTGGCCACTTTTTTTAATAAACAATTATTAATAAATAACACAAGCGCTTATCACCTGATGACACAGGGCAATTACTGGCCACTCTTTTAAATAAATAATTATTATAACACAAGCGCCTATCACCTAATGACCCGGGGCGCTTACTGGCCACTCTTTTAAATAAACAATTATTAATGAATAACACAAGTGCCTATCACCTAATGACCCGGGGCGCTTACTGGCCACTCTTTTGAATAAACAATTATTATTAATAACACAAGCGCCTATCACCTAATGACCCGGGGCGCTTACTGGCCACTCTGTTAAATAAATAATTATTAATAAATTACAGAAGCGCCTATCACCTGATGACCCGGGGCGCTTACTGGCCTCTTTTTTCAATAAACAATTATTAATAAATAACACAAGCGCCTATCAACTGATGACCTAGGGCGCTCACTGGCCACTCTTTGAAATAAATAATTATTAATAACACATGCGCCTATTACTCACTGACCCAAAGCGCTTTTTGGCCACTCTTTTAAATAAACAATCATTAATAAATAACTTAAGCGCCTAACACCTGATGACTCGGGGCGCTTACTGGCCACACTTTTAAATAAATAATTATTTATAACACAAGCGCTTATCACCTAATGGCCCGTGGCGCTTACTGGCTACTCTTTTAAATAAACAATTATTAATAAATAACACAAGCGCCTATCACGTGACGACCCGGGGCGCTTACTGGCTACTTTTTTCAATAAACAATTATTAATGATAACACAAGCGCCTATTTAACCGGGCTTTAGCGGGACTGGACTTTGTTTATGTCTACTTGGACGGCATTTTAATTTTTTCCAAAAATATCAAGGAACACCTAAAGCACATAGAAACAGTCCTGGAGCGTCTAAGGCTCTCCGGTCTGAAGTTGAACATTGATAAGTGCAAGTTTACCAGGGCGGAGATGGTTTTTTTGGGGTACGCGATTAATAGTCAGGGAGCCAAATCATCAGCTGCAGAGATTAGTAGGGAGATTGCTGACTGCCATGCTACGGAGTGTGCCCACTTTTTTCCAGTGGTTCGAGCGCCCCGCCGCGGCCAAGCGGCCGAACCAGGCGCACATTTTTTTTTTTATTTGAGAAGCACGGTAGAGGTATGAGAAGAGAGGATTCGCGTGGAAATGTCCATATAGGCGCACATTTTGGAGACGCGTGGAAGGGGTATACCAAATGTGCGCCTACGAGGAGAGGAGTGGAAATGTCGGCTATATAGCTGTACATATCTGAACGCACAGCCAAAGCAAGCGACGATACGAGTTTTTCTTTTTTGAGAGTCTTTTGACTCTGCAACCGAGTACTATGTATATATTTAACTGACTTGCTCTCGCTCTGGCTTCAATGTTATCCATAAATCTTATTTAATTAAATCGTGGAACTAAATGCTCATTAATTATATACACAGAATTTTGATTTCAATACATTATTTTTTAACTTTCCCATACTCTTACATACCCAAATCCATTTATGTTTTCAAAAAATTAACCACTTATTTATCAATTTCACACATCCTAACTGCTGTAAACTGTAGGACAAGCTCCGGAGGATATCCATGAACATATGTGACTTCGAAAGAGTCACCTTCCGTCCTTCGGATAGCTAAGATCGCTAAGGCTTATGCCCCTTTAGAGATTGTTTTGCACTTAAGGGTTCAAATCCACTTCATGGTAGATATTTTTTTTTATTTTTTTTTTTTTCATTCAATGTATCATTTTGTCTTCATTTCTTTTATTTATGTTTTGTTAAAAATGTATATTTATATATATGTAGTCAACATTTTTTTTCGGATACATCAAAACAAATTAAATTAATATTGTTACTTTGATACGAGGCAATTCTATAATTTTATAATACTAAAATAACTTTTAAGGATTTTAACATTATTTGTGTATTCTAAAACTCCTAAGAAATTGTAAACATCCTATTTTTGACAGAAAAAAGCCGCCCGTTTACTGCTATTTACTTAATGTTGAAATTTTAATCAGTAAATAGATTTGATGAACACAATACAAAATAGTTTTGTAAATATTTTAAAATTGTTTGCAAATCTTTAATAAGGTGTGCTACTTTTATTTATTTTTAGACAGCCAGAAGAACAATAATGCATGAAAAGTTCGATTAATTAGTAATAAAATTTATTCAGCAAGATTCTGAGACTAAACATTATTTATAATACCGCAGTATTTTGTTAAAAAAAAAAGAAAAAAATGAATTGCCTTTAAGGGTGATGATTGTAATAAACATATTTTTAGGCTGTAGATTATAAAGGAAGTTTAATCATTTATATTGAATGCAGGAAAAGCATCGTAATACTTTTAACAATGATACCATCAGGTGAGTGCAAGAAAGAGTTTTTTTAGAGTAAAAGTCAAAAAAGAGTCTTTTAAAATTTTCGGGCAGAATAAAGTCCTCTTAAACTAAAAGAAAAAGCCTTTTTATACATAGGTACACTCGCACTGAGGTGTCGGCGTCGATTGGTACAATTAAGCCCAACGAAACGTCTTTCAAGATTATTCTTCGACATTTTAGAGTTCTTATTTGCTTCTCACCCAGCTCTCGGTGGGTCTCGTACCCCTGTACGAATCCACACATTTATTCTATACTGGAGAGCAAAACGAGGAGTTTAACAAAAAGACATCGATGCCTTTTTAACCAATTTTTTTACTTCTATTTTAAGGTAGTATTGTATATATTTTTATAGATCTATTATATATATACACACATAAATGTAGTACCAACTTAAAATCGGAGAAATAAAAATTAAAGGCTCTTTCTTATATTCAATTTGAAAAGGCTTTTTTACGCCTATTACTCTGGAAATACTCTTTATTATGCTAACGTGATAAATTATTTAGAATCCGGAATTGTGAGAACTAAAAAAATTTTTCAACAACAAATTTCTATATTAGTAAAAACTGAGTCTGGGTCTATTTCTGCTAGCAAAAACTTCGATTAAGTTACGGGGGATGTTGTGATATTTCATTGTTTTAAGAAATTTCTGAAAAAATTTGTATAGGTATGTTTCAGTATCATAAATAACATATTAAAATTTCAAAGAGCCTAGATACACCATTTTTTAGAAATAAAATCGTGAAGTTGGCCACTTACACACATGCTTCTAGATGGACTTGTCGAAAAATGCACGTTTTTACTCATAACTTTTGAAATTTTCTTAAGAATCTTTAAAAAAATTAAATTGTAAGGGTTTGTTATAGTTGAAATAAGTATACTAAAATTGGGGAAGCCTAGCTTCACCGTTTTTAAAATATAACAGTTCAAATTCCAGTTACAACGTTACTAGAATACCTATATAGTGATACAGTCCGAGGCGAAAGTTAGGTTAATTTGTTGTTTTAACGTTTGTGTTTACTTTCCTGGGCATTTTTCTGTTCCATACACCTAATTTTTGAATTATTTACCTGTTTTGTTAAGAATAATTACAACAAAGACATTTCTAACACCGAAAATTCAATTTTGAAATTGACTGTACCACGACAACCCCCTCAAAATAGTATGAACATATACATTTGTAGTGCAAAATCTTTAACAAATCTACAGTTTTCTGAAAAATCGACCAATTATTTATTCTAGTTTTCCAGTTTATTCTTAAAATCGTGAAGTATTCAAACTATTATTATTTACTGTATTTAAGTGCTTACTTCTTTATGATAAACTAATTCAGCTGTGATTCTCAAAAATTAATATGTAGAGCTAAGAAAAAGGCATTTTAAAAATTTTAACGTTAAGCTACTCGTCGTGAAAGTTTCGCGAACTTTTTAATAAAAGCAACCTATGTCACGTGGTTGAAGATACCGACAATGCGGTTGTTACTATGACTACAAAAAAAAAAAAAATTAGCTAGCTTGCGTTGTGTGGCAAGAGGTGTTTTTTGATGGTTTATCTTATCAACTACAAACAATCGAATAAATTTATGCGAATCATTGTGTGTTGCAAACGATGTAAAATTAATTGATCGATTGCAATAGTTAAAAGAGCAATTTCAATTGTGAAATTTTAATATTTTGTAAAGTTATTCATCTATAGAAATATATATAGTGCCACTTTCCAAACAGAGGAAAAAAAATTTTTGTTAACTGTATATGATTCACGCACTGTCAAAAATTTTGGTAATTATTTCTGAAAAATTACATTAACAATTGATTATAGGTAAAAAGATTAATTGTTTACACAGAATACAAATTTTTTTTTTAAACCATACTCTGAGTTACAAGTGGTTGAAACTAGTATGTGTTGAATAAAAAAAGCTTCGTTCAGTCTCTGTAAGACTCTTTAATCTAAAATACGCACTATTTATAAAGACTAAAGAATCTACTTTCATGTTTGTACATATATACTTATGTAGTACGAATTTTGTCAACGCAATAACCACAAGGTATTGATAAGGAATGTAAATATAAGCACAAAAATATAATATATGTACGTAGTTAAATATTCAAGTATAATTAGATGTAAGTTGAACTTTACTGGTAATGATCATATTTGATATAATCGTAGTAAAAGTATGAGTTTTCTTCTGCCTTCGGCTTTTTTTTCTCGTAAATAGGATGTTTACAATTTCTTAACAGTTTTAGAATACACAAATTATGTTATAAATCCTTAAAAGTTATTTTAGTAATAAAAATTATAGAATTGCCTCGTATCAAAGTAACAATATTAATTTAATTTGTTTTGATGTATCCGAAAAAAAATGTTGACTACATATATATAAATATACATTTTTAACAAAACATAAATAAAAGGATTGAAGACAAAATGATACATTAAATGAAAAAAAAAAAAAATAAAAAAAAATATCTACCATGAAGTGGATTTGAACCCTTAAGTGCAAAACAATCTCTAAAGGGGCATAAGCCTTAGCGATCTTAGCTATCCGAAGGACGAAAGGTGACTCTTTCGAAGTCACATATGTTCATGGATATCCTCTGGAGCTTGTCCTACAGTTTACAGCAGTTAGGATGTGAGAAATTGATAAATTAGTGGTTAATTTTTTGAAAACATAAATGGATTTGGGTATTTTAAGAGTATGGGAAAGTTAAAAAATAATGTATTGAAATCAAAATTCTGTGTATATAATTAATGAGCATTTAGTTCCACGATTTAATTAAATAAGATTTATGGATAACATTGAAGCCAGAGCGAGAGCAAGTCAGTTAAATATATACATAGTACTCAGTTGCAGAGTCAAAAGACTCTCAAAAAAGAAAAACTCGTATCGTCGCTTGCTTTGGCTGTGCGTTCAGATATATACAGCTTTATAGCCGACATTTCCACTCCTCTCCTCGTAGGCGCACATTCGGTATACCCCTTCTACGCGTCTCCAAAATGTGCGCCTATATGGACATTTCCACGCGAATCCTCTCTTCTCATACCTCTACCGTGCTTCTCAAATAAAAAAAAAAATGTGCGCCTGGTTCGGCCGCTTGGCCGCGGCGGGGCGCTCGAACCACTGGAAAAAAGTGGGCACACTCCGTAGCATGGCAGTCAGCAATCTCCCTACAAATATCTGTCAGCTGATAGCGTATCGGCAGTACTTAACTTTCCTAAACCTAAAACAGTGACCCAGATGCGCCGGTATCTGGGACTATTGAACACGTATAGACGTAGTATTCCGCTCGTTGCCAAGACTTGTGCACTCTTGAACAGGTTCATTTGTGGAAAATCAAAAAAAAATGACAAACAGGAAATTGACTGGAACGAAGAAGCAAACTTAGCTTTTGATAAAACCAAGAATGACCTTGTGAATGTGGTGGCACTGGCACATCCCTCCGGCGATGCCAAAATGCGACTCTTAACCGACGCTTCCGACTTCGCGATGGGCGCGGTCATAGAGCAGTGTTTTGACGGGGATTGGAAACCTCTAGGTTTTTTTTCGCGTAAATTTTCCCTAGCGCAAATGCGCTACAGCACATACGATCGCGAACTAACGGCTATTCACGAGTCAATTAAATATTTTAGGCATGTGCTCGAGGGTAGAGATTTTTATGTATTGACTGATCAAAAACCTTTGATCTACGCGTTTAAGCAAAACTTGACAACGCCTCACCCAGGCAGAGTAGACAATTGTCCTTCATTTCCCAATTTACAACAACATTCAGGCACATTGCAGGGGCCGACAATCATGTTGCGGATGCCATTTCGCGCATTGGCCTCATCCGATTGCCGGTTAAATTCAACCTGTTAGAGTTAGCAAAGTTACAGAGAAACGACCTTGAACTAGCGAAGTTGCTAGCGGAACCGGAGGGGCATTCTTGAACGTTGAAAGGCATCGAGTGGGGTAAGGAGCACCTGAAGGTTCATTGCGACCTCACCGGGAACGTATTGCGCCCCTACATCCCTGATTTACTACGTAGACACGTTTTTGAGCTTTTTTATTCACCTGCTCATCCTTCGGCACGCGTCACCGACACGATTATTCGACAAAGATACGTGTGGCCCAGCATGCACGCTGATATTTAAAACTGGTGCAGAGGCTGTGAGGACTGTCAAGCATCGAAAGTGGCGCGACATGTTAAAAACATGCCGCGAGAGATCGTCGCACCTGATTCGCGCTTTGCGCATGTCTACATAGACATCGTGGGACCCCTGCCGAGCTGCGACGGTTTCTCGTACCTTTTGACCATGATTGATAGGTTCTCGCGTTGGCCCGAAGCCATTCCGTTGAAGGATATCGGCCGCGGTGGTTTCTTGTGCGTTCATGAAAAACTGGGTTTCGCGTTTCGGCACCCCTCAAATATCAACGAGCGATCAGGGATCACAGTTTAAGTCGCAATTGTTTAGAGCCTTGTTGGATATGTTGGGTACGCAGTGAATTAGGACCGCAACTTATCATCCAGCCGCGAACGGGATGATAGAAAGATGGCATAGGAATTTGAAAAAGGCGTAAATGTGCCATAATGACAAAAATTGGTTGCGTTAATTGCCCATAGTATTATTGGGGCTTCGCACGGCTGTTAGACGAGACACGGGAGGCTCACCGGCGGAGTACCTTTACGGAACGGTGTTGCGCGTGCCCGGCGAATTTTGCCAGCACGACGATTTTGCCCCCAATCCAAAATACTTTTTGGAAGAGTTCCGCGAACAAATGCGTGAGGTGAGACCGATCCCGGTAGCACAGAAGTACAAAAATCGGGCATTTTATCATAAGGATTTGCAAGTTTGTGACTATGTGTTTATGCGATCAAGTCCGAACAAAAAAGCGTTAGAAAGGCCCTACTCGGGTCCGCATAAGGTGTTAGAGCGTATTTCTGACACGAACTTTAAGATTAAAGTACACGGTGCATCAAGGGTCGTAAGCACAGAGTTGCTCAAACCAGCTCATTTTCCACCCGAAAATTTGCAGTGGCCGCCTCTGCCAGACAAAATTAACGTGCCAAACTTGCCACCCGTGGTGCGTCCTATACTCAAGACGTATACGGCAACGAAACCTGCAGCAGGCGCCAAAAAAGTAATTTTTAAAGAACAAAAATGATTCTAGTGCATACACCTTATGTTTTTTTTACTGCGTGCGTTTTATACAAAGACAAATTCATTGTAACCTTTGATGTAAAAGCCTTCTGTCAAAGATCAAAATTGCTTGAATCTTATCATTAACTGTGCCAGTGAATTTCAAAGCTGACTATTAATTCTTGGAGACTTGACAGAGAGCTACCGTTGTTCATGTTGTAAACAGGCAAGTGAGTCAACAATCTCGAAATCTTGTGTACGTTTGTAAACAATTGTTATCTAAACGTAATCAGACGTTAAACGTCGACAGTACAAAAGTCAGTTAAGACTTTAAGAACACTTATCGGTTTACGAAAACATATTGTACGCGCACTCTCTCTCTCTAGCAATTATTTTAATTTAAAGATGAGCGTTTAAAACGTTGTAAATATTGATATGATGTATATATCTGTAAATATTTGAATGGGAATATGTAATTACAAGGACCGCGGATGATTAATCGTTGTAAGTTTTAACTGCGTCAAAACTTGAAGGGAGAAATGTAGGGATTTTCTCCCTCTATGTAAATATATAACCGTGCACAGAGAGTTGGTTTCTTGTAAGTATACAGTGAACGAAATTCGTACACCTACAGATGGCGTGCCGTCCTCACGAAATAGAGTGAATGTCCAGCGTACACTAAGATTTTACGTGCATGCGCCCTACTACTGCGCGCTCGTCTGTGTTCACTGAGATTCCTCATGCATGCACCCTACTACTGGGCTCTCTTCTATGTTCACTCGGATTTTTCGTGCCAACGACTGTGTTCACTGAGATTTCTCGTACACACAATGACGTAGTCAGTGAAGTAGTGAGCCCGAATAGTTATTCATGAGTTTAGTCGATCATAAAACAGAAAGATTATATATGAATGTTTTTGTTCAAGTATATGTTCAAGTTAACGTATAATTTTGTATTTTTAAATAAATTTTTGTGATTGCATTTTTATGAATTTTATTCGTAACTATAGCCCATAATTTTTTTATATTTTATAGTGCAAAGGAATGAAAATACGAGATACGTAAGATTCACAAAAAACGATGATACGTGCCAACAGTATTTCACAGCGTTTACGAGAAATCTCAGTGAACACAGTCGTTGGCACGAAAAATCCAAGTGAACATAGACGAGCGCGCAGTAGTAGGGTGCATGCATGAGGAATCTCAGTGAACACAGACGAGCGCGCAGTAGTAGGGCGCATGCACGTAAAATCTTAGTGTACGCTGGACATTCACTCTATTTCGTGAGGACGGCACGCCATCTGTAGGTGTACGAATTTCGTTCACTGTATACTTACAGAAAACCAACTCTCTGTGTGGGCGGAGAGAGAGTAGACGCCGAGCTTAAGCTCTATACAGTCAGTACTATTGTAGTCTCTGACAAAGTCGGTCAGACTATAAGCAATAAAAGGTCCACACGTAATTAACCGTTATTTCTTTTGCCCCAGGTCATAATCCGCATATCCTCAAGACATCACGTCCCTACATGGGCTCAACATCGACGCCCTCTTGTGTTTATATACTCTACCTGCCGTTGACATTGTGGCCCGAGGGATACCGCAAGGTTTAACTGTTGAGGTGGGGGCCATAGAGGTATAAGAATAGAGGGAGTGATCAGGCTTCCAGTGTGTTACCAGGAGCAAGAGAGAAAGGTGCAAGAAGGCCCCCTCTTGCTATCTCTCTCAAACCAAATGGTTGGGAGAGGGAGAAGAATTTCTCAGTTTTGAGAGTCGAGACGAGAGACGAGAGCCTTACTGCACACACTCACTTAATTAGAGAAGGATAATAGAAGGGGCCTTCTTGCAGCTTTCTCTCTCGCACGTGGAAACATCTCACAGTACAGAGTATCATGGGGATAGCTCCCTCTATTCTTATACCTCTATGGTAGGGGCACGAGGGGAAGTTAACTGTTTTGCTCTGGGGCATTCGATGGATGTCGTTCCTGGGTTACTGGTTCGATTAATGGATGGTTGGGAAGACTATGGATGTACGTCGTGATAAGGATACGGAAATTCTAAGATCTAAATGACCCCACGCCTTCGGCGCTTAGTTATAACTACAATCACCAGACTGCGCTACGCTGCGGCGCAATTTTGACCAGCGTTGGCAGCCAGTGTTGGGTTAGGAGGATATGATTTTGCATTTTTATCACTAGGACCTATATATAGCTACAGATCCTAGTTAGAAAAATGCAAAAGCTGAATAGGAGGGGGGAGGAGGCCAGTGGTTCTCCCTAAATGTGACTGGCAAACTTGTGGGAAATTCAAATTGGTTATGTGGTGCAAGACGCAAATACCCAGATAACTCGACACAATTACATGCACAATAACTTGATAAACTAATCCCAAGCTATTTAACCCAATAACCCAATGGGCCAATAAGCAGCCTCATGAGTTTGAATAAATAATAAAATTTATTAATAAACAAAGCGAGTGCCAATCCCCACACGACCCAAGGCACTTACCGGTTGCTTCAATTATTTATGATTAATGAAAAATTACCGCAAGCGCCTATCCCCAAACAACCAGGGGAGCTTACTTGTTACTTACTCCATTCACTATAAATAAAATAATAACGCAAGCGCCTATCCCCACACAACCGGGGGAGCTTACTAGTCGCTTACTTAATTTACTATAAATAAAATAATAATGCAAGCACCTATTCCCACACAACTGGGGGAGCTTACTGGTTGCTTTAATTATTTATGATTAATGAAATAGTAACGCAAACACCTATCCCCCACACAACCGGGGGAGCTTACTGGTCGCTTACTTAATTTACTATAAATAAAATAATAACGCAAGCGCCTATCCCCACACAACCCAGAGAAGCTTACTGGTCGCTTACTTAAATTACGATAAATAAAATAATAACGCAAGCGCCTATCCCCACACACCCAGGGGAACTTACTGGTCGCTTACTTAAATTACTATAAATAAATTAATAACGCAAGCGCCTATCCCTACACAACCGGGGAAGCTTACTGGTCGCTTACTTAATTTACTATAAATAATATAATAACGCAAGCGCCTATCCCCACACACCCAGGGGAACTTACTGGTCGCTTACTTAAATTACTATAAATAAATTAATAACGCAAGCGCCTATCCCTACACAACCGGGCAAGTTTACTGGTCGCTTACTTAATTTACTGTAAATAAAATAACAACGCAAGCGTCTATCCCCCACACAACCGGGGGAGCTTACTGGTCGCTTACTTAATTTACTATAGATAAAATAATAACGCAAGCGCCTATCCTAACACAACCAGGGGAACTTACTGGTCGCTTACTTAAATTACTATGTATAAAATAATAACGCAAGCACCCATTCCCACACAACTGGGGGAGCTTACTGGTTGCTTTAATTATTTATGATTAATGAAATAGTAACGCAAACACCTATCCCCACGCAACCTGGGGAGCTTACTGGTTGCTTCAATTATTTATGATTAATGAAATAGTAACGCAAACACCTATCTTCTACAGAACCATGGGAGCTTACTGGTCACTTATTTAATTTACTATAAATAAAATAATAACGCAAGCGCCTATCCCCACACAACCGGGGGAGCTTACTGGTCGCTTACTTAATTTACTATAAACAAAATAATAACGCAAGCGCCTATCCCCACACACCCAGGGGAACTTACTGGTCGCTTACTTAAATTACTATAAATAAATTAATAACGCAAGCGCCTATCCCTACACAACCGGGGGAGCTTACTGGTCGCTTACTTAATTTACTATAAATAAAATAATAACGCAAGCGCCTATCCCCACACATCCGGGGGAACTTACTGGTCGCTTACTTAAATTACTACAAATAAATTAATAACGCAAGCGCCTATCCCCACACACCCGGAGGAGCTTACTGGTCGCTTACTTAATTTACTATAAATAATATAATAACGCAAGCACCTATTCCCTTACAACTGGGGGAGCTTACACTGGTTGAACGCATGGAGGTTAGCTGGCTTTCAGCGCATGCGGCTTTTCTTGCGTTGAAAGCACGAAGTTGTAGCACTGAAAGCCTCGAGTATACCTTAGCTGAGCGGTAAACGCAAGGAGCGTGACTGGTTTGACGGTCGGAATCTGTTGCTTTTGATTGGTGTTCAGCTGACGGTTATGAATATATATATCAGCTGAGTACCAATCACACGCATTAGATTTCAAGCGTCAAACCCGTCACGCTCCTTGCGTTTACGGCTCAGGTATATTCGAGGGCTTCAGTGCTACAACTTTGTGCTTTTAACGCAAGGGAAGCCGCATGCACTGAAAGCCAGCTAACCTCTATGCGTTCAACGTCTGAATTTCCTCTCCGTGTATAGAAACATGTCCCTTCATGTATAGAAGGTCAGGCTAGGCCTAAACGTGTTCTCACTTATAACGTTAGTACTGTACCCATGAGGTAGATGGCGTTAAGCTTGTACGTTTACTTAAGACAGTCGATCCTAACGCCATCTCCTTCATGAATACAGTACTGGCGTTAGAAGTGAAAACAAGTTCAGGCCTAGCCTGACCTTCTATACATGAAGGAACATGTTTCGATATTCCCTGCATAAATAAAAGTGAAACGTAAGACATTTTTAACCTTGCTCACTAGATGCGTAATATACTACATATTGGAAATTCTAAAGAAAAAAAAATAGGTAAAAAAAACTTTTTAAGTTAAACGGTTTTATGTTAAACATTCATTGCAATGTTTGAGATAAATGTACTAAAAACCAAAAAAATAAAAAAAATAGATACAGTCGTGGGAATTATAAGCATATGCATAGACTAGACTAAAATAAAACCGTGGGGCACGTCAATTGTCTACAATCGTTGATTAAAATGTTTGTTTTGTAATGTTACACTATAATTAGGCAGTTGTTCAACCGACAACGATGGACGGGTGATAAGTTGGGCTAGATAGTGGAAACAAGCTAGCAAGCTCGATTATAAGCGAGTTTTAGGGTTTCATAGTGGTGAGCGAGTAGTACTTTTATCATATGTTTTGTCGATTAAAGACAAACTACGAGCAGTGAAACGATTCCTCGCCAGCCAGCAGTGTGAATGTCCAACGATAAACTAGTTGAAACATCTCTTTTATTTACATGGAGTGTATAACTATTAGAATTTCCATGAGCAAGAAAATAGTTATTTCCTCACCGTCTGCGGGCCAACTGCCTAACGACGAATTAAACTATTCTTCTATCGCACATTAAGTCGATAATTTGTAGACAATTGACGTGCCCCACGGTTTAATTTCAGTCTAGTCTATGCATATGTTTATAATTCCCACGACTGTATCTATTTTATTACTTTTTGGTTTTTAGTACATTTATCTTAAACATCGCAATGTATGTTTAACATAAAACCGTTTAACTTAAAAAGTTTTTTTACTTATTTTTATTTTCTAGTTTTTAGTTTTTATTTCGCATTCTGTTTAATTCATATAGTGCTTTATTATTGCAAGAATTTCTTGCCCGTTAGTTTATTGCAGTCCAACTCCTCTATACGTAGTCCCTGCAAAGATCTTACTCTACTAAGAGCCACGTAGGCTTGACCTTCTTCAAACAGTTTCGCACCTAAGTATACGACTGCGTGATCCACAGTGCTGCCCTGCATTTTTTATATTTTTTTTTACCATTTTGTTCCCACGAGTAATGGACATTCAAACGGTCGACCCCCCCAGAGGTCCAATAAAGGGGCAAGGCTATGTACAACAAGATGCGCCTGAGTCTTGAGGGGAAAACGCTAACGACATATCATTTTTATCCACCCTAATGCCATACAGTTCTCGGCGTATTTTAACCTTTCACCTTAACTTGGGTGGTGTACCGCTAACGACGTATCATTTTTAGCCACCCTAACGCCACACAGTCCTCAACACGATACAAAATCTTGACTTGGGTGGTGGATTCAGGCTTAATTAATCAGATACCTAAATTACAGATTCAATTTCTAAATTTAAATCTTATTATTATACGCCATTTAGTGGCTGCGCCCATCTTAAATATTGAGGTTGTATAGTGCACTGTATTCTTCTTGTCAAGCCCTTTTATTTGATACCCATATTGGTGGGATTGATAAAAAATTGTTATCAGCCATTTGGTAGCGTCGGCCATCTTAGATTTCAATAAATAGTATAGTAAATTGTATTCATATAGCACAGTAAATTGTATTCTACTTGTTGAGACCTTTCATTTAATACCCATATTGATGGGATTGATAAAACCTACGTTATCCACCATTTTGTAGCAGCCGCCATCTTGGATTTCAATTTTTTATAGTATATTGTATTCTGCTTATTGAGCCCTTTCATTTGATACCCATATTGATGGGATTGATAAAACCTACGTTATCCGCCATTTTGTAGCGGCCGCCATCTTGGATTTTAATTTTTTATACTATATTGTATTCTGCTTGTTGAGCCTTTCATTTGATACCCATATTGATGGGATTATTAAAACAAATCATCCGCCATTTTGTAGCGGCGGCCATGTTAAATTTATAATGATAATGAATAAACATAATTGTATTGTCACCAAAATCCAAAGTCTATACAAAATTTCAGATTAATCGGTTGACAGGAAGAGGGTGAAATTTGAATTACTAAATTTGACCCAAGAATAAAACAAACGGGGTGAGCTAAATAAAACCGTTTCATAATAAAAATGGGCAAAACGTCGCTAAGAAATACTTTTAAAATTATACAAGAGTATGAACTGCTAAACATCAATAATGTTGTTAACTCAGTATGCCCAATCCCTTGTCTGGATTGTTTATAACCCTTAACTTTTTGTATATTATGTGATGGTTGAGTCATTGAAGTGTAAAAATTCTAGAAAAGTTTAAATAGAATAAGAGGATTGGATTTTGCGATCCAATGTGAAATCAATATTTAAACAGGAGATCAAAGAAGAAATAAGTATCCCCTACAGGGAGATTGCCAGTGCCTATGTTGAAGAGTGTTTTTTTTTTTCAAGGTGATGACTATCCCGGCTATACTGCTGGTTTTGGCCAATTCCCAATCTTGCAGGCTCTGTGTTGTATTCTCTAGTAAATTTTATCTCCGTTCCTCACCGACTGTATACCTGTAGGAATCGTTGTCAACTGTACTTGAAAGAGAAAAAAGGTGTTTCGTCCCGAGAGCACGCCAGGACTCATCAGTAAGGCTGATGACGTGCTCCCTGCCTTAGACACAAGAGAGGTGTGGGCTCAGGTTGACTCGATCGCGCTTATATAGTAGTTGTGCGGGAATTTCGCCGCTCGACGGAAATTAACTATTAGGGGCTTGGCCACCTGGCGAGTAGAGCCTGAAGTGCGAGAGATGTGAGACGGCACATACCTACTGCTGCCAAACTGGCATGAACTGGCACACTGCCGTCACTGCTCGTAGTGCCAGTAACTTCAGCGAGAACTTCTCTATTATTCTATTTGGCGGAAGATGGCGTTGCGTCACATCTCGTGACTCCAGTTCACCACTGGCATATGTATATCCAATACGACGCCAATAAATGAATTAAAAAAAAAAAATCCAGTTCACCAGAGCCATCGTTGGCTCAATATAATTAGGGCGCCAGAGCATTAGAGGGTGGTGGTCCTTTATAACAATACAATATTTAGCCTAATATAAAAAAAAAGTAGAATAACACCCTCAATCGTCCACTTTGTCGGAGATACGCTTCATTGTTTTTTATTGCAAAATAACTTGGAAATCGGCTTTTTCCGGTTTTTATTAAATATCTCATTAAGTTTTTGATTGAGAGCAAAATGTTGAACACAAAAGTTGTGTATCTGATAATATTACTCAAGGATAAAGTGCTAAACAATATTAGAAAATTTTTTTCATTTTCATGCGTGTTAGGAGCGGCGATGGGCGCGTAGCAGCCGCCCGTGCCGTGCGGTGACTCGCACCTATAAATTCATCGGTCCAATACATAAAAATATCAAAAAACCCCTTTTTTTTCATTGACTATACTTTAGTAAAATTATCCAATTTTTTTATCTAGATGGTCAAAAAAATTCTAAAAATTAAACATCATGAGATTTAACGCATTTTTTACAACATTTGCATTTTTATAGGTTATAAAGTGAAAATTTGTGAAAATTAATAGCACCATCAGAAAGATAAGAGACAAGTGTATGGGGATTAATGCTTTTGCGATTTTTAAAACATTTTTCTTAGGCCCAAACGACGAGATGAAAAAGTCGTCTTTTGTGCTCACGCAGCCTGTCTGCGGTAGCACTGGGGCAGTTGAGAAAATTCTCCCCATATGTGTATAGTTATGTTATTAATAAATTTTAAAAACAAAGTATAATGTGCAGGTTAACAATAAAAAAAAATTTCGTACATTTTTTGGCATATTTGTCAAAAATATGTCAAGAAGTGTATTTGACTAAAAATTATAAGTAACACGCAAAAAAAATGTCCGTCAAATCATTATATTTTCGGATAATAATTACTTAACCTTGTAAACTTTTTACTTTATTTTTATCAACAAGTATGTATATATTAAAAATGCATCTCAAAAGCATAATTCTTTTTAATTAAAATGTAGGATCAAAATGGTAATTTTCGTCCCCCGGGCGACTACGCGGGCGGAAAGTGTACCCATAGACGCAAAAATGCACTTTCCGCCCTTGATACAAAAAATATCGTTCTCACCTCAGGCACAAACATACAACAACTGCGCCCTTCGGGTGCGCAATATGTACTTTCTGCCCTAGGTATGAAATCTGCTATTTCCTTATTTTTTTATATCATGGATTTTGCTTACGTCATAAAATAATTCCCTCTAAAAGTTACCACATACGAAAGATTCCATCAAATTACATATTATAAGACAAGCATTTTGCGTAACACATTTGCAATTACATTATTTCTCTTCAATCTTTGAAATATTAAATTCAGTAGAATTTATTGTTATTAGCAAAGACAACATGTTAATACCAACTAAAATTTGAAAGTATTTGCCAATAATGGAAGAATTTCTACCCAACTGTGATCGCAAAGTATGCTGCACAAAAGCTTGTTGCCATATTCACGTTTAAATATTATTTTGTGAATACTGCTCATGTTTCAAAATATTACGTGTGAAAGTCGTTATAATTCAAACAAATAAATTAACAATATAAGCATGATTATTTAGAGTAGAAACAGTTTTTTACTAAAAGTACTTGATAAAAAATACCCGCATCGTAAGAGTTGAGTGACGATAATTGTCAGGTGCACAAGGTAGATTAAATGTTATTAAAAAAAATTTAAAATTTACGAAATTGTAAATATTTTTCTTAAAGGATAGTTACATTCTTTAGCCAAATACACTTCTCTAAATATGTTTGTCACATCCAACAAATGTACAAAAAAGTTAATTGAGTGAAAACCTACATAGCCTAATTTTTTGTTTTGTTTTGTTATTAACAAATTATTGCATTTCCAACAAAACCCTTTTGCTATAAAAAGATAATTATGTACAAAAATGATATGTCACGTATTTGCCGTCTAAAATACCATACAAGCCTTTATAAAAAAAATATAAAAAAGTTATCGAAAATGCTATTGTAATATGACCGTAATAAACAATTTTTGTGGGTAAAGTAAGACCTCGTTATGATACTATCATATAGGGAAAGGTTTACAGAATATAGTCCTTTTTTATATATCAAAATATTTTGTTTCCTTATATCGTTATTAGTATTAAAAAATGTGGTAAATGAGCATATTTTCAACCTTCGGACATTTATAACTTCTTGGGTTCTTATTTTGTATGTGTAATATGTGAAAGAAATTTTTCTTCTTTAGAGCCCTATTTTACATAAAAAAAAATTTCTATGCCTAGTTTTTCTATTTTTTGCAATTTTGTTTAACAATTGTGTTTTAAACAAAATGTACCGCTTTTAGCGATTTCTCAACAATAAATTCATACTCAGGGGCAACAAATATGTAGAAACAAATAGTTTTTTAAACTTATTTGCCATTGCTGATGTAATAACCCATTAACGTCGAATTGAACTCTTTTTCCATGATTCCAACATTAATTTCCTTATGTATTAATTTATTTATTTATTAAAACAACTGTTACAAGATTTAACTTGTCAGTTACATAGAACATGTACTTATAAAGAACTTGTATTTTTACTTACCTATTTGTCCTTTCTGCTGGACAAATACAACATTCTTTTCCTCATTTATTCAAATATTTATTAATCTATATACAGTAAAAAATCAAGTAGTTGACTATTTTGATTAAGTACTTAAAGCACACCTAATGTACTATTTCGTGAATAAAAAAATGGTCTTGAGATGCTTAGAATTGACACTTATCTAATTGTCTTCTGGCTTTTTTTTTATAAATTATTTATTTATTAATTTAATTATAATTAATCATCGATTAATAAACACACCAAGTCAGTCAGAAAGGCTGACGCTTATTCAGTTACTAATCCAAAACTTGCGTCAGAGTTTGTCTTTATCATAACATAGCGTGGTGGAATTGTTTTCAACATAGCGAAGCACGATGGAATTTTTTTCGTTGCAACATTGTACGGAGGGATTGTCTTCCTCGTATCGCAGAGTGGTAGGATTGTCTTTGTCGCAACGTTGCACGGTGGGATTGTCTTCGTCGTAGCGCAGTACACTAGGATTGTCTTCACTGCAGTAAAGCACGGTAGGATTGTTTTCGTCGTAGCGCAGTGCACTAGGATTGTCTTCGCTGCAGTAAAGCACGGTAGGATTGTTTCCGTCGTAGCTCAGAGAGGTAGGATTGTCTTCGTCGCAACGTTGCACGGTAGGATTGTCTTCGTCGTATCGCAGTGCAGTAGGATTGTCTTCGTTGTAGCACAGTGCTGTGGGATTTTATTCGTCGCAGTGTAACTTGGTGGGATACTTTTCGCAAAAGTGCTGAGTTAGGATAGTTTTGCTAAGAGTGCAAGGTGCTGGGATAGTCTTCCTCTCAGGCATCGAATTATACTGACGGTAGTAAAATCGAATCTGTGTTGGTGCCTCTTTTTTTATTCCAAAATTAAATCTGCATCTTGCATTACCCTGGTAGCACAGTCTTTGCATTTCTTACGTACTTCTTGCACAAGATTTACATCGACAGCAAAATTGTGTAAGTCTGCATCTAGTCTACTTCCAAGATCTTACATAATTCTGATGCACGACGGGTGAGCAAGACTCTTGCGTAAAAAGTGCAAAAATCTGACGATCAGTCGAGTGTGTTATTTGTCTTGATATGACGCACCCCTGATTGCGGCAGATTTGCGCAAGATTTAGGTGCAGGCGAGTGCGCAACACTCTTGCGTAAGAAGTACCCAAATCTGACGATTAGTCGAGTGCGTTATTTGTCTTGACTCGACGCTTTCCTGATTGCGGCAGATTTGCGTGCAGGTGAGTGCATAAGACTCTTGCGTAAGAAGTGCACAAATCGTGGGTTTGTACTTGCTTCCCATGAAAAATATGTAACAGTATTTTTTGACTTCCCATTTTTTTCAGGAATTTGTAGCTTAACACTTATTTGCAATGTCATTATCAAAAATATAACCCACAGGTATATATAATTTTTGTTGATAACAACTTTTCTGATACAAAACATAAGAAATTTTTAGCGACAAACATACTGTAAGTGTTTAGTTAAAAATGTACTGTTTATGTTGTTAAATTATTTAAAATCCTAAGCTCTCGTAACTGTCGTTGTATACATGCATATCTGTTTCTTTATTTAATGATACAGTTTTCTTGGCTGGTTATTTCAGCCCTCTTCTGTCACGATATTTTGACCTTTCTAAACACACTGCCAAGTAAGGAACAATTCGCTTGCTTTCTCCAATATGTTTATAGGGTGTATTTGATGTGAAAAGCACTTATACCCCCACCCCAAATATTTATATTTGTACCTCACACTCCTGCCATGATACCCGCTGAATATTTTATTTTGCAATATATTTGGATCAATTTGTTAACTAGTGATTTCATTATAGTATATATTTTATTTATGTTTACAACCTATCATAGCTTTTTTTTGGGTCACTTTATTATTTTAATCCTTTTGATCCAAATAATTTTATCAGAGGAAAGTGTAAATACTTTTTTTTTTCTATCGGGTAACCACGACAGCCTACTGGGCTAGTGGCCACCCACACACCACCTATGTGTGGGGGGTATTTCCACATCCATTTCCAACCCTTTTTACTGATATCATACCTGAATCCATGGGCACAGTGTGAGTATCTCCGGGGGGACACCTTGCCAGTTAAGCTGACACTCTTTACACCATTGGTGCATCGGGTCCACTTGCCACTATGTAGCCTTTCCCCGGAGAGGACGCCATATTCCAGGACGTCCACTCCTCTCCGATTAAGGAGGCTTGGGCGTTTGGTGTCGTATCTATTGAGGGGCCCCTGTGGGGTACTTGTCATACAAATGATTCTTTGTAATATTTTTTTTTATAATCATTTTGATTATACACATGTGTGAACAAAATAGCAATAATACGCGGAAAAGTCAGTGGGAAAATCGATATTAAAAAATTTATTAGTTTTCCCGAGGTACCTTGTGTAAAGATGACGGCCCTGCCACGATAAAGCTGACAACACTGTACTCTCTTGCTCTCATCTGCTATTATATACCTATACTTGTGTTAGACTTAAATTTTCATGCTTGTATGTATATGAATGTACAGCGCATGCGCACTTACAGTACCTGAATAAAACAATTCTCATGTTCGATGTTTTCCTCGCTATTTTCTCAAAATTTAACGAGTTGATCCTATTCTTGTTTTTAAATAATAGATTCATTATACTTTCAAGTACGTGTACCAATTTAATGTGTGGGCCCACAGCTTTTTATTGCGGTACGGTAGTCTATTAAATTTCGGGTTCCGTAAGGTTGCGTGTTAAAATGACAAATTTTCACAAGCGATTTTCTCGAAAATAAATGTGTTAAACTACCTATTTTGTTTTCCTAAGAAAATCTAGCAAACTTTATCTATATAATCTCTGAATTTCAGACCTAGCCAGCATTTAATTCAAAATCGGGAGCTCCGTTGTGCATGCGAGAGAGTGCAGACGTGTCGAGAGAGCGCTCCGTAGAAAAGAGTAATAAAAAGTAATTAAAGTAAAAATAAAAGAAATAAAAAGTACGAAGAAGTGTAAAAAGTGAAGAAGCAGCAGAGAAAAAAGTGTAAAGTGAATAATTATAAAAGTTTGAGAGGATGAAGAGAGATTAGTGTGGTAGTGTCAGGGTAAAGAGAACGGAACACGTGTAAGGCAAGTAAGGAGTGGGTAGTAAGAATAGGGGATAATAAAGAAAGGTATTAGTGAGCAGAAAAACGAAAGACAAGAGGACAGGAAAACAGTGTTAAAGTGGCAATAGTAAAAGGAAAAGTGCAATAAAGTTCGAAAGAAAGTGAGGTTAGAAAAGATTTTATAGAAAGAAAGAAGCGGAAATTGGAGAAAGAGGTCGTTAAAAGGGGTAATCTGAGAGGTAGATAAGGTAGGACCCTGAAAAAAGCAATATTGAAGTCGATAAGGAAGATCAGTATTTTGTGGAGTAAGGCAGTTAGATAGAATTTCTGGCCGATAGAAGTGGGAAGACGGTAAAATAGAAAACTGCATTATCGGCAAAATTTAAAAATGGCCGGAAAGCCGCCTGCAACAAGTATGAATACAAGAAATGATACAAATGCAAAATTAAAGGAACAGACTCTATTGAATTTTACAAAAGAAAATCAGAAGAATAAAGAATTAAACGATAAGATGAGCAGGTTGGAAAGGAAGTTGGACAGTATGATTAGTAGTCTAGAAAGAAGAGAAGAAGATTGGAAAGAGGAAAAACAGATGTGGATAAAAGAAAGGCAACAGTGGACAGAAGAAAAGAAGGCGTTAGAAGAAAGAATAAACAAGTTGGAATGGGAAACAGAAAAAGCTGAGAGAGAGAAAAGGAGACCGAATATTGTTATAAAAGGAGCAAATATTGAAGGAGAGAATCTGGAGAAGAAGGTCGAAGAATATATTGAACAAAAGATAAAAGTAAAAGTCAAGATAGAGAAGGCTAAAGAGATAAGTGTAAATGCTGGGCAAAATGTATGAAGTTGGTGGTAGTAAGGCTGGCAAGTAAAGAAATGAAAAAAGAAGTAATGAGAAATAAAAAACATCTGGAGAGAGGAGTTTACATAGAAAGCGATCTAACAGAGAGAGAAAGAGAGATCCAAAGATTTATTTTAAACAGGTCAAAAGAGCAGAGGAACAAAGGAAAAAATACAAAAGTTGGATATATGAAGATTTTGATCGATGGTAAATGGCTTAGATTTCATGAAAGGAAATGAGATTTTACAGAGGAAAGAAGAAGGAGCCAAGAATGAGGAGAACAAGAAGATGTAGAGGAGGAGGGAGTGAGAAGAAGAAATGTTAGTGTTTATGCGTGGAACATTGCGGGAGTGCTAAATAAGGACAGTGAAGTGTGGAAGTATTTAAGTGAATTTGATGTGACAATGTTAGTAGAGACATGGTTGGAAAATGACAAGTAGGCTAATGTAGAAAGAGAGTTGTCAAAAAGTTATGAGTGGAAGTGTATAGCAGCGACTTGAGAGCATAAAAAAGGTAGAGCGGAAGGAGGAGTACCCTGTTGTTGCGGTCCAATAAAAACCAATAAAATTTTACAATGGGATTTTTCTATTAGTTTCTTATCGGTATTTGCACCCGTAAATCCAAATAAAATCCGAAATGGTCAAAAATAGATTTTCTATATCATTTATTATAACTAGGACATGATTGAACAAAAATAAATTGACAAATTTATGTCATACCATCCGGATGGTAACATCAAAACGGGGGGATTAGAGTATTTTATATGTAAATTGAAAGAAAAGTTAGTTATTAATTTTTATTAGAATTTTGTAAAAAATACTTTAGTCCCCCCGTTTTGGTGTTACCATCCGGATGGTATGACATAAATTTGTCAATTTATTTTTGTTCAATCATGTCCTAGTTATAATAAACGATATAGAAAATCTATTTTTGACCATTTCGGATTTTATATGGATTTACGGGTGCAAATACCGATAACAAACCAATAGAAAAATCCTATGATAAAATCAATGAATTTTTTATTGGTTTTTATTGGACCGCAACAATAGGGTAATATTAGGAATAAGCAAAAAATTGGAGAGTAGAAATCATAAAGTATGGAGCGATAACATAGTAATCCAGGAGATTAAACACGGAAATCAGAAGTGGAAGATCATAGGAGTATATAGTTAAAATGTAGCAGAGACGATGGAAATTATAAAGGAAAAAGTAAAAACGAAGGAAAGTGGATGTGTACTTATACTAGGAGATTGGAATGCAAGAACTAGGAGAGAAGGAGGTTGGATTAATGAAAGTGATAGTGAGAGTGATAGTGATGACAAGGACGTAAGGTTAAGAAAGTCGAAAGACGAAAAAATCAATAAGGAAGGTAGAAGACTAATAAAAGAAATAACAGAAGAAGGATGGTGTATAGTAAATGGGCAAAAAGGAGAAGAAGGAGAATACACATACGTTGGTAGCAGAGGAGAGTCGGTAATAGATTACGCAATAGGATGTCAAGAAGCGTTAGATCAGATAAAGGAAATGAAAATAGGACAAAGAACGGAATCAGATCATATGCCGCTAGAAGTATACTAAGAAAAGGAAGTAGAGGTAGGAATTGTAGAGAAAGAAGAGAGAACAAAGGCAAGGAGAGATTGGACTCAAGAATTGATTGATCAGTATGGAGGAAGGTGTAAAGACTGGGAGCGGAAGGGAAAAGAGGTTGAAGAAAGATGGAGTGAATTGAAAGAAAAAATAGAAAGTGCAGTACCTAAGGTGGAAAAACAGTGTAAAGTGTGGAAAATGTGGAAGAAGAAGGATTCAAGAAGAATAATGAAAAGGTGGAGAAAAAAAAAATAGAAAGAAGTTATTACATGGATAAAAAAAGAGAGTATAGGAACTGGTGTGAGGCAAAAAGGAAAAGGTTTGAAAGATTAGAAGAAGAAGAGATAAAAAATGCAACATCGGAAGGCGAAGTGTGGAAATATATAAACAAGTACAGAAAAAAACGAAGGAGAGAAATATCTAAAAAGTTCACAGTAGAAGAGTGGAGAAGGTATTTTATGGAAAAGTTAGATGGGAAGAATGAAGAAGGAATTGTGAGAGAAGAAACAAGAAAGGAAGAGGCAAGAACAAATGCAGAGGATCAGGAAGAAATGAGCAAGGAAGAGTTCGAGAGGCAGATAGCCAGATTAAAAGTAGGAAAAGCACCAGAAGAAGACAAGCTGGAAAATGAAGTATGGAAGTACATACCGGGAGAAGTGGATGCAGCTCTTTGGGAATTGCTGAAAAAAGTATGGGAAAAAATAGAATTACCGAATCAGTAGAGGCAAGGTACGATTTGTTTGATTCACAAAAAAGGTGATAAAGATATGTTAGAAAATTATAGAGTTGCATTGACTTGTACAGTATATAAGATTTATGCGAGTATGTTGAATGAGATGTTAAAAAAGGAAATCGAAGGTAAATTATCAGAAAGCCAGTTTGGTTTTAGAGAAAAGAGAGGAGTAGTAGAAGCTATATACACATTGAAACACATTGTTGATGAAAAATTAAGCAAAGAAAGAGAAAAATTATTCACATGTTTTATTGATTTAAAGGAAGCATTTTATCGAGTGGATAGGAAAGTTTTAAAGGAAAGATTAATAGAAACGGAAGTGAGTGAAAAGCTAAGAAATAGGATTATGGATATTTATAAAGAAACGAGAAATGTAGTTAAAGTTGGAGAAGAGGAATCCAAGGAATTTTGGACAGAGAAAGGTGTGAGGCAAGGCTGCCCACTGAGCCCGACGCTGTTTAATGTGTACTCAGCGGATCTGGAGCACGAATTAAAGAAAGGGCAGGTGGGAGGATGCAGAGTTGGTAATGAAAAAGTATGGAGTCTATCTTACGCGAATGATATAGTATTAATAGCTGATAGAGAAGAAGAATTGAAAGAGATATTAAAAAGATTCAAAAAGTACATAAATAAAAAGAAGATGATTTTAAGTGAGAAAAAAACGAAAATTTTAGTGTTCGAAAAAAGAAAGAGGAATGATAGAAGGTGGAAGGAGGGGAGTAGGGAATTAGAAGAAGTAAAAGAAATAAGATATTTAGGATATATACTACAGAAAAATGGGAGAAACGATAGGCATATAGAAGAAAGGAAAAGAAAAGCAGTGATAGCTATGAAAAATGCATGGAGCATAGGAGAAAGAATATTTAAGAATAGCTGTAAAAGAAGAAGAAAATTATTTACAGCCCTAGTAGAAAGTATAGCGCTGTTTGGTGCGAAAGTGTGGGGCTGGGAAGAAGAAAAAAGACTAGAAAGTGCACAGAGAAGATATATGAAATGGATATTAGGATTAGACAGCAATACACCAAATTATATAGTGGAGGAGTGTAGATTAGAAAGGATGAGTATGAAAGCGTTAAGGAGAGCGTTAAAGTTTGAAGAAAAAGTTAAGGAGTCAGACATAAAATTAGTAAAAGAATGCTTAAGAGAAAAGAACAAGGACAAGGAAAGAGAGAGAATAGGAAAGGAATCAAAAAAGAGAGCTGAATTACTACGGGAAGAGAAAGTAAAAGAAACAAGATTTATGAAAGGAGTAGAATTTAGGGAGGAAGTAAGAGAAAAAATATTAATGAACAAGGAAAGAAAAGAAAAAGAGAGGAGAATGGAAAAGATAGAGAATTTGAGGTACAACAGAATATATAAAGGTATAAGAACAGAAGCTGAACCAGAATACTTGAAAAAGGAAATGCCATTAAAGGATAGAAAGTTAGTAGCAAGGTTTAGATGCGGAAATGAATGTAGAAGTAGAGAATACTGGAAAGGAGAGGAGGATAAGAAGTGTAGATTATGCAAGGAGAAAAAAGAAGATCTTAGACACATACTAAAGATTTGCGGAGATACGAGAAAAGAAGAAGAAATGGAAAAAATACTAAGCCATGATGCAAAAGAGATAGAAGTGCTAAGAAAAGTAATCAGAAAAAGGAAGGAGTCAGAAAAGATCCAAAATATAAAAAAAAGTATGCAGAAAGTTAAGGTAGTAATGAGAGAAGAAAGATTAGTAGGGCAAGAGAGAAGAGAGAAAAAGAAATGCAAGGAAGAATGAAGAATACAAGAAAATATATGGACAATTTTAAGAAAAGAGTTGTTAATTTTTTAAATTTTTGATAGTAAAGTAGTATGAGAAAATTTATTTATTGAGTTAATTATGAAAAATTTTGATAATTTTGATAATTAAGTTGGAAATTTTTGAATTTTTGATAGACATGTGTTTAATTTTGAATTTTGAGAATTGAGTTTTGTATATTTGGAACTGTAGTAATATTGAGTTTGTTTTATTTCAATATTATTTTAACAAAAGACAAAGGTAGAATATTAAGAATAGTTGAATTAAAAATGAATATATTATATAGCATAGATTAAGTATGTATTAAATGTAAAAAAATGTTACGGAACCCCTCTAAACCCGTAAGGGACGGAGTATGAAATAAATAAATTAATAAATAAATAATTCAAAATGGCCCAAGCCTCCTTAAGCCAGCGCTCTCTGCCGAAGCATCGGATCCAGGCTAATTAGCATCTCCAGAGAAGCCCCATGATTCAGGGACCACTCCTCACTGGTAAGGCCAGCGATCCCTGCTCGACTCCTGACATCTGATCTGCTAATAGCTACCTACAGTTCTAACACTGTTTCGCATTCTCCTAGGCCTGAAGACCTGTGGGGCAAGGAAAAAACTCTGGAATTACTCTGAAGGAAAATTCCACGGAAAAACCCGCTCCGGAACAGCCAGGGTTACATAGGGACTTTTCTTAATGAAAACAGTTTTTGAAAAAATCTGCATTCACCGGGAATTGAACCCACGACCTCTAAAACCGCGTTGTATCAGCAATAAGTACGCTATCTACTGAGCCAACGCCGCTCCTACGTTTTTCTATAGTTGTTTTCCTGACACATGAACAAATCTTGAAATCTTAGTTTTGTACACATTCAAAGTAATAAATTAAATATGAAAATAAAAAAAGGAATTAAATAAAGGAAATACAAAATGAAAAAAAAAGGGAATGAAAAAAAAAGATTCAATATGAAAATAAGAAAGAAATTGAATAAAGGAAATACAAAAAAATGAAAAAAAAATGTAATAAAGTGAAATATAAAAAAAAATAAAACAAGAAATGAAAATAAATAAATAAAACGAGAAATAAAGAAAAAAAAAAAAAAACAACAAACCAGGGGGGATGAATGGGTCATGGGACCCACGGTAAGAACGAAGTTGTGAGAGCGTCGTGCATAAATACAGTACTCACGAAGTTCAACCATCGCGAGTACTGAACTATTTTTTTAAATTTTTTTTTTTGTATTCGTTTTTCAAGTTTTCGTTTAGTGACCTACATGAATGCAGTACTAACGTTTATAGAGCTTCGTTCTTTCTACGGGTCTGGCGACCCCCTTGTTACCTGAGAAATTGTGCCTTACACTCATGTCATGTTTAAAGAACTTCGTTCTTACCGTGGGTCCCATGACCCACTCATCCCCCCTGGTTTGTTGTTTGTTTTTTTTTTCTTCTTTATTTCTCGTTTTATTTATTTTTTTTTCATTTCTTGTTTTATTTTTTTTCATATTTCATTTTATTACATTTTTTTTCATTTTTTTGTATTTCCTTTCTTCAATTTCTTTCTTATTTTCATATTTAATCTTTTTTTTTCATTCCCTTTTTGTTTCATTTTGTATTTCCTTTATTTAATTCCTTTTTTTATTTTCATATTTAATCTTTTTTATTCATTCCCTTTTTTATTTTATGTTTTTTCATTCCGTTGTATTTATTCATGTCTTTTGTAATTTTGTTTCATTTTATTTTCATATGTCATTTCATTAATTTTTTTTGAAATTTTTTTTTTTCACTTATTTTTTTGCGATTTTATAGCTTATTAATGCAATTTTTATTTCATTTTCATATAACTACTCAATGACACTGTGCCATTATTTGTTTATCAAATTCAAAATAAGTACCCTTAAAAACCATTAAAATGATATGAAACTCGAATTATATTTATATAATGATCTTACATAATTCATTTATAATTGATTTACTTTGAATTACTTTATTTATATAATTATGTGATAATGTAACATAATTTGTTTGTCGAATTCGAAATAAGCGCCTTTAAAAACCATTGATACATTCTTCAACTCTATTCCACATGTTTTTTTTTTTTTTTTTTTTTTTTTTTTTTTTTTTTTTTTTCATCAAGTATTTAGAAAACAAATACAAATATAATTTATCATGAATCGAATGTATTATCAGTGAATGCATGTAAAAATGGAATGTTATAGTTACGAACCACACCATAAGTACAAGAAATTGAGTTTCTATAGACGGCAGCGCTCGTAGCAGAGTGGGTAAGGTACTGGACTCACATGCAGGAGGTAGAGGGTTCAAAACTCTTTATTGGAAAATGTTTTTTTTTTTTTTTTTTTTTTTTTTTTTTTTTTTTTTTTTTTTTTTTTTCATCAAGTATTTAGAAAACAAATACAAATATAATTTATCATGAATCGAATGTATTATCAGTGAATGCATGTAAAAATGGAATGTTATAGTTACGAACCACACCATAAGTACAAGAAATTGAGTTTCTATAGACGGCAGCGCTCGTAGCAGAGTGGGTATGGTACTGGACTCACATGCAGGAGGTAGAGGGTTCAAAACTCTTTATTGGAAAATGTTTTTTTTTTTTGTTTTTTTTTTTTTTTTTTTTTAGAATTGTAAAAGAAAAAAATTCAAAGTGAAATAAAAATTATTGTGAGAAAATAAAATTGGGAGTGTGAGGGAGAATGGTGGGCAAAGGTGTGCAGAAGAGTAACACGGCACGGTTGGCGGATATACATATATAGTGGGGAGAGGGGAAGTGTATAGAGAATAGTCGGTGAGGGGGACAGGGTAAGGGGGGGAAACTTGAGAGGAAAAGTAAACCACTTTCGTTTCAAAAAAAAAAATCTGTCGGTTTTAAAATTCCAGCCCCCCAAGTAACGCGACATAAAGAACTTCGTTCTAAAAAAACTTTCAAAAGCATTGATAATAAAAATAGTGTTGATTCTATACTCAAGAAATTAAAATAATTTTAAAAGCTAAAAAAAATGTTTAGACCCTTACTAAGGTAAAAAACCGTGTCAAAAATTGAAAACGAACAGCATCAACCTTAATAAAGTGCAAAACTAAAAATTTTTTCGAGCTGGTATAAGTTTGCAAAAACAATAAGCTTAAACCCGAAATTATTGAATCGTACCACAGGGCTCTGAGACATGACCGATCCATACATACACTCATACATTCATACGCACACATGTACATACATTTTTTAAAACTATTTTTATTTCTAATACTATAAAATATATTAGTAACTGATTTTCAAAAAAAATTTTTTTCATCCGATACAATGAAGGTTCCTTAATGAGTTAGCAAAACTAGTGTATTTGTAATATTTTCATAATATTTTTTCTTATATACAGGTAATTTATAATTTTAAAATGCCGATTGTACATAAAAAAATGTTAGTGCACAAAAATAAATGTCTCCCACAACCTTGTTGAAAAATCTCGAAAAAATTTTTGATGTTAAAATCTTACTTGAGAAATGTCTTCACAATTTCCGCACGAGCAAAAACGTAACAAACAAGTTATTACAAGCAAAATAAGTCAAAACCGTGGTAAAAACAGCTTGTACTAATTGTTGTCCTGCAAAAATTCTGCAAAACTCTCCAACAAAAAGGAGTGCATTGAATAAAAATAATAACGCGCACTTGATTGACCGTCAGATTTGTCCACTTCTCACGTAAGAGTCTTGCGCAGCGCACTCGCCTGCAGACACATGTTGCGCAAATCTGCCGCAAAGCGTCTTATGCACTTGCCATGCATCAGAATAACATAAGATCCAGGAACCAGACCAGGTGCAGACTTACGCACTGCCAGTGCGTAAGATTGTGCTACCAGGGTAGCCTTGTAATGTATACCTATTGAATGTCATACGTTCGATACATTATTATAGATTTTTAGAGTACTCCGAGCTCTCCAAGTTATATAAATGAACAAATCTAGGTACTTAGGTACACTTACTTCTCTTCTGCTCTTTCCCCATAATTGTGATTTGAAAAGTCTAATGGTAACCAATAAAAATTGCTTCTCGCTACTTCTATGCATAAAACATGTTTTCATGACTAAATAGTATACAATAAAAATGTGTACTTTATTTTCAAAATTAATTTTATTTTGTACAAATCAAAAAATGTTTGAAATCAATCTGCTTGTGTAAAATCTCTCACCAGATCTACCAACAATTTTTTGTTAGCCCTGTTGTTGCGGTCCAATAAAAACCAATAAAATTTTACAATGGGATTTTTCTATTAGTTTCTTATCGGTATTTGCACCCGTAAATCCAAATAAAATCCGAAATGGTCCAAAATAGATTTTCTATATCATTTATTATAACTAGGACATGATTGAACAAAAATAAATTGATAAATTTATGTCATACCATCCGGATGGTAACATCAAAACGGGGGGGATTAGAGTATTTTATATGTAAATTGAAAGAAAAGGTAGTTATTAATTTTTATTAGAATTTTGTACAAAATACTTTAGTCCCCCCGTTTTGGTGTTGCCATCCGGGTGGTAGGACATAAATTTGTCAATTTATTTTTGTTAAATCATGTCCTAGTTATAATAAATGATATAAAAAATCTATTTTTGACCATTTCGGATTTTATTTGGATTTACGGGTGCCAATACCGATAAGAAACTAATAGAAAAATCCCATTGTAAAATCAATGAATTTTCTATTGGTTTTGATTGGACCGCAACAACAGGGAGGGTTATTCATTTTAAAATAAAATGAAATTAAATGAAATTTCTATTGAACTGTATTCGGAAAAGCGAGTTCAAATACAGATTAGAAAACGCAGTTAAAAACATTTTTATTTATTAGAATAAAGCACTTATAAGATTTATATGGTAAGGACACGTACTACCTATAGTCAATATTTTCAGTATGATTTTAAAATTAATAAATTTATTTTTATTAGTAGGTTATAAAATTGTTTATTACGTAATTGTAAAAAGATGATTTTACAAGAGTATGGACATAATGTGATGAAATATATTGTTTTTCTATGCTGTTAAAAGATCTAGAAAATATTCTTGAACATAAACAAGAATACGAGTACTTTAGTTGCAGCTAGGTGCAAACAATCCGACCCAACCCTTGCTTTTGTCTAATGCAGCCCAGATGTCAAGGCTTTCTCCGTTCTCAACGCCGTAGCCCTCTTTAAGGCCATGAGGATTAGATGGAGTCGCGCAATCATGGGTTGCTTCTTTGCGAAGAACGGAGTCAACCTCGACACTAGTGTAAAAAGCGATGGATGCGGGTAAGTCTTTCATCTTTAACTTTGAGACAAAAAAGCAGCGGACGAGCAAATTTGTTACGTGCATTGCTAGAGCTGCATTGTACTTGTACGCGTCGGGTACTAAATAACGTACTTCGTCGTGGAAGGTGAGGCAAAGACTAATCTTGTCTTTCATTAGCCATCGCATACAGACCAGAGTTAGGTGAAGGAAGTCAACTGCAGAGCTCTGGACTACCCAATTGATTTTGGTTGGTAAGTTTTTGTCGTCACTGTCCAGTTCCAGAGCTCTACTTAACCGCGAGTTGAGAAATGGTGTGGCGGGTCTTGATCCTCCAGCTATCTCCTCCAGACTGTTGAACATGATAGACTCGGAACCGCCGACCCAACGGGGCCGTTCGAATAGCTCATTTCTTGGCTTATTGAGTAGTTGAGCTAGCTGGAATGACTCACGGGCTGTATAGAGCTGCAGCTGGTATTGTTTTTCTACTAGTTGTCGGGACGCAACGTTTAGGCGGTAAAGTTTTTGGCCTTTGGTCAAAGAGAACATCTTCCTGGCCTTTGATGAAGCCTCTTTGTCACTGATCGTTGGGTTGAATTGCTTCAGCAGCCTTTCGGCAAAGATCCGTCCAGCCCCATAGATTCGGGCATAGTTGATGATTTTGGCTTGGTCTCGAGAGATGCCGATCGCCTTGGCGGTCATACTATGCATATCAGTTCCCTGGACTTTGTTTCCGATTAGTGTCATCCAGCTGAAGGGTGTTGCACCTTGGATCTTTGGACCTGCAGCAGATGCGTCTCCAATAACTGAGGCAATCCAAAGTTCTTGACTATCGACGTCCGCACCTACAATACTATAGCCAGGGGGTGCGTTTATCATGGCTCGCAGTTCTGAGCCTATGCGCTCGCTACTGGCATTCGAAGCAGTCATCCACGCGGGCTCCACAGCCCGTCGAGTAAGAGTACCCGCAACCACAACTTGCGGAATTATCGCCCCCAAGTCGAAAATTTGTTTGCTGCCCAATTTTTTTGAGTCTTCATTACAGCTGTAACTGTGATTGCTACTGAATGGATCATGATAAGGATAATGACGCTGCTGACAATTGCTGTTACTTGAAATGACATTGCACCAAACTACGAGTTGCGAAATAATACGATCTCGATGGTTTTTCCAGTAAGAGCACACTTTTGAAATGTTAAGAACTCGCGTAGCACTTGTATCAGCACCAGCAAGAATGTTTTCCGAAAATTTATTAATAAAATCTTTTGCTAGAGGATTTCCTACATTAAAGTGGTCTCCGTTTTTATGAGGCAATTTGAAAAAGTAGCAACACTCATCTAGATTTGCATTTAATGAGTAATTAGACTTTATACCGACAAGTAAAGATGAATCTTCATTAAAGGATGATGACAATAAAAATGAATTATTAAGATTTTTTAAAGTAGATATTTGTTTAAGAGGTAATTTTGTATTTTTATTTGGTGTATGTGGAATTAGAAATCCCCATCCTTGTTCTTTCACGTAATGAAGTGGATAATTTTCCCACGTTAGGTTTAAAATTTTTGGCGTTATTTGCATTGAGGTACTTATATTTTGGACTTTTGGAAATGTATTCGAGTTTCTTTCAGGCTTCTCACAAAGTTTACGATACCAATTAGGATAACCAGCCATGTGAGGTATTCTCTTTGGTAAGTAATTTTTGGTATCCTTTAAGTAATTTAATTTATTTCCTAGATTCACTGATGTATCGTTTTTAGTGCAGTCATTAAAAACTTTACATTGATTGTTGAAAACTTTTTTATACCCTTTTTTCATGTTTAAATTTCTGGTGGTCCAATCTTCATCCCACATCCAAGGGTCAGTGGTATACTCTTTAGCAATTAATAATCTACACTCTTGATCTGCTTTTTTAGACAAACAAATTTTACTTTCCCGCTGTAAATCCTCATAAGTGGTTTCTGCTTCTTTTAAATACCTTAGCCAATTACGATTAACTGGTAGATATGCTAAGCCTAGCTCCAACATACCAGCCAATGTTGCAGGATGTGGAAATCGTTTTTCAAACATGGGGTATACTTTTTTCAGAACTTTGTAAGTTGCCACAACATCCAAGGCACAGTACAAGATTGAGTCATGAAAATTTTTTTTAATTTCATTTAAATTACCATTTATAAAAATATCTCTTTTGCTTTTATCCAAAATTTCTCCACAATATAATCTGTATACATCAGCTAAATTATTCAGAGAGGAAAGAGAATGTAAATTGTCATCGTTTTGCTTAGAACGTTTTGACTTTAAAAGTAAACGTTGATAACTACTAGTGCCGCTAACAGAAATATGTAATGCCATTGTGTCTAAAAATCTAGTAGCACTTTTAGTTAACCAATATTGTTCTCTTACTCGAATTCGATCGAAAGAAACATTGTGACCTACTACAATTTTAGGTGTTAATTGAAACTTACTTAAATAAGTGTCATTGTTGCTCTTTAAACTTTCCAAGGGAATTAAAAGATCTGTCTTCAAAGTTTTTTTCATAAAACTTGTATTGTGGATTTCCTCTACAAGGTGTTTAGAAACCCAACTATACCATGCAAATGGACTGACAGCCGTTGCTAAAACTGGCAATGGTCCATCCTTCACACACACTTCGACGTCAAACACCAATCCATTTTCTAATGGAAATTCTACAGTTTCAGGACCTGACTCTGTGTAACGTGTCCACCCCTCTTTGAATACGAAGTTTTTTGGTATTGCAGGCAAGTCTTTATTAAGCAATTGACTGATGGCAACTTGATAGGGTTGCACTTGATCCTGAGCAATATTTCGAAAGTGATCCTCTATGTTATGGCCTTGAAGTGAAGGAAGTGATACATTTACTTCGGGAATTTCAGGAGTACGTTCAGCGTTAAGACCAAACTTAGCTAACTCTTCCTTTATTAACAGAACATCATTTGACTGATAATTTTTCCTATCAATGTCCATTCCAAAGATATGCTCATAAAGTTTTTTAGGCAACATTTGAAGATTAATCTCATTATACCTTACTTTGTGTTGGCTTACATCACTAACCTTGTTTTTTGTGTTAAGTTGAGAATAGTTTTTCAAGTTGTATATTGAACCGTGACGCTTTGGTAACCTGTGTATCCAAAACATGATTCTCAATCTGTGGTAGAAAGATAATCATGAAAAATTTAGATTTCTCAAGAATAAATGTAGATTTTTTTAGACATACATCCTTTACTTCTGATGTCCAAATATTTTGTGCTTTTTTTTCGTTTTCTTGTCATTTAAATTACTTATAAACACAAGCAAACAGACTATATTCTTGCTTACTTTATGTATTATATCCATAGACATATAAAAATATGTAGACTGCTCATTCTTACGTACGGCGCTAAAGAACAAGTAAAAGGAGACACAAAATCGAACGTGGAAATGTACGAGAGAGACAGATGCCCACGTTCAATGTTGTGTCTCTTTTTACTTGTGCTTCAGTGCCGTACATAAGAATGAGCATTCTTCATTTCTTATACGTCTATGAGTATATCTCTATAAGCTAAACACCAACTGATCATTTTGTTCTTGCTCCGACTGCTTCGAGCTAACCCGAGCAGAGATGGGTATAGAGACCCACCTGAAAAAAAATTTCGGAATTCTATGTAGAATTACTTCTGTAAAACTTTCAGGAAAGCCATATGCCACTACACATGGTTTTACATATGGCATTACATAAACAGTTTTAGCTTGGTGATGCCATATGTAATTCCATATGGAAAAACACATGGAATTACTAATTGGAAAAAGAAAAAATTTCTATCATCTAGAAATAACTGCAAAATACCATAAGTTATTTGCAATTATCAATTTGTCTTACCATCGGGATAATAACTCTAAAACAAGGGGGTTCAGCTGATTTAACTTCTACAGAAAAAATTGAATTTTTTTTTTTTTTTTCTGAAATATAACTTGAATCCTCTTGTTTTCAAGTTCTCATGCAGATAGTAACACTAATTGTTCACAGTAAATGACGCATTACAGTATTCTGCAGTTATTTCTAGATGGCAAAATTTTTTTCCTTTTTCCAATTTGTAATTCTATGTGTTTTTTCAAATGAAATTACATATATGGCATTACCAAGCTAAAACCCATTATGTAATGCCATACGTAAAATCATATGCTATGACACATGGCTTTCCTGAAGGTAGAACAGAAGCAATCACACATGGAATTCCGTCTTTCTTTTTCAGGTGGGGATGGAGATGAGTGTTATGAGTATGACCTATTCCTTGGGCTGGACGTAGAGTACGAAGTTGTTGGTGACGTTCTTCATCTAACACATGGTGTTGTTCGGGTGGGTTCGTTACCCGGTAAGGGTGAGGCAAGAAAGTGCCAGGCCAGGAGCTTACAAGCTTCGCTTTAGGGTGCGGGCCGCACATTGTTGACCTGGATAGGCTGGGTGCGAAGTTGACACAACCTACGTGCAGTTTCTAGGAATATGGGTATGGCGGAGGAAATGCAAATGAGTCGGAGTACTCGGAGTTTGTGCGAGGGCTTGCGGCCTTTTGGAAGGAACGTGCAGGAATGTGACTGAGTCAAAGCTTACATGAGACTTTCTACGAAAGTACGTGCAGAAAAACTAATAAGTAGGAGCTCGCATGAGGGTTTATGGCTTTGGGAAGGTACGTGTATGAGTATGAGTCAAAGCTTATGTAAAAGTTATAGTTACAGCCAGAGATGAGTATAGAGATATTGCTAACGCGGCAGCGTTGGGTTAGGCGGATTCAATATCAGGACTTTTTCCCTAGATCGTATATATAGCTGTACGATCTAGGAAGAATGTTCCGTCAAGCAGACAGCACAACAGTGAAGGTGCGTTGCCAAAGACGCGCGAAAATTAAAAATTATAATACTATAACACCAGTGCCTATCACCCAATGACCCAGGGCGCTAACTGGCCTCTCAATTAAATAATAAAGTATTAATTATTAACACAAGCGCCTATCACCAGATGACCTGGAGCAATCACTGGTCGCTTTTATAATAATAAAGTATTAATTAATAGCACAAGCGCCTGTCATCCGATGACCCAGGGCGCTTACTAGCCTCTTTATTAAATCATAAAATATTAATAAACAGCACAAGCACCTATTACCTGATGACCGTTGTGCTATTAATTAATAATATACATCGTTTAATAAAGCGACCAGTAAGCGCCCCGGGTCATCGGATAATAGGCGCTTAAGCTTTTAATGAATAATATATTTCGTTTTACAAAGCGACCAGTAAGCGCCCCAGGTCATCGGGTGATAGGCGCTTGTGTTAATAATTAATACTTTTAAATTTATTAAAGAGGCCAGAAAGCGCCCTGAGTCATCGGGTGAAAGGTGCTTGTGCTATAAATTAATAATACATATCGTTTAATAAAGTGACCAGTAAGTGCCCCAGGTCACTTGGTAGTAGGCCTTTGGGTTATTAATTAACCTTTTATTAATTTATCAAGTTGCAACTAAGCACCCTGGGTCATTGGGTGACAGACGCCTGTGCTTTTAATTAATAATATATTTCGAATAATAAAGCTACGAGTGAGCGCCCCAGGTCATCGGGTGATAGGTGCTTGTGTTAAAAATTAATACTTTTTTATTTAATAGAGAGGCCAGTATGCGCCCTAAGTCATCGAGTGATAGGTGCTTGTGTTAGTAATTAATATTTCATTATTTAATAGATAGGCCAGTGAGCGCCCCGGGTCATCGGGTGATAGGCGCTTGTATTAATAATGAATACTTTATTATCTTATAGAGACGCCAGTGAGCGCTTGGGGTCATTGGGTGATAGGCGCTTGTGTTAATAATTAATATTTTATTATTTAATAGAGAGGCTAGTAAGCGCCCTGGGTCATCGGGTGACAGGCGCTTGTGCTATAAATTAATAATATACATCGTTTAATAAAGTGACCAGTAAGCACCCTGGGTCACTATAGGTTACAGGCGTTTGTGTTAATAATTAATATTTTATTATTTAACAGAGTGGCCATTAAGCGCCTCGGGTTATTGGGTTATAGGCACTTGTGTTAATAATTAATACTCCATTATTTAATAGAGAGGCCAGTAAGTGCTCTGGGTCATTGGGTAATTGGTGCTTGTGCTATTGTTAATATTTTATTTTTTAATAAAGCGACTAGTAAGCGCCCCAGGTCATTGAATGATAGGCGTTTGTGTGAAAAATTTATACTTTATTATTTAATAGAGAGGCCAGTAAGGGCCCCAGGTCACTAGGTAATAGGCGTTTGTGTTAATAATCAATACTTTATCATTTAATTGAGAGGCCAGTTAGCGCCCCGATTTATTGGGTGATGGGCACTTGTGTTATTAATATTACCATTTTTAATTTCCGCGTGTCTTTGGCAATGCTTCTTTACTGCTGGGCTGTCTGCTCGATGGAACATTCTCCCTAGATCGTATAGCTATATATACGATCTAGGGAAAAAGTTCCGATATTGAATCCGCCTATCCCAACGCTGCTAACGCCAATGCTACGATCCCCAACTCCTCCAAAGCACCATATGTAAGACGTGACAACGTTGCGTGGTTGGGGGCGCTACTGTCGATTTACTGGTGATGTGATCCGCAATCTTGCCAGCAGTAAAGCAGACGACGTCGGGCTACTTGCTTTTTTTCGTGACATTTTCTGATTGTAAACAAAGCATATTGTGCTAGACGTAAACAAACACACAGACCAAAAAAAATAGTTTCATGTGCCAAAAAGAAGAATGGAAATAACAGCTCCGATACTTGCTGTTATGTTTGACTCCAGCAGTTCCAGTTCTAGTGATTCAGACGATAATTCATTGTTTTTTAGCAGTGACGATGAAAATGATGAAAGAAGAGTTAAGCCCAGAGTGATGTATTTCATTGAAATCTACTCCTAAAAACTGCATCTAGAATTCATAAAACAGAATAACCATTAACTAGAAACAAATATGAATATGAACATTGTAAGAATGTGAAGAAAGCATTTTTTAGGTACGTAGGAATGTGACAGTTTATAAACGAGAATTACATCAATAGAGCCTCCATTTTCGAGTTACGAGTGAGAAAAAATATGGGGCATATTTTTCTCATTCATAAAAGATTTGATAAAATATTTTGAGGTTACGAAAAAACATTTTCCATTACATTACGATATCGTTATAAATACTTATACCGTTTATTGCTCGTTCGACTAATCCTTCAGACAACATCACATTTAACTTTTTTCCCGTACTGGCATCAACAATTGACCCACCTTTTTTGGTGTTCATGATGCAAAATGTGAAATTATCTACTTGAATAAAAAACACAAGGACTTCGAAAAAATCCTAACAATTTAGCTACTCGAAAATATAGGAGCTGTTCACATAGACATTTTTTGCTTAATTCAATGTGGACGTTCATATTGAAAAGGGTGTTCCCCTGTTCCGCTAAACTCAAATTGAGTGAACAGACTGAACAGACCTATACCTCTTTTTCCATCAGGCAACAAAGCCTATATTTATATGGTCGCAACTACGTTGACTGACAGAGAACATAGTATAGGTCTGTTCAGTCTGTTCACTCAATTTGAGTTTAGCGGAACAGTGGAACCCCCTTTTCAATATGAACGTTCACATTGAATTAAGCAAAAAATGTCTATGTGAACAGCTCCATAGTCTGCTTTACTGCTGGCGGGATTGCGCGGGATCACAGCAAAAAAATGTCACGAAAAAGAGCAAGTAGACCGACGTCGTCTGCTTTACTGCTGGCGGGATTGCGGATCACATCACCAGTAACTCGACAGTAGCGCCCCCAACCACGCAACGTTGTCACGTCTTACACATGCAACTGCTGGCGGCGATTACGGATTACACCCAATAACTGTTACCAGGTGCGTGTACCGACCGTTTTTAGGCAACTTTAAGGTCCGGGGGCTGGATACGTGGATACAGGCAGTATCGAGCCCGGATATTTAAAATATGTCTGCTATCTCTTTCACACAGCTGATCACTACTATTTACGTTTAACAGCATCTATGGCAGCCATTGCAATTAGCTTAAGGCAAACGGAGACTAGTTTTAATCAGGTTACTACTCGTATCGGACAGCGTGCGCCTACAAGAAGAGGAGTGGATTCGCGTGGAAATGGTCATATGAGGCTCTTTTACCGTCAAGCTTGAATCAGATGGCGCCAGGGCACGTCGCGGCTGTCATGGCCGTCTCACTCACACAACATTACTTTTCAGTATTGTATGTACATAGGAAATTAAAGTGTAGTGGTAAAGCGCAATATTTGAAATTTTGAAATGAATAAGGAAGACAAGAAAGAATATTATGGGAGCTTGAAAGTTTCAGAATTGAAAAAGCTTTTAAAAGGGAAAGGAGCAAGAGTCAGTGAAAGAAAAGCAGAACTCGTGGACAGGTAAGCCATGACTTGGGAGCGGCAAAAATGTTGGTCTCCCAATTGCTTCGAGCCACTTTTTTTTATCACACTATCAGAAGGAAATTTAAATTTCACTTTCTTATCGCAGGATATTACACTGCACTTCATTTTTCCTACTATCTTGAAACGTAAATGCAAACAAAAATTGTCTGCAAACAACAGCAATCATTTACAAAGGTTGTGTCTTCTGCTTTGCTCATCACACAGATAGGCTCACGGACACAATACACAACTGTAAATTTGACGGTGTGTAAGTATGACAGCCGCGACGTGCCCTGGCGCCATCTGATTCAAGCTTGACGGTAAAAGAGCCTCATCGGCGCACATTTTGGAGAGACGTGGAAGGGGTATACCGAATGTGTGTCCAGAAGGAGAGTAGTGAAAATGTTGACTATAGCTATATATCTAAGTGCACATCAAAGCAAGCGACGACACGAGTTTTTCTCTTTTGACTGCAACCGAGTATATCGTATACATATTAAACTGATTTTCGCTCTCGCTCTTTTTTCTTTTTCCCCTACTTTAAATACTTATTTTGAAATTCGGTACTATTTTGAAAAAATGTTTAGCTATTGTTTTAAGGGTGGCAGTTAAGTTATAATCCCTAATTTATTATTTTTCCTCATAACTGTTATGAACTGTAGGACAAGCTCCGAAGGTTATTAGTGAATATAAGTGGCTTTCAGATCCCTTAGGACCGAAGTTTCGGTAGCTAAGTTGCTTGATGCTTTAGCCGCCACTCGAATTTTTTTGTTATCACGGGATCGATTCAAACTTGTAGATTTTTTTTTAATGCAGTTTATCGTTTTGTTTAAATTTCTTTTATTCGTGTTTTATTTAAATTTATAAATAATGTTGCCAACTTTTTTTTTTTTTCAATACGTTGAAATAAATATATTTTTTATACTAAATCTATTTAATAATTTAGTAGGATGATACTTCTCGTTGGCAAGGCCATTTCGCAATTTCATAATAACAAAACAAATTTTTTAAGATGTAAGTGTAATTACATCTTAAAACTTTAAAAAATTATAAACATCTAATATATTAAGAGAGAAAAAATCCGAAGGCACAATAAAACATATACAAAACTGTCTAAACATTTTGATTTGCGTCTTTTGTTGTAAAATATAAAAAATCACATCAGTGCCCATCTTCTGCAATTACTACAGGTTGAAATTTTAATCAATGAAAACATGCAATTAACAAATGAGAGAACAAATCCAAAGGCACAAGAAAACTCACTTTTATTACAATAGCATAAAATATGATTATTACCAGCAAAATTTTTACTTTCCTCACAATTTATACCTCGTGGTAACAAGTACTTGTTATTTAATTATTTAATTTATAGTGTGTGTGATTTTTTTTTTAAGGAAATGATTAAGCTGTTCCGATCAATAATATTTTATACGATGATGATATCATTTCTTTTAAGTTTTAAGACGCATAAATAACACTTATATCTTAAGAAATTTATTTTATTATTATGAAATTGCGAAATGGTCTTGCCAACGAGAAGTATTAACTTACTAAATTATGAGATAGATTTAGTATAAAAAGTATATATTTATTTCAACGTATTGAAAAAAAAAAAAAGTTGGCAACATTATTTATAAATTTAAATAAAACATGAATAAAAGAAATTTAAACAAAACGATAAACTGCATTAAAAAAAAATCTACAAGTTTGAATCGATCCCATGATAACAAAAGAATTCGAGTGGCGGCTAAAGCATCAAGCAACTTAGCTACCGAAACTTCGGTCCTAAGGGATCTGAAAGCCACTCATATTCACTAATAACCTTCGGAGCTTGTCCTACAGTTCATAACAATTATGAGAAAAAATAATAAATTAGGGATTATAACTTAACTGCTATCCTCAAAACAATAGCTGAACATTTTTTCAAAATAATACTGAATTTCAAAATAAGTATTTAAAGTAGGGGAAAAAGAAAAAAAAGCGAAAGCAAAAATCAGTTAAACATATATAGCATATACTCAGTTGCAGTCAAAAGAGAAAAACTCGTATCATCGCTTGCTTTAGCTGTGCGCTCAGATATATAGCTATAGTCAACATTTTCACTCCTCTCCTCGTAGACACACATTCGGTATACCCCTTCCACGTCTCTCCAAAATGTGCGCCTATATGACCATTTCCACGCGAATCCACTCCTCTTCTCGTAGGCGCACGCTGTCCGATACGAATAGTAAGATGTGCGCCCGGTTCGACGGCTGAGTGTAGTGGGGCGCTGCAATCAGTGCCAAAAAGTCGTCTCGCATCGTAGCATTGGCGTTATGGCGTTAGCAATCTCTCTACTCATCTCTGTTATAGCTTGGTGCAAGAATGCGAATAAGTCAGAGGTTGCATGACAGCTTATGTATTGACAATTCCATCTGGAAAAAATAAAATATCGTCTCCCAAAGATCTCAAAATGTTCGTAATGATAAAGGAGTTTCCGTACAGCTTGTTTTCTATTAATTAATATGCACTAAAGTCGTCTGGTATCCATTCGATATTATTCGTTGTCATTATTATTATTACTGTCGCTGTCATTGCCACTGTTATTGCTATAGAATGTATTCTGTAATATAACAGCATTTTAATTTTGGTGCACATTGCTCGACTCGAGGTTGGGACGGTCGGTAGCGCTATTGTCGTGAGCAACCAATTTTCCTATATATCTCAGAACAATACCTTGGATCGATAAAATACAGAGCTGGCTCCTTACAAGAGATTGCTAACGCCAATGCTACGAGGTGAAACGACTTTTTAGCACTTATTGATCAAGGCAACCTGCCGTCGAACCAACTCAGTCAAAAATTATTAGCTATTATTTTAACTATTAATTATAGCTGTATTTACAGCTATAATCACCTACAATAATAGCTATAATTGACTACAAAGTATACAAGCGACGACATGAGTTTTTCTCTTTTGACTGCAACCGAGTATATGCTATATATATTTAACTGACTCTTGCTCTCTCGCTCTTGCTTGAATGTTATATATCAATCTTACATTCGATTAAATCGTGAAACTAAATGCTCATAATTTTATGCACAGAATTTGATATCAAAACATTTTTTTTTTTCCGTACGTTAATACTTAATTTGAAATCTAGTATTATTTTGAAAAAATGTTCAGCTAATTTTTTTAAGGATGGCAGTTCAGCTATAACCACTGATTAATTATTTTTCCTCATCATAATTGTTATGAACTGTAGGACAAGCCCCGGAGGTTATCGATGAACAAATGTGACTTTAAGATCTTCGTCCCTCGAAGTTTCGATAGCTAAGGTAGTAAGGGCTTATGCAACTACTGTTCTTGTTTTGCTATCTGAGGATCGATTCCAACTGTCGGCAAATCTTTTTTTTAACGTGATTTATCATTCTAGTTTATTTTCTTTTTAGTTATGTTTTATTGAAATTTGTGAATAATATTGAAAAACCCTTTTTTCCCTATACATCGAAATACATTTTTTTTAATACTTATTATATTAAATAATTTCATAAGCTGATACTTATCGTTAGCATGGCCATTTCGGAATTTTATAATAATAAAATAATTTCTTAGGATATGAGTATAATTCTTACATTTAAAACTCCCAAGAAATTATTAACATCCAAAGTAAGAGAGAAAAAATCTTTATACATAATTTTCATTAATCTTTAGTTTTTTTTTTCTAAGAAATGATTAAGCTGTTCTGATCGATATTTTTATCTATCTATACAATAATCATAATCTTCGAAGGACAAGAAAACTTACATAAAACTTCCTAAACATTTATTTTCCGTCTTTTGTTGTAAAAAAATTCTAGGTATAGCAGCTATACTTATTGTGTTGATGAAATATGTAATTTCAATGTCAATTACATAATGTTGGTTCTAGACCAAACTTTTAATTAGCGTATGTAAATATCAAAACTTAATACCTTTGAAAATTATGCAACAAAAATCTGAACGCTTGTCTCTCCTTCCTCTCTCTCTCTCTCTCTCTCTCTCGCACACATCAAGACACCCTCCTTCTCTCTCCGGCCTTTCTTCCTCGCGCAGTCTAGGTGAGCGTAAACGGCGTTACGGTATATAGCTATAGTCGAAATTTCCGTTTCTTTCCTCGTAGGCACACATTCGGTATACCCCGTCCACATGCTTCCAAAATGTGCGCCTATATGCTCATTTCCACGTGAATCCACTCCTCTTTTCGGGCAAGTACCTCTGTGATTTTTCACATGTACGTTTTTACCACAGATTGCTCCGCAAAGAGGTTTTTAGGCGACTTTCTCGCAGCATAATTGCCTAATTTTCTCCCACCCCCTCCTGTAATGGGAAGCCTCCCATCCCTTTCCTTGTCTCTTTCCTAAATGTTAAGTGCCCATAGTGGTGTGCCCTTATCAAAGGAGCTGGACGTAGAGTACTCTATAATATATATATATATATATATATATATATATATATATATATATATGAAAAAAAAAACATATATGTGGCCAAGAAACGGCCGACACGATGGCTCAGCGCCGCTAATTGTACAGTAGAGGTCGTTTAATTCGTTGAACGGGAAATTCAAACAATCAATTCCCATCGGCTGATTCGATCCCGTAACATCTTTCATTGGTCAATTTTGTATTTTCCACTCAATGAATTAAACGGCCTCCATCGTACAGTGGGTCGAGGGACAGTGCGGCGGATAGCCGCCATTTATAGCACATGTGCATGTCAGTGGGGGTCAATTTGAAACTGTAAATAACATTTCACATTATACCTCTCCGCATTGCCATTCTACAATCGCACTTTCGATGCACTTTGCGAGTGCGTAGGGTCAGAGCAATCATAGAAGAGGCCTTAGGTCGCGGTTACATGGCTGCGGAAGCAGGCAATAGAACGTCACTGCGTCAGAAAAAAAGGTTACCCTACCATTGGTTTAGCAAGTGACGCTTCCGTTTCCGTTATACAAAAAGTGCATCGTGCACATGGATACGGAACTCGACGTAACGTATCGACGGAAGTCAACGAAATATTAATTTAACATAATAATTACCATACTTTTTTAATGCTTTTACGTGTGATTGTACTTATAGCAGTGATAGCTGTCAGAAAATTTCAAGAAATGACAGTCATTTAATAATAGTTTTTATTAAATACACTATACCAAACTATTCACGCTTGAACTCTTCATGACCATTGGCTGCTACTCTGACGCAACGCGTTCATGTGCATGATGCACTTTCTGTTTAACGGAAACAGAAAAGCGTCACTTGCTAAACTGATGGTGCGGGAACCTTTTTTTCTGACGCAGTGACGTTCCGTTGGCTACTTTCGCAGCCATATAACCGCGGCTTTAGGCACAAAACGGTATATCTATATACACTGGAAAATAGTGGAAGATGCTGAAAATGGCAGAGTCAATCAGCACCGCGTGACCCTATCCGCCGCACTGTTCCTCGACCTCCTGTAGTGATTGCTCCACTGAGTGCTCCCGATTGCAGTGAATTATGAAGCGTGAAAATTCAAAACCTTAAATGAATAATACAAGCACCTATCACCAGGTAACCCAGGGCGCTTACTATCCGCTTTAATAATTAACAGAAAATTAACTAATAATCCAAGCGCTCATCACAACGTGACCCGGGGCACTTACTGGCCATTTTATTAACTAAAATAATAACTTAACAACCCAAGCACCTATCACCATGCAAACGACAATGGGCGCTTACTGGACAATTTATTAACTAATAGAACAATCAATTAATAACCCAAGCACCTATCACCAAGTGACCCAGAGCGCTTACTAGCCATTTTATAAACTAAGAAAATAATTAATTATCAACCGAAGTGCCAATCACCAAGTGAACTGGGGCACTTACTGGCCATTTTATTAACTAATAAAAAATAATTAATGAATAACCCAAGCGCCTATCACGAAGTGACCTGGGGCACTTACTGGCCATTTTATTAACTAATAAAACAATTAATGAATAACCCAAGCGCCTTTCACTAAGTGACCCAGGGCACTTACTGGCCATTTTATTTACAATCTTATATAATTATACACCATCTGGTGTTTGAGCTTCTTTGCTGTATTTCTTAATTAATGGAGGTTACAATGTAACAGACACAACTTGAACCACATCGCGTATATCAAAGTGGTATCATGGGTTATGGTATCGCCCCTGGAGTTCAATCGACTCTTTCGAAAATTGTCAAGAAAGGCGGAAAAATTTGTAATGGAAATGTAAGTTTCTTGTAACAACATATATTCCATAAGTATGAGGTTCAAAACATTCTATTTTAAAAATTGTAGAAGACTTTAATCCTGCGTAATTATTATTTTTAGTGAAGTTAGCTAATAATATAAAGTTAGGACTTAATCTACATACGTGAAGTTTGTCCGTTTTGCAGCAGTTTTTGAAAATCACTTTGTATATCACCAATGAATGGAATTAAACGTGATAGTTCTGGTTTTTGTTATTTTTGACAAGTTTTCAAACTCTTCGGCGAAATTCTCTCAGTCAAAAATTATTAGCTATTATTTTAACTATAAATTATGGCTGTATTTACAGCTGTAATCAACTACAATAATAACTATAATTGACTACAAAGTAGCTATAATCATGTACAAATAACAACTATAAAAAGTAGCTGTTTATATACAGCTATAAATTTCTAGCGAATTTTAATTAACAGAATTTATTCAATATTTTTTTTTTTTGGAAGGTATATCAGCCATGTTAGCTGATATTATCCGTATAATAACACTAAAAGTGGGGGGTTCAAGTATTTTTGTACAATTAACGAAAAAAATTTTAACAGTAACATTTTTTTGTTTCTTCGTTTATTGTTTAAAAATACTTGAACCCCCCACTTTCAGTGTTATTATACGGATAATATCACCTCACATGGCTGATATACCTTCCAAAAAAAAAGATTATTGAATAAATTCTGTTAATTAAAATTCGCTAGAAATTTATAGCTGTAAACAGCTACTTTTTATAGTTGTTATTTGTACATGATTATAGCTACTTTGTAGTCAATTATAGCTGTTATTGTAGCTGATTATAGCTGCAAATACAGCTATAATTTATAGTTAAAATAATAGCTAATAATTTTTGACTGAGCTGTAAAATTTCATGTCCCATATATTTTTCATAAAGCCTACGATAAATTTTGCAAAAGACGCAGTAAGAGAAATTCATTTTTTGTGGGGTACATTATATTAAAAAAGCCAGGTATACTGTATCGATAAGGTAGACAACTCCAATGTTCTCCGGCAAGCCCGTAAGCGTCCTATAAACTAATAACAACGTCATGAATGGATTTATTTATTTATTGTGATTTCGCCAAGTATTATTTAAATGACACCAACAATTCTTAAGTTTATAGTGGATATAGTAAAACACCGGCATATTAAGTTGTGGCAGTGTTCATTGTGCAGCAAATTTAAAACTAAAACTATTTGCGGTTTCTTTGAAGTATGAAAAAATTTTACATTAGAAAATTTATTAATATTAAACGATACATTAATCTATAACGTTTTGAGTAAACTTCTTATTTATACATTACCTCATGATATCTTAGTTGGCTAATTTTTTTTAATACAGAGAAAACTTAGAGTATAATGAAAAAGAAGAAGAGTTAGCCCAACTCGAGGATGACCACGAGGGATAGAATTTTATAGTTATGTTAACTAACCAGAGGATCTTCTGTAAATTAATTTTGTATTTTCGTACGAAATATTTTTTTTCCACCGTATTAGAATAGAGATATTTAATTTTTATCGAGGTTGAATTTGTGTTAAGTTAATAGAAACCTCCTTGTAAACAGTTTTTTTTCCATTTTGTCGGCCGCATAAGATTTGCTATTTTAAATGTGCAATTCTCATTTCGAATTTAAGTTTAGCGACCACAAATATCCCAATAGACTGATTTTTGGCTAATATGGCACGTTTTTTTATGTACTTGGACGCCATATTGGATCCACCATTTTGAATTGTGAACTAAAATGTCAAATTCATGTTCAGCAGACCAGAAAACCTCTATAAACTAATGAATGCACAATTGAGGCTGATTTTTAATTTTCTTGGCCACCATATTGGATCCGCCATCTTGAATTTTGAACTGTAAATGCTAAATGTGTGTTCGGCAACCCATTAAACCTATAAAGACACTATTTTTAGAACAAAAATGTTATCTGTTTCTTAATAATCAATTGATCTTCCAAAGAGAAAGCTGTAGAGGGGGCATTTGGGGGGTGTTTTCACTCCCAATTCACTTTTTTTTTTGTTCGGACCAAGTTTTCTGTATTTTGTAATGTTTAAGCTCAAAGCTGCAAAACGAATCATCGTCATTAGTGTCGCGTCTATACACGCTATGATATAGATATATACGAAAATACGAGCTAGTTCGGTTTCCTCTTTGAGCCGAGAGAGGTCACTCGCACGTGCTTTATTTTTCGCTCGTTTTGAATTGTCGTCTTTCGTCGTGCAAGTCTGTTCAGGAGAAGAGGGGTGAAGCTGCAGCGAGCTCACCGGATTTAGTGGGTTCACAGCTAAGCTCGTTCCCTCTGTTTTTGCCTCGCGCTGAATACAGATACTTTTGCTGACGCATCCTTGCCGACGCTCTGAGTTTTTTTTAGCTTATATCGCCACCGCTTCATACACTTTGAATTTTGCTGCATTTTTGTTCACTTAAGAGTGAATATTGTGAGAGAAGGCTGTCGGGATCGGTGTAGTTAACGCGTTCTAATGTAGGCGCGAGGAGATGGGAGCCTGGAGTAGTGGGAGCACACACACTTGGTCGTTGACTCGGGTAATTAGTACAATACCCGCAGGTGTGGGCGCTTCCTCTTCCTCTCCGGCCTCGAGCGCCGAGTATCTTTGCTGGCGAGCTCGCGTGTTCGGCTGAGCTCCTCCTACTAGCACGCGGACCTTTCAAGTATCAAGTCGCTCCCGCGTAGTCGAGCTTGATATTTAAAGTCGCTGCAGCATTTCTATGGCTAAACTCGCAACCATTGTGACAGGATCAGGGCAGCCTTCTCATCGTCGCTAATTTGTCGCCTAAGGTATAGCGCACGTCTTCTCTGAGTAGAGGTGATTTTGTTAACGAATTAAAAGGTTAACCGGATCAGCCTGATTCTTGGAGGCCAGCTCGTTCGACTAGCTTCATCGTCGTCTCGAGCTGAGCCCTTTTAAAGTTTTACTTGCTTACGATTAAGTCCAAGGCCTTCTCGAACGACTCGCTACATTGTCGTCTCGAGCTTCGTCCTTTATACCACGTACTGAGATTCGTGTTTCCTCGTAGCGAACTCTTGGTCAAATTACATTTTGTACATTATTTTGTTAAATACAAATTACCATTATTTAATAGTCGATTCTGGTTGTTAATCTCTTGTCAATCCCACGCGAACAAAGAAAGGAGATTTCTCGGAACTGGAGCACTATTATCCAGGGAGAAAAATTTAAATGTTCATTTAAATTTTCGAGCATTAAAAAACATTTCTGCTCATTTCGTGACCTTCGTATCTTCAGGTCACGAAAGCAGAAAAGGTTTAAAAACAAAAATAAATAATTTTATTTACTTTGATATTTTCGTGAACAAATACAACGTGTGTCACTTGAGAGCGTTATTATTCGCGGATGCGCATAACGACCGTCGCGAGTTCTAAGGGCAGTTGCACCGTGGCGACGACGACCTGGTCGCGACATCACTCCACACTATTTCTGCGATCGCGCCTGGCCAGCCGATCCGTAGAGTGCGAGAATATTCCTCCACTCCTACCCACCAGGACATCCTTCCATGTCGACTCGTGGGAATCGACACTGCCGTCTTCCCCGTCGTCTGGATTTGGCACCACGTGCCTACTACTATACTTTACAAGTTTACCACTTGCTTTCTTCCAACACACACTCTCATATACACCACACATGCTCACACCTGCCTTATTCGATGAATATTTTTTGTTCATTCCATAGTCTGATTTCATTTTTATTCAATAAACTGGTTTTTTTTGCTTCGTGCTTTTTTCCCATAATAATGCTTATTATTTAATCATCCTGCCATCATATTCCTCCTTCCTTGGGTAAAAGCAATATTATATTCTAGGGTAAAGTCAGTCAGTTTTTCTTGCTTCATCGTTTAGTTGAATTTTCATTGACCCTACAATTGTAATAAGAAACCTCCTCAACTGCGAAAAGATTTCGCAGAAACAATTAGATTAGTACAGCTGCCGCTATTTTATTTTGACAAATAAATCGCGTTTGGTCCCACTGTGTGGCGCTGACTTGGACGCAGCTTGGCCTGATTTTTGCCCAGTAATCGCCCACTTTCGTCTGCAGATCAGTGTGATACAGAGACGTCTATTAGTAGTATTAGTCAACATATAAGTATACAAATATAGTATGATGTGCGCGTTCGCAGACACACATTGATATACATATACAAACTTATATAGATGTTTGTTAATAGTGACTTATGCGGACCTTACGTGCTTCTGACTTAAATATTAATAACATGGTAGAATTATGCAGACGTCCGCATAATTCCACTTTTGTCCTCATAATAGCCCTTACATACATGTGATTGTCCGCATAAGTCACCTCTTGGTGAACATATGCTTATATATATCCAATATCAGTGCAGACTGCAGATGAAAATAGGCGATTCTACAGACTGCGGGTGACAGTCATTGCCGAGTCAGGTCAAGCTGCGACTCAGCCATATTACAAACCCTACAGTCAGGCTTAATGGTTGCTTGATTTAGACCATGCGTTTAAGCTAGAGTCTGATCAGGGCACTCGATATCCCGCTCACGTAAGCTTTTCTTTCCATAATCCCTATAAAATAACCAGACATAACGATAATGTACATCCTAGCAGTGCTCTCGAAAGTGGCATACAAAGTAGCGCGAAGTACAAATTGTCTATTTAGAGTAAAACGCAAAAACCCACATAACTCAACACAGTTTCTGACATAATAAATAATGAGGCCCCAAGCTATTCAACCCAATAACCCAATGCTGTTTAACGAAGCAACACGAAACGCCTACTGGCCACTTTAAAATCTAGTGTTTAAAAAATAACACAAGCACCAATCCCCACGCAACCCAAGGCGCTTACTGGTCGCATAACTTATTTGAAATAAATTAAATAATAACGCAAGTGCCAATCTCCACACAACCCGAGGCGCTTACTGGTCGCTTTATTTATTTATAATAAACAAAATAGTACAAGCACCAATCCCCACACAACCCAGGGCGCCCTTACTGGTCGCTTCGTTTATTTATAATAGAAAAAAAACATAAGCGACAATCAACACACAACCCGAGGCGCTTAAGAGTCACTATTTAAAATTTATAATAAATTAAATAATAACGCAAGAGCCAATCCCCACACAACCTGGAACACTAACTGGTCGCAATATTTATTGATAATACTTTAAATAATAACGCAACCACCAATCCCCACGCAACCCGGGGCGCTTACTGGTCGCTTTATTTATTTATATTACCTTAAATAATAACGCAAGTGGCAATCCCAATACAACCCTGGGCACTTACTGGTCACTCTATTTGATTATAATACATTAAATGATAACGCAAGCGCCAATCCCCACACAACCCGTAACACTAACTGGTCGCTTTATTTATTGATAATACTTTAAATGATAACGCAACCCGGGGCGCTTACTAGTCGCTTTATTTATTTCTATTACCTTGAATAAAAACGCAAGTGGCAATCCCCACACAACCCAGGGCGCTTACTGGTCGCTTTATTTATTTAAAATAAATTAAATGATAACGTGAGCACGAATCCCCACACAATCTGAAGCGCTTACTGGTCGCTTTATTAATTTATAGTGAATAAAATAGCACAAGCACCAATTCCAACAGTAATCTCCACGCGGCCAGTAAGCGCCCCAGGTTGTGTGAGGATTAGCGCTCGCGTTTTTATTTAATTTATTATGAATATATCAAGTGACCAGTGCGCCCTAAATTGTGTGGGAAGGGCGCTTGCGTTATTATTAAATTTGTTATAAATAAATAAAGTGACCAGTCAGCACAAGGGGTTGTGTGGGTATTTGCGCTCGCGTTTTTATTTAATTTATTATAAATAAATAAAAAGACCAGTAAGCGCCCTGGTATGTGTAGGGATTGGCCCTCGCGTTATCATTTAATTTGTTATAAGTAAATAAAATGACCAGTAAGCGCCCCAGGTTGTGTGGCGATTGGTGCTCGCAGTATTTTAAGATTATTATAAATTAAAAAAGTGACCAGTTAGCGTTTGAAGTTGTGTGTTGATTGTTGCTTGTGCTATTTCTTCATTATAAGTAAATAAACGGACCGGTAAGCGCCCCGAGTTATGCAAGGATGGGTACTTGCGTTATTATTTAACGTATTATAAATAACTAAAGCGATCAGTAAGCGCCCTGGGTTGTGTGAGGATTGGTGCTCGCGTTATTATTTAATTTATCATGAATATATAAAGTGACCAGTAAGCGTCTCGTGTTGTGTGTTGATTGATGCTTGTGCTATTTTTTTATTATAAATAAACAAAGCGACCAGTCAGCACACCAAATTGTTTGGAGATTGGTGCTTGCGTTATTATTTAATGTATTATAAATAAAAACATCGACCAGTAAGCCCCCCTAGTTTTGTGGGTATTAGTGCTCGCGTTATTATTTGATTTATTATACATACATAAAGTGACCGGTAAGCGCCCTAAATTGTTTAGGGATTTGCGCTTGCGTTATCATTTTATGTATTATATATAAATAAATCAACCAGTAAGCGCCCCCAGTTGTGTGGGAATCAGCACTTGCGTTATCATTTAATTTATTATAAATAAATAAAGTAGCCAGTAAGGGCCCTAGGTTGTGTGGTGATTGGTGCTTGCGTTACTATTTAATTTTTAATTTATAAATAAAGCGACCATTATGGGCCCCAGGTTTTGTGGTAATTGGCGCTTGCGTTATTATTTAATATATTATACATAAATAAAGCGACCAGTAATCGCCCTGTGTTGTGTGGGAATTAGCACTTACGTTATTATTTAATTTATTATAAATAAATAAAGCGACCAGTATGGGCCCCAGGTTTTGTGGTAATTGGCGTTGCATTATTTTTTAATGCATTATAAATAAATAAAGAGACTAGTAAGCACTCCATGTTGTGTGGAGATTGGCGCTTTCGTTATTATTCAATTATTTATTAATAAATGAAGCGACCAGTAGACGCCCTGGGTTGTGTGGTAATTGGCGCTTGCGTTATTATTCAATTTATTATAAATAATTAAAGTGATCAGTAAGGACGAGGGGTTGTGTTTGTATTTGCGCTTGCATTTTTATTTAATTTATTATAAATATATAAAGCGACAAGTAAGCACCCTGAGTTGTGTGGGGAGCGGTGCTCGCGTTATTATTTAATTTATTATAAGTATACAAAGCGACCAATAAGCACCTCGGGTTGTGTGTTGATTGTCGCTTGTGCTTTTTTTTTATAAAAATAAATAATGTTATCAGTAAGTACTCCGGGTTATGTGGCGATTGCCGCTCGCGTTATTATTAAATTTATTATGAATATATAAAGCAACCAGTAAGCGCCCTGGGTTATGTGACGATTGGTGCTCGCGTTATTGTTTAATTTATTATAAATTTATAAAGTGACCAGTAAGTGTCTTGTGTTGTGTGTTGTATGTCGTTTGTGCTATTTTTCCATTATAAATTGTGACGTGGCGAAGCGAAGGCGTGTATAAGCACGTCACAGAGCCCTTATCATCGTGAATAAATGGCGAGAGTCTCAAAGATAGCTCTCTCTTTTCCTCGTGTATGTGGCTTACTAAGTATAACACGCGGAATTTCGATACAAGGCCCGGAGGCCGTAATAATACAAACAATCTAGGAGCTCGGCTTGACTCTCCCTCACGTGGTCCTACAAAGGCACCTTAGTAATGTGTACATGAGAAGTATCATGAAAGTAGGCTGTATGTCCGTGAGCGATAGCTGTCAGTGCATTGGAAGATAGCTTGGTAGCGGTGGTCGACCGGTGAGGCCGTGTTGGGTGGTGTGTGTGGCAGACCGTAGAGAGTACGTTGCGCCTGCGCGGCGAGACAAGGATAGACACTTAAGCTCGCTGCGAGGCTGGTACTGGTGCTGCACGACGTGGCATCGTTAGACTCTCGCCTGCCGAGCCACTAAGTAGCCGCAACACTGCAAGCTAGTGCCAACACACAACCTCGACGACGTTAACCAGGTCGCCCAAGCTCTCCGCTGCCCGTGAGGCACGCAGCATCGCCGGGAACAAGACGATTAGTCCGGCCAAAATATTGAACTGGTAGGTGACGCCAGGTTATCTTAGCGTTGTGCATACAGTGAGTGAAAGTGGTCCTTCCATAACTACCCATCCCTTAATGTTTAAGTAGAGTCAACCCGAAGCACCCCTACGGAAGTTAGTAACGTATAGCAACACATAGATTAGTAAGCCACATCAGAGGGAGCGTCCTCGTGGTGTGCCACTAGAATCTTATATTTCAGTAATTAGGTGGATTTTAATAAACACTCAGTTCACAATAAGACGCAAAGTGTTATTTTTAATTGGAAGTGCACCGTGCTGATTGTAGTGGCAGCAGACTAGTGCCGTTGCATAGGTCATAAAAAGCTAGTCCAGAATACTTGCTATATTGCGCTACATGCTGCTGCAGTCAGCACTGTACACTGCCAGCTGAATCCCGGTCTTTTTCCCTAGTAGAATCTAAACATAATATTATACTGAGTGTTGCTATAAATAACTAAAAAAAAGATTAAGGTAAAAACCACACAGACACGCTAGTCGTAATCCCCGGCTACCGTATCACAAAGTAAATAAACGGACCAGTAAGCGCCCCGAGTTATGTAAGGATTGGCGCTTGTGTTATTATTCAATGTATTATAAATAAATAAAGCGATCTGTAAGCGCCCTGGATTGTGTGGGGATTGGCTATTGCGTTATTATTTAATCTTACTAATATTTAAAGCAAATTCGCTAAAGCCGTTGTAATTGCTAACCGCGAAAACTACTGAACCGATTTTGCTGAAATTTTTCACACTGATTCATGATACTCCCTAGATGGTTTTTATCATTTTATCATAAAAAATTTATTAATAATAGCATTAAATGAGCTCAAAGTTTTGCAAAAATTCTCACAGCTTTTCACTTCAGTTCAGTAAAATCCGCTAGGTGGCGTCGACATAAAATCGACGCTACCTGCAACATAATTAAATAAGCGTGGTTATAATTGGCCGGAGCGTCTCGATAGTGATGTAGTCGAGCTTCGGCAGTTCAACGAGCTGTATAGAGAAGACTGATAACAGTCTTGCAGCTGGGTATCCCGGTTACGGACGACACTCTTCTCTAAGGAGGAAGGGATCTAGGTGTCCATTCACCCTAAATCTCAACGAATGCGATCAAAAAACAAAAATGACTTCCAACCGATGCCGTCTCTGCACCAACTCTTCAGAGTTGTGTGTCAGTCTCACCATCCCACCTGGTGCAGTTAGAGAATTTGTGGCTACAAATATAAGCAAGGGAAAACAGCTCTGTGGGGCACGGGCATCCACGACGGCTATCTTTTCGGTCGTCGCGTCCCCAACGCGCTTACCCACTTGTTCCCGTCTAACGATGAGCGGTTGGTTATCCGGGGAACGACCCGAGACGAGATATTCTTTGGTCAACGGTGTACTGCCCTCCATCACAGTCTCCGTACATCGAGACTCCCAGGGTAAGAATCAAGCAACCCGTAGCCAGGTCTTCATCATCAGGAATAATAATAAAGAATAGCCTGGAAGTTTCACCACTGGCGCTTTTTAGGCCTATTATAAGTATTTACGTTCCCTACTTAACCATCAATTTCATCGGTTCTTTTTAGGATCCACCTAAGTGTAAGCTACCTTGCCAACAAATACATTTTTATTACCATTTCCGGAAGCGATTCGTCGACTAAAAGACTATATTAACTAAAGACGAGCACTATTTAACCAAGTCAGCCATTCACTAGCAGACGTCACCTGCGGAGTTGTCCTTCGCAAGGCTGGAAAACCCGGTGACCAACGACCCTATACTACCCCTTGACTCTAAGCATTCAACCAGGAATCACTGATCCTCTCCAAGGTCTGCGTTGGGCAAAACTATAACAGCTATGAAGGAAAAAAAACTTGAGCCAACGGGACAGCCTCCACTGGACAAGTATCACTAACCAATCTTACCATCTAAGATCACCAAAACAACTGAATCTGCAATTAAAAAAGGTGCTTTAGACACCAACGTCTTCGACGTTATACCGGGAGACGTTGGGAAAGAGCACTACAACTAGCCCCAAAGCTTCAGACTTTGTAATTTTTCTCCTGATCAGTCTGGGTCTTCAACAGCAAGTCAGAGAAGATCACCCTGAGGTATCCAGGCAGTCACAATTGCTGTTAACAGCAGTCAAGAAAAAGTTAACTTAAGAAGCTCACCGCTCTTTTTTAGGGCCATTGGACGCCAAACTACCTTGACAATAAATATATTAGAACTTAACAAAGTTGACAGAAAACAGCTTTTAGGGGTCGCAAAAATTTTAAGCATGCCAAAAGTCGCAAGAGGGTGAATTGGAAGAAAAACTTCAAGTGTATCTAATAAATACAATTTTACTTAGGCGTCAAGAAACTGACGCAGAAAATTTATCGAGATTGAAACAGCAGCGTCAAAATCGACAACTAAAGAGTCCATTATGTGAGAGATCAGCTTTTTATTGTACCCTCACAGCAATCTCTGAAATCTTTAAAGATCCTACTTCAGATTTTTTAATGAGTAGAAAATGTATTTGTGTTTTTGTGGCAATAAAAATGTAGGGTTTGAGGTCCAGGACTTTGTTGCTCTGGTAATAAAGTTGTTAGATATGAGGAAAAAAATTTTTTTAATATAAAATTTTTGGGGGGCTTAAAATCTTAACAGCTTTAAAAAATAGCCATTTTCGTAAATTACGTAGGAGAAACTGTAAATCAACGGCTTCTTATGGCCACCGATTATTTTATGGCATATGCAACGCACGGTACTTTTTAGCATAATTATTTTTTTGAATTCTTACACCTTATTATTTGACCAAATAAACTATATGAATTCCGAAAAATATGTTTTTAACAAAAAGATTTTTGTTCTGAGATGTATCAGGAATATGTGTAAAATTTCTAACTAAAAATGTTTCACATTACATGTCAACACACTACGGTGTTTTATTTAGTAAGTCTCGGGCGAAGCCGCGACGGGGAGCTGCTAGTTGTACATAAATCAATAAAGCGGCCAGTAAACGCCCTGAGTTGTGTGGGGATTGGCGCTTGCGTTATTATTTAATGTATTGTAAATAAATAAAGCGACCAGTAAGCGCCTCGGGTTGTGTGTTGATTGTCACTTGTGCTATTTTTTTATTACAAATCAATAAAGGGACCAGTAAGCGCTCCAGGTTGTGTGAGGATTGGCGCTTAAGTTATTAATTAATTTACTATAAATAAATAAAGCGAATAGAAGCACTTCGTGTTGTGTAAGGATTGGCTCTTCTGTTATTATTTTATTTATCATAAATAAATAAAGCGATCAGTTAGCGCCAGGGGTAGTGTTGGGATTTGCGCTTGCATAATTATTTAATTAATTATTAACAAATGTTGCGACCTGTAAGGGCCCTGGGTTTTGTGGTGATTGGCGCTTGCGTTATTCTTTAATTTATTATAAATCAGTAAAGCGGCCAGTAAGTGCCCCAAATTGTTTGGAGATTAGCACTTGCGTTGTTATTTAGTGCATTATAAATAAATAAATCAACAAGTAAGTGCCCCTGGTTGTGTGAGGATTAGCGGTCACGTTTTTTTCGAATTTATTATAAATATATAAACAACCAGTAAGTAACCTGGATTGTGTGGGGATTGGCGCTTGCGTTATTATTTAATGTATTGTAAATAAATAAAGCGACCTGTAAGGGCCCCGGGGTTTGTGGTGATTGGCGCTTGCGTTTTTTTTTTATTTATTAAAAATCAATAAAGCGGCCAGTAAACGCCCTGGGTTGTGTGATGATTGTCTTTTGTGCTATTTTTTTATTATAAATAGAAAAAGGGACCAGTGAGCGCCACGGGTTGCTGAGGAATTTGCACTTGCGTTATTATTCAATATATTATAAATAAATGAAGCAACCTGCAAACGCTCAGGGTTGTGGGGGATTGGCGCTTAAGCTATTATTTCATTTATTATAAATAAATAAAGCGAATAGCGAGCATCCCGTGTTGTGCGAGGATTAACGCTTGCGTTATTATTTTATTTTTTATAAATGAATAAAGTGACCAGTTAGCGCTAGAGGTTATGTTGGGATTTGTGCTTGCGTTATTATTCAATTTATTATTAACAAATAACGTGACCTGTAAGGGCCCTAAGTTTTGTGGTGAATGGCGCTTGCGTTATTCTTTAATTAATTATAAATTAGAAAAGCGGCTAGTAAGCGCCCCAAATTGTTTGGGTAGTAGCACTTGCGTTATTATTTAATGTATTATAAATAAATAAATCAACTAGTACGTGCCCCGGGTTGTGTTAGGATTAGCGGTCACGTTTTTAGTTAATTTATTATAAATGTATAAAGCGACCAGAAAGCCACCTGGATTTTGTGGGGATTGGGCCTTGCGTTATTATTCAATTTACTATAAGGAAATAAAGTGACAAGTAAGTACCTCAAGGTTGTGTGTTAATTGTCACTTGTGCTTTTCTTTCGTTATAAGTAAATAAAGGGTTCAGTAAGCAACCTGAATTGTGTGGGGATTGAAGCTTGCGTAATTATTCAATTAATTATTAATAAAAAAAGTGACCAGATAGCACCAGAAATTGGATAGAGATCGGCACTTGTGTTTTTATTTTATTTATCATAAATGAATAAAGCCACCAGTAAGCAACCTGGATTATGTGGGGATTGGCGCTTGCGTTATTATTTAATGTATTATAAATAAATAAAGCGACCAGTAAGCGCCAGGGGTCGTGTGAGGATTGGCGCTTGTGTTATTATTTAAATTATTATAAAAGAAGAAAGCGACCTGTAAGGTTCCCAGGGTTTGTGGTCATTAGCGCTTCCATTATTCTTTAATTTATTATAAATAAATAAAGCGACCAGTAAGCGCCAGGGGTCGTGTGAGGATTGGCGCTTGTGTTATTATTTAAATTATTATAAAAGAAGAAAGCGACCTGTAAGGTTCCCAGGGTTTGTGGTCATTAGCGCTTCCATTATTCTTTAATTTATTATAAATCAATAAAGTGGCCAGTAAACGCACTGGTTTGTGTGAGAATTAGCGGTCGCGATTTAATTTAATTTATTATTAATATATTAAGCGACCAGTTAGCCGCCTGGATTGGGTGGGGATTGGTGCTTGCGTTATAATTTAATGTATTATAAATAAATAAAGCGACCACTAAGCGCCAGGGGTTGTGTGGGGATTAGCGGTTGCGTTTATATTTAATTTATTATAAATATTTAAAGCAACCTGTAAGCACCCTGAATCGTGTGAGGTTTGGCGCTTGCGTTATAATTTAATGTATTATAAATAAATAAAGCGACCAGTAAGCGCCAGGGAATGTGTGGGGATTGGCGCTTGCGTTATTATTTAATTTATTATAAAAGAAGAAAGAGACCTGTAAGGTTCCCAGGGTTTGTGGTCATTAGCGCTCCCGTTATTCTTTAATTTATTATAAATCAACAAAGTGGCCAGTAAACGCACTGGTTTGTGTGAGGATGAACTGTCGCGTTTTTATTTAATTTATTATAAATATATAATGTGACCAGTGAGCCACCCGCATTGTGTTGGGATTGGTGCTTGCGTTATTATTTAATTTAAAAAATAACAATAAAATAAATATTATTATACATTGCATAGGTAGTGCGAGATTATTAACGACAAAAACATTCAGTCTTTCAAATGCACCACCCATACGTGAAGCACTCGGAGGATTAAAAAACCATTTAATTTCTTTTTGTGCTGTGAATTTTGTTAACTTCTCAGTTTCTAATTCTTCCATAGCTTTTTTCAGTTTGACGCTCATCCCTTTAAAGTTAGTTCCGTTATTACAGTAAATTTTAAAAAATCGTCCCTGACGAGCGTCCCTGACGTTTTAGAGCCATAATTAGAGCCATAATTTCAGAATCCGAGCTAAGTGAATAGGCCAGTTCAACATGGCACGCTCGAGTCGTCATGCAGGTAAATAATGCACCAAAACGCTTCTCTCGTCGTCTACCTATTTTAATAGTTAATGGGCCAAAATAATCAAGTTCACAATAAGAAAAGGGACGCAAACGATAACCTAATCTAGCAGACGGTAAGGCTGCCATCATCGAGTTTGCTGGTTTCGCGCGTTAGAGTTTACAACCTATACACCGATTCACTAAGCTACGTAAGCTTTTCCTTATCCCTATTATCCAAAACTTTTGTCTCAACTCGTTAATGACACTCTCGTGATTAGAATGCATGAATTTCTCGTGATAAGATTTAATAATAAGCTGAGTGATGATATCTTTAGCGTCTAAAATAATCGGGCACGGTTCGAAATTTTGGCAATTAAAATTTTCTAAGCGACTTTTAGTGCGTAAAATACTACACTCATCGAGATAAGGATTCAAATTCAAAATTTGGCTACTTCTTGGAATTAAATCGATATTATTTTTATCAGTGTTATCCCTGAGTGCTTTTATCTTATCGAAGAAGGTTCTAGACTGACTAAAATTCACACATATCTCTTCTGCTTTCTTTAATCGATTTATTAAAGAACATTTAATATGACGCATCTTGTACATTGCTTCGTAGATACGCGATTACTCATACAAGTTTTTCCCACGAGGAAAATCACGAAAAATCAACCCACGGGTCTTGAATATAAATATGGGCAATGATTCTCTTTATTTCAGATTTTTCTATTTCAAAATCAAAAGAACTTTTATCGTGAACCTTTTTTGGCCACTGGTTTTCACCGTTACGTAAAAATGTCGGACCTAAAAGCCATCTACCCCCCTTATTTAAAGCATTTGGCGCATAACGGGTGCCATCATCAGCGGGATTTTCTTTCGTTGGTAGCCATCTCCATTCAGATTTATCAGAGTTTTCACAGATTTCACAAACACGATTCGCGACAAAAACTTTAAATTCTTGTGGTTCTCTTTCGATCCACCTCAAAACAATTTCAGAATCAGTCCAAAACACTCGCCTTTTAATCTTAATATTATGTTCAGAGCTTATTAACTTTACTACTCGCGTGGCTAAAACTGCTGCTTGTAACTCGAGACGCGGAATAGTTGTTACTTTTATCGGTGCGACTCTGCTTTTTGCCAAAATGATATCTGTATGGTATTTATTATCAGGCAGAAAGAACCTCCAGTAAGCTACTGTCGCGTAAGCTTTCGAACTAGCATCGCAGAAAATATGTAACTCTGCGTCGTTATATTGAAATTCTTTCAACTGATAGCAACGATTTACGTGACAATTTTTCAAGTTTTCAAAATCGTGTATCCATTGCTTCCAATGAATGAATTCCGGTTCGCGCATCTTTTCGTCCCAACTAATTCCACTCAACCATATTTTTTGCATTAGAATCCGCGATTGAACTGTAAATGGTGTTAAAAAACCCAATGGATCAAAAAAAGACATAATTATAGCCAAAAGTTTTCTTTTAGTTGGAATTTCTTTACCGCTCAACAAAGAAGGTGTGATTCTACTAATATTAATTTTGAAAGCTAATTCGTCACTTATATTCAGCCAATACAAGCCTAACACTTTCTCTATATTTTCGTCTTTCTCTACCGATATTAACTTTAACGTACTATCTCTCTCGCCAACTCCTTCTAAAACTGACGCGCAATTACTCGCCCAACCGTGCATCTCCCAATTCGCATGTTTATTTATTTCTCTTACTTGAAAAACCCGCTCCGAAGTTTCTTTTTCCGATTTACAGCTATCCAAGAAATCGTCCATGTAACAGTTTTCTATTATACTATTAGCCGCGTTGGGGTACTGAGATAAAAATAGACTAGCATTTTTATTTTTAATAAAAAGTGCTGTGCATGGAGATGACTTTGCGCCGAATAACACAGACGTCATTATGCATTCCGACAAACCTTCTTTTCCCCTCCAAAAAAATCGTTGTGCGCCCTGATCTTCTTTTCTTATCTTTATCTTCAGAAACATATCTCTGAGATCGGCTTTTACGGCGAAATAAAACTGTCTAAATCTCATTAAAACACCTAATAATGATTTTAATAAATTCGGACCAGAGAGTAACAAATCATTGAAGCTTATGCCGGAAGTTTTTGCAGCCGCATCAAAAACTAAACGTACTCTTCTGGGCTTATTTATATGTTGGACACCGAAGTGTGGTAGAAACCAAATCTTACTTCCGCATGAACTTCCATGAATTATTTGAGCATAATCTTTTTAAAAAAAAACGATTCATTTCTCGAGAATACATTTCTGCGTATTTTTTATCGCGATCTAACTTTTTCTCTACCAACCGATACCTACGCAATGCAGTTGAACGTCCGGTAATGCTTACTTCCGGGTCGTCTTTCCAAAGTAAACCTACCTCCCAGGCTCCGTTTACATATCTTTCATTCAAGATTTCTATCGCGCGTCTATTTTCTTTAGATTCTTTAAAAGTATATCTGACCCCTAATGCTTCGATGTCGAAATAAAGTTTAACCTGTTTATCGATATTTTCTTCGCAAGCTCTTGATTCGTTCTCACATACTCGAGTGTCTTTAATGAAATTTACCGAATTTACCTGCATGAATTTTGTCGAGTGGTAACGACCATGTATAGTCCAACCGAGAGTAAAGATCGAGACAAAAATAAATTTTCATTCAAAAAATGAAATTCGCGTGTAAGTAAAAGTTCGCAGTGATCTTGACCGATTAAAAGGTCTGGTGCTTCTGAAAAGGTTTTTATCGAAACGTCCGTTATTAATTTACAAATTTCGACTAATCGAGGGCTTATACATTGCATAGGTAGTGCGAGATTTTTAACGACAAAAACTTTATTGAGGTTATACATTCGTTTTTCCGTAACAATTTTAAAATCAACTTTTTCGCTAGCTAGAATCAAAGTATCGTTATTATCACCAACACGATTTAAAGCTATGTTGGCAATTGTGCTTGACAAACTCATTTCTTTTACGATTTCTGAATTTATCAAAGTTACTGTCGAACCTTCATCTAACAGTGCAAAGATTAGTTTAGATTTTTTTGAACTAAAAATATAAACCGGAACAATTTTCAATAATACTTTTGACTCTAGTCACAATGATGTTTCTGGAATTTCATCATTTTTTTTTCTTTTTCATCTTTTGTTTAGTTTGAGAATTTTCGCGCGTTCGTTTTGAGTTATTACTCTTATCGCTATGTAATAATATATGATGATAACCTTTACATATCTCGCAATTATTATTTTTACAAGTTACTCAATTATGACCTTGTTTTAAACAGTTAAAGCATAATGCTTGCGATTGAGCGATTCGCCAGCGGTGAAAAACTGGAGTGTTCACAAACTTTTGGCAATCTGTAATGAAATGATCTCTTTTAAAACAATTAAAGCATTCACGTGTTTCATTTTATCTTTTTACTTCGTTACAAATCTCTTTAGCATTCGTGGCAAAAACAGACACCCTCCCTTCTCGCGAATGTCGCCGTTCATATTTCCCGACTCTCTCTGCTTTTTCTCGCACAGAATCACTTGATCGCTCTTCAATCACTCCTGCTGCTAAAGTTAATTCAGCTTCTTGAAACAGAAAATCAGCTAATTTTTCAAGATCAGATTTTTGTTCTTTGATCGTTGCCGCAAAACGTACATAATCATGTATCATTGAACTTGGGAGCTTTTTTAGAACCGTGTTTGCGAGATCTACACTGTATAAATAACCTACATTATTCAAGGTTTTAATTGCGTTGACAGCGTTTTTCAAAGTTGATGCAGAATTGATAAAACTTATTTTGTTTGGCTCTATTCTTCGTAGATCTTTAATTCCGCTAATTATTTTTGCCAAAATTATTCGAGAATTGCCGAACCGCATCTCCAAAGCTTTAATGATATCGTGAGCAGTACTTCCACCCGCAAACAATGCTTTAACAGAGCTCCTAGCATCTCCTTTCAAGCATTCAAATAACCGCATTACATTTTCCTGATCCGTGTAACCTCCTAACTCTGTTGAGCTATCTTAAGCCTCTTTGAATTTTATCCAATCAAGCGTGTCGCTGTAAAAAGACGCCAAATTTCTTGATTGAGATACGCGACTTGCTAAACTCGAATTTACGTTACTGATTGAACTTCCTCTAATAATTGACAATGTTTCTTTCATAACATCAAAAAATTGACTAGCATAATTTCGCTTGTTTGAATAAAATTCGACTGAGCATAATGTGATTCATTTCTAACTGTACTATGAAAACGCGGATCTTTGGGAATGTGCAAATTTTCTTCAAACTCGTTACCGACATTTTCTTCACAGTTTTCATCATCATTCTCTGACACACTTTCACGGTCGGAACTGGATGATTCATTATCAACGGTCCTCTGAGCTTCCCTTAAGAGGTTACATGATGCGTGAGTCCACATCGTAGCTGAAGTTGACGGCAGTAGTGGTTGCGAATCAAGAACGTCAGCCTCGAAGACAGAATGGGAATGGCAGCGAGATCGCGTGTCCGCTGTTGCTGAAGCTGGTGGTGGAGGCGGCGCATCACTAGCGCCAGTTTTAGAAATGAGACGACGACGAAAAGGGCGGGATCGCACAGGTTTCGTTGCTGAAGCCGGTGGTGGCGGCAACGGCGGTGGCGGTGCATCATTAGCGCCAATCTCGATGACGGGATTGGTACGGTGGTAAGAGGCGCCAGATCGCGCGTTCACCGATGCAGAAGCTGACGGTGGTGTTGGCTGCGCATTGTCAGCGCTGGCCTCAGGAATGAGTTTAAGACGACGACAAGGAGCGCGGGATCGCGCTGGCATTGTTGTTGAAGCCAATGGTGGTGGCGGCGCATTGTCAGCGCTAGCCTCGGAAATAAGTCCAAGACAACGACGAGGAGCGCGGGATCGCGTTGTCATTGTCGATGAAGCCGGTGGTGGTGGCGGCGCATTGTCAGGGCTGGCCTCGGGAATGAGTCCAAAATAACGACGAGGAGCGCGGGATCGCGCGTTAGCTGTTACTGATGGTGTAGACGGTGCGTCAT